>NC_081288.1:69428419-69728419 GCF_030490865.1 Poecile atricapillus
CCAAGGAAAGCAGGCAAGCCAAGTGCTTTAGGTGCAGATTAGAGATGGCCCATGTGAGATCAAGGCCAGCCAGAGAAGTCTGTCCTAGCCCCTTTTGTGTACCAGCAGTCTTTGAATGTACCTCTCATTTGTCTTGCCTTGGTGACCCAAAAGTTTCCTTGCCTTGCCCTGCCTTGCCTCCCTAGCCTTGCACTCCCTCCAGTGCCTACGCCCACACTTGACCTGCCCACACTTGACTGCTTTCCTCCAGGGAAACCTAGCCTTGCCTAGGCCTTCCTGTTTCTGCCTGCCCTTCCTATGCCCATCCTTGCCTAGAAGTTCTGGGCCTTCTCTCACCCACCACTCCATTTGCTTGCCCCTCATGGCTCCAGCCTTGTCAGCTTCTCCCTTGACTTGCCTACAATTGCGCCTACACTTGGTTTGCATCGCAAAGAGCGGTAGGCAAGGCAAAGCAAAGCAAGGAAGGTTTTTCTAGGTCTTGCCAGGCAAGGCACACATAAGCAAGCAAGCAAAACAAGAGTAGACTAGCCACAGCATCAAAGGCAAGGCAAGGCCAAGTGACTCTGAGTGCCTTTCCTTGGCAAGTAAAAGATATAGTGACAATGTAATGGGGCAGGCGTTAAAGGTACCATGAGGAGGTATAGTCCAGCAAGATATTTATGTCGTAGACCCTTCTGTGCAGGAGCCATTGTTGGACATAGTACAGGACATGGCATACAGCTTGGCTTGGTAAGTTCCTGAAGGAGAATGGCAATGCTTTCTCATGGGAAGGAAAGCACGTAGCCCCAGAGTTGGAGGTGCAGATAAGAAGCTGTGTCGCGCAGCCCAAGGACGACAGCAGCTTCTTGTGCCGGCATATTTGGAAGCACTCCCTCAATTTGTACAGTCATTGAGTCAGTATCCATCTTTGGAAGGCTGTCTGCCTCTAGTAAGAGTGTTCTGACACCATTGTATGGGATCAGTCACTGGATGTTTTGGATTTTGGAGGAGGGGATGCCCTTTCTCTTGAAATGAGCTTCTTGTTCTTCTCTTTGGCAAAGAAATTAAGTTTGGATGGGCACTTTGGGTGGTCTCAGTGAATTTAAAGGTTTTTCCCAAGAGGTTTCCCTGTGGGTTAGAGCTGTTGAACTGACAGTGGGAATCTAGACAGCAAGTTGTTGAGCTTTTTGTCCTTGTAGCTTTAGTGTGTGAGTAGTCCCTGTTGCCATGCTGCTTGGATCTTGACTCTGAGACTGAAAGCTTAGGAGCGTAGAGCTGAAAAGAAAAGTGCCAATAGCAGGGTGTGTGTTCATTGTTTGATGGGTGAAGTTGAAATTGTAGGCAGCAATGAACTTTCTCTCTCCGCTGGCACATTTGTTGAGCGGATGTCTTTGAGTTTGTTACCGGACTCTGCGAGAGTGAAAATGTTTGTTAGGGCAGAGGATTTCGTGTTGCCCTTTGAGTGTGGTGCAAAAGTGTTTGCACACTTGGAGGGGGAAGATCAGCAAAGTCTTTTTTTCCTGGCACAGTTAATTTGAGAGCAGGGACGTTTCCAACTGGGCTCTGTCCTTTGGAGCTGGCCTCGGTGCGTTTCCTTCTTTTGTTAGTCGACAGCGCCATCGTGTGGTTATTTTGATGAGCGCTGGCAGACGGTGCCAGGGAAAAAGCCAAGCTGTTTGCGGCTCCGGCCTCATTGGTGTAGGAGCAGCGCAGGGAAGAGCTCCGCTGGGGGTCCTGGCTCTTAGAGACTGAGAGAATGTGATCCTGTATGTAGCACAGAAGGAAGTGGAATTGTTTCATTGTGGGCTGTGCAGTTTATAAGCTGCAAATGAAAAGGCAATTGCAGCACAGCCTCTTCTTTTCTGTGTGATCAGCTGCTCAACATGTAACTCGCACACACTGAACTGCATCCACCTCCCTGGAGATATAAAATGTGTATATCACTTTCCTCAAACTCTATGTATTACCTTGCACTCTAGCAGATCCCAAACCGCTTCAAAACGTCCAGCAGCTACTCAAAAAGAAAAAGTCCAACAAAAAGCTAGTGCTGGCCTTTATAGTGCCTTTGCAGTCCGTAAAATAGACGAAATGCACTAGGGCTTTGAATGCTTCTTCGCAACTATATAAATTCTCTCCAAGTGGCAAAGTCCATCATTACAGCAAAATTTTTCAGCTGGAGTTCTGACTGAGAGATGTGCCAGGACAGAAGGCATTTGCTGACCTACCCTTTTTCCCTGTGTAACTTGGTATTTGCAGTACAATTATTTTCAGTGTCGCTGTGTCCAAGCAGCTAGAGATTACACAGATAGAAGTGTCAAGAGAGATGCTGCTAAAGTACGCCCTTCTTATAGCAGCATTTAAATGGCACACGACGCCTTGCTGCTTTTTCTTTCCCAGAGAGACCTGCTGTCAATTTTTTCACTCTGGCTTCTTGATCAAAAATGTCCACCTGAAGTGTCTTACAGAAATAGGCTCCAGGTGTAAAAACCAGTACGGGGCTACATTTTCTGCGTGCTCCACATAAGTCACATCAAACTCACTCATCAAACTCCGCTCTCTCCTTCCATTCTCCACTGCCTCTACCATTGTGTTCTCTGGATCTCAGAGTCTAAAGGCAGGCGCAATAGTTTCCACTGAGGGGTTGGAAGAGGTGTACAAGCAGCACAAATAGCTTCTGCGCTGCGCAGGCCATTTCTCTGCATTTTAGAGTCTAAGGGAAAGCGCTAGTGTTCCTGCGGAGAGCTGCAACAGCTGCAGAATATGTGTTGTCTTGGCACATGTTTGCAATCCACCATGATGGATCCTTAGTGAAACCAAACTGTGGTTCTGCTTCAAACATCTCACCCTGCTTGGCCACAAAGCTTTCGCTGACATGTCCCATTGCCTTTTTATTGCTGCGTTTCATTTTCAGAGTTTGTACGGAATCATTGCACTTTGCTTCTAAGCTGAACGTCGATACTGCTGGAGTCTCATATGTCCATTTTCTTCTCACACAAAAAAACTGCTTCCTTTAAAACATGCTGATGCGACCTGCTTTCTTGCTCAGCTGTAATTTTAGGGGTGTTCTCTGTCCCGCTTACAGTCTGAATCTAAACTAAGAAGTTTATGGGACACAGATGTGCCAAGACAAATAGTTTGCTTGGACCTTGCCACGTGTATTCAAAAGCATCCTTTCACTCCACCATCAAGTCTCTGCTTTACATCCTGCAAACTTCACACACACATACATACATACATACTGGAATGAGGCACTTTCTTTCTTTCTTTCTTTCTCAGCTACACTCACCTATTCCCCACGCTAACTTCTTTACCGCTTTTCTCTTGGCCTTGCTATGCATACTTTTCCTCTTAAGACACCCATTGTCTGGCCTACCCCTTCCCTACATTGCCTTGCCTTTCCTTTCCTATCCAACCTTGCATTTCTTTGTCATTCCTGGCCATTGTTTTCCTCTTCCTCCCTGACCCATCCATGTCTTTCCCTTGCCCTTCCTACCAGTCCAGTGCCTTGCACCACCCATCCCCCTTGCCACTTTGTCCAGTTTCCCTTCCCCTTTGTCCAGCTCCAATCTTTCATTTCCTTCTCCTTCTAGGACTCTCATTGCCTTGCTTGCCTCTCCTTTGTCTTGCCTGGCAAAGCCACCACTTTTCTTGGCGTTACCTTTGAACCTCTCCTCTCCCTTGCCTTGCATTCCCTTGCTCACTCGTCCCCCACCTGGAATTCAATACCCCTCTTTTTGCGGAATTTCTTCATCTTGCCTTGCCCTGCCTGCTTCTCCTAGGACTCTCAAGGCTTTCACGTACCTCCAGCGTTTCAGGAGCATGTGAGAGGAAGCCCAAAAGAGGTCACGTGCAAGCACACCCATCTGTCCTGGCAGCTTGCTTCTGGCACCTATCCTTACATGTCTTGAATTTTGGACATAAAATTCACATTTCACCTTTGCGCTTCAGGACCAGAATGACAGTTCTTTTGTATACCAAGGAAAGCAGGTAATCCAAGTGTTTTAGGTGCAGATTAGAGATGGCCCATGTGAGATCAAGGCCAGCCAGAGAAGTCTGTCCTAGCCCCTTTTGTGTACCAGCAGTCTTTGAATGTACCTCTCATTTGTCTTGCCTTGGTGACCCAAAAGTTTCCTTGCCTTGCCCTGCCTTGCCTCCCTAGCCTTGCACTCCTTCCAGTGCCTACGCCCACACTTGATCTGCCTACTGCTTTCCTCCAGGGAAACCTAGCCTTGCCTAGCCCCTCCTGTTTCTGCCTGGCCTTCCTATGCCCATCCTTGCCTAGAAGTTCTGGGCCTTCTCTCACCTACCACTCCATTTGCTTGCCCCTCATGGCTTCAGCCTTGTCAGCTTCTCCCTTGACTTGCCTACAATTGCGCCTACACTTGGTTTGCATTGCAAAGAGCGGTAGGCAAGGCAAAGCAAAGCAAGGAAGGTCTTTCTAGGTCTTGCCAGGCAAGGCACACATAAGCAAGCAAGCAAAACAAGAGTAGACTAGCCACAGCATCAAAGGCAAGGCAAGGCCAAGTGACTCTGAGTGCCTTTCCTTGGCAAGTAAAAGATATAGTGACAATGTAATAGGGCAGGCGTTAAAGGTACCATGAGGAGGTATAGTCCAGCAAGGTATTTATGTCGTAGACCCTTCTGTGCAGGAGCCATTGTTGGACATACTACAGGACATGGCATACAGTTTGGCTTGGTAAGTTCCTGAAGGAGAATGGCAATGCTTTCTCATGGGAAGGAAAGCACATAGCCCCAGAGTTGGAGGTGCAGATAAGAAGCTGTGTCGCGCAGCTCAAGGACGACAGCAGCTTCTTGTGCCGGCATATTTGGAAGCACTCCCTCAATTTGTACAGTCATTGAGTCAGTATCCATCTTTGGAAGGCTGTCTGCCTCTAGTAAGAGTGTTCTGACACCATTGTATGGGATCAGTCACTGGATGTTTTGGATTTTGGAGGAGGGGATGCCCTTTCTCTTGAAATGAGCTTCTTGTTCTTCTCTTTGGCAAAGAAATTAAGTTTGGATGGGCACTTTGGGTGGTCTCAGTGAATTTAAAGGTTTTTCCCAAGAGGTTTCCCTGTGGGTTAGAGCTGTTGAACTGACAGTGGGAATCTAGACAGCAAGTTGTTGAGCTTTTTGTCCTTGTAGCTTTAGTGTGTGAGTAGTCCCTGTTGCCATGCTGCTTGGATCTTGACTCTGAGACTGAAAGCTTAGGAGCGTAGAGCTGAAAAGAAAAGTGCCAATAGCAGGGTGTGTGTTTATTGTTTGATGGGTGAAGCTGAAATTGTAGGCAGCAAAGAACTTTCTCTCTCCGCTGGCACATTTGTTGAGCGGATGTCTTTGAGTTTGTTACCGGACTCTGCGAGAGTGAAAATGTTTGTTAGGGCAGAGGATTTCGTGTTGCCCTTTGAGTGTGGTGCAAAAGTGTTTGCACACTTGGAGGGGGAAGATCAGCAAAGTCTTTTTTTCCTGGCACAGTTAATTTGAGAGCAGGGACGTTTCCAACTCGGCTCTGTCCTTTGGAGCTGGCCTCGGTGCGTTTCCTTCTTTTGTTAGTCGACAGCGCCATCGTGTGGTTATTTTGATGAGCGCTGGCAGACGGTGCCAGGGAAAAAGCCAAGCTGTTTGCGGCTCCGGCCTCATTGGTGTAGGAGCAGCGCAGGGAAGAGCTCCGCTGGGGGTCCTGGCTCTTAGAGACTGAGAGAATGTGATCCTGTATGTAGCACAGAAGGAAGTGGAATTGTTTCATTGTGGGCTGTGCAGTTTATAAGCTGCAAATGAAAAGGCAATTGCAGCGCAGCCTCTTCTTTTCTGTGTGATCAGCTGCTCAACATGTAACTCGCACACACTGAACTGCATCCACCTCCCTGGAGATATAAAATGTGTATATCACTTTCCTCAAACTCTATGTATTACCTTGCACTCTAGCAGATCCCAAACCGCTTCAAAACGTCCAGCAGCTACTCAAAAAGAAAAAGTCCAACAAAAAGCTAGTGCTGGCCTTTATAGTGCCTTTGCAGTCCGTAAAATAGACGAAATGCACTACGGCTTTGAATGTTTCTTCCCAACTATATAAATTCTCTCCAAGTGGCAAAGTCCATCATTACAGCAAAATTTTTCAGCTGGAGTTCTGACTGAAAGATGTGCCAAGACAGAAGGCATTTGCTGACCTACCCTTTTTCCCTGTGTAACTTGGTATTTGCAGTACAATTATTTTCAGTGCCGCTGTGTCCAAGCAGCTAGAGATTACACAGATAGAAGTGTCAAGAGAGATGCTGCTAAAGTACGCCCTTCTTATAGCAGCATTTAAATGGCACACGACGCCTTGCTGCTTTTTCTTTCCCAGAGAGACCTGCTGTCAATTTTTTCACTCTGGCTTCTTGATCAAAAATGTCCACCTGAAATGTCTTACAGAAATAGGCTCCAGGTGTAAAAACCAGTACGGGGCTACATTTTCTGCGTGCTCCACATAAGTCACATCAAACTCACTCATCAAACTTCACTCTCTCCTTCCATTCTCCACTGCCTCTACCATTGTGTTCTCTGGATCTCAGAGTCTAAAGGCAGGCGCAATAGTTTCCACTGAGGGGTTGGAAGAGGTGTACAAGCAGCACAAATAGCTTCTGCGCTGCGCAGGCCATTTCTCTGCATTTTAGAGTCTAAGGGAAAGCGCTAGTGTTCCTGCGGAGAGCTGCAACAGCTGCAGAATATGTGTTGTCTTGGCACATGTTTGCAATCCACCATGATGGATCCTTAGTGAAACCAAACTGTGGTTCTGCTTCAAACATCTCACCCTGCTTGGCCACAAAGCTTTCGCTGACATGTCCCATTGCCTTTTTATGGCCGCGTTTCATTTTCAAAGTTTGTACGGAATCATTGCACTTTGCTTCTAAGCTGAACGTCGATACTGCTGGAGTCTCATATGTCCATTTTCTTCTCACACAAAAAAACTGCTTCCTTTAAAACATGCTGATGCGACCTGCTTTCTTGCTCAGCTGTAATTTTAGGGGTGTTCTCTGTCCCGCTTACAGTCTGAATCTAAACTAAGAAGTTTATGGGACACAGATGTGCCAAGACAAATAGTTTGCTTGGACCTTGCCACGTGTATTCAAAAGCATCCTTTCACTCCACCATCAAGTCTCTGCTTTACATCCTGCAAACTTCACACACACATACATACATACTGGAATGAGGCATTTTCTTTCTTTCTTTCTCAGCTACACTCACCTATCCCCCACGCTAACTTCTTTACCGCTTTTCTCTTGGCCTTGCTATGCATACTTTTCCTCTTAAGACACCCATTGTCTGGCCTACCCCTTCCCTACATTGCCTTGCCTTTCCTTTCCTATCCAACCTTGCATTTCTTTGTCATTCCTGGCCATTGTTTTCCTCTTCCTTCCTGACCCATCCATGTCTTTCCCTTGCCCTTCCTACCAGTCCAGTGCCTTGCACCACCCATCCCCCTTGCCACTTTGTCCGGTTTCCCTTCCCCTTTGTCCAGCTCCAATCTTTCATTTCCTTCTCCTTCTAGGACTCTCATTGCCTTGCTTGCCTCTCCTTTGTCTTGCCTGGCAAAGCCACCACTTTTCTTGGCGTTCCCTTTGAACCTCTCTTCTCCCTTGCCATGCATTCCCTTGCTCACTCGTCCCCCACCTGGAATTCAATACCCCTCTTTTTGCGGAATTTCTTCATCTTGCCTTGCCCTGCCTGCTTCTCCTAGGACTCTCAAGGCTTTCACGTACCTCCAGCGTTTCAGGAGCATGTGAGAGGAAGCCCAAAAGAGGTCACGTGCAAGCACACCCATCTGTCCTGGCAGCTTGCTTCTGGCACCTATCCTTACATGTCTTGAATTTTGGACATAAAATTCACATTTCACCTTTGCGCTTCAGGACCAGAATGACAGTTCTTTTGTATACCAAGGAAAGCAGGTAATCCAAGTGTTTTAGGTGCAGATTAGAGATGGCCCATGTGAGATCAAGGCCAGCCAGAGAAGTCTGTCCTAGCCCCTTTTGTGTACCAGCAGTCTTTGAATGTACCTCTCATTTGTCTTGCCTTGGTGACCCAAAAGTTTCCTTGCCTTGCCCTGCCTTGCCTCCCTAGCCTTGCACTCCCTCCAGTGCCTACGCCCACACTTGACCTGCCTACTGCTTTCCTCCGGGGAAACCTAGCCTTGCCTAGCCCTTCCTGTTTCTGCCTGGCCTTCCTATGCCCATCCTTGCCTAGAAGTTCTGGGCCTTCTCTCACCTACCACTCCATTTGCTTGCCCCTCATGGCTCCAGCCTTGTCAGCTTCTCCCTTGACTTGCCTACAATTGCGCCTACACTTGGTTTGCATTGCAAAGAGCGGTAGGCAAGGCAAAGCAAAGCAAGGAAGGTCTTTCTAGGTCTTGCCAGGTAAGGCACACATAAGCAAGCAAGCAAAACAAGAGTAGACTAGCCACAGCATCAAAGGCAAGGCAAGGCCAAGTGACTCTGAGTGCCTTTCCTTGGCAAGTAAAAGATATAGTGACAATGTAATGGGGCAGGCGTTAAAGGTAGCATGAGGAGGTATAGTCCAGCAAGATATTTATGTCGTAGACCCTTCTGTGCAGGAGCCATTGTTGGACATAGTACAGGACATGGCATACAGCTTGGCTTGGTAAGTTCCTGAAGGAGAATGGCAATGCTTTCTCATGGGAAGGAAAGCACGTAGCCCCAGAGTTGGAGGTGCAGATAAGAAGCTGTGTCGCGCAGCTCAAGGACGACAGCAGCTTCTTGTGCCGGCATATTTGGAAGCACTCCCTCAATTTGTACAGTCATTGAGTCAGTATCCATCTTTGGAAGGCTGTCTGCCTCTAGTAAGAGTGTTCTGACACCATTGTATGGGATCAGTCACTGGATGTTTTGGATTTTGGAGGAGGGGATGCCCTTTCTCTTGAAATGAGCTTCTTGTTCTTCTCTTTGGCAAAGAAATTAAGTTTGGATGGGCACTTTGGGTGGTCTCAGTGAATTTAAAGGTTTTTCCCAAGAGGTTTCCCTGTGGGTTAGAGCTGTTGAACTGACAGTGGGAATCTAGACACCAAGTTGTTGAGCTTTTTGTCCTTGTAGCTTTAGTGTGTGAGTAGTCCCTGTTGCCGTGCTGCTTGGATCTTGACTCTGAGACTGAAAGCTTAGGAGCGTAGAGCTGAAAAGAAAAGTGCCAATAGCAGGGTGTGTGTTCATTGTTTGATGGGTGAAGTTGAAATTGTAGGCAGCAAAGAACTTTCTCTCTCCGCTGGCACATTTGTTGAGCGGATGTCTTTGAGTTTGTTACCGGACTCTGCGAGAGTGAAAATGTTTGTTAGGGCAGAGGATTTCGTGTTGCCCTTTGAGTGTGGTGCAAAAGTGTTTGCACACTTGGAGGGGGAAGATCAGCAAAGTCTTTTTTTCCTGGCACAGTTAATTTGAGAGCAGGGACGTTTCCAACTCGGCTCTGTCCTTTGGAGCTGGCCTCGGTGCGTTTCCTTCTTTTGTTAGTCGACAGCGCCATCGTGTGGTTATTTTGATGAGCGCTGGCAGACGGTGCCAGGGAAAAAGCCAAGCTGTTTGCGGCTCCGGCCTCATTGGTGTAGGAGCAGCGCAGGGAAGAGCTCCGCTGGGGGTCCTGGCTCTTAGAGACTGAGAGAATGTGATCCTGTATGTAGCACAGAAGGATATGGAATTGTTTCATTGTGGGCTGTGCAGTTTATAAGCTGCAAATGAAAAGGCAATTGCAGCGCAGCCTCTTCTTTTCTGTGTGATCAGCTGCTCAACATGTAACTCGCACACACTGAACTGCATCCACCTCCCTGGAGATATAAAATGTGTATATCACTTTCCTCAAACTCTATGTATTACCTTGCACTCTAGCAGATCCCAAACCGCTTCAAAACGTCCAGCAGCTACTCAAAAAGAAAAAGTCCAACAAAAAGCTAGTGCTGGCCTTTAGAGTGCCTTTGCAGTCCGTAAAATGGACGAAATGCACTAGGGCTTTGAATGCTTCTTCCCAACTATATAAATTCTCTCCAAGTGGCAAAGTCCATCATTACAGCAAAATTTTTCAGCTGGAGTTCTGACTGAGAGATGTGCCAGGACAGAAGGCATTTGCTGACCTACCCTTTTTCCCTGTGTAACTTGGTATTTGCAGTGCAATTATTTTCAGTGCCGCTGTGTCCAAGCAGCTAGAGATTACACAGATAGAAGTGTCAAGAGAGATGCTGCTAAAGTACGCCCTTCTTATAGCAGCATTTAAATGGCACACGACGCCTTGCTGCTTTTTCTTTCCCAGAGAGACCTGCTGTCAATTTTTTCACTCTGGCTTCTTGATCAAAAATGTCCACCTGAAATGTCTTACAGAAATAGGCTCCAGGTGTAAAAACCAGTACGGGGCTACATTTTCTGCGTGCTCCACATAAGTCACATCAAACTCACTCATCAAACTTCACTCTCTCCTTCCATTCTCCACTGCCTCTACCATTGTGTTCTCTGGATCTCAGAGTCTAAAGGCAGGCGCAATAGTTTCCACTGAGGGGTTGGAAGAGGTGTACAAGCAGCACAAATAGCTTCTGCGCTGTGCAGGCCATTTCTCTGCATTTTAGAGTCTAAGGGAAAGCGCTAGTGTTCCTGCGGAGAGCTGCAACAGCTGCAGAATATGTGTTGTCTTGGCACATGTTTGCAATCCACCATGATGGATCCTTAGTGAAACCAAACTGTGGTTCTGCTTCAAACATCTCACCCTGCTTGGCCACAAAGCTTTCGCTGACATGTCCCATTGCCTTTTTATTGCTGCGTTTCATTTTCAGAGTTTGTACGGAATCATTGCACTTTGCTTCTAAGCTGAACGTCGATACTGCTGGAGTCTCATATGTCCATTTTCTTCTCACACAAAAAAACTGCTTCCTTTAAAACATGCTGATGCGACCTGCTTTCTTGCTCAGCTGTAATTTTAGGGGTGTTCTCTGTCCCGCTTACAGTCTGAATCTAAACTAAGAAGTTTATGGGACACAGATGTGCCAAGACAAATAGTTTGCTTGGACCTTGCCACGTGTATTCAAAAGCATCCTTTCACTCCACCATCAAGTCTCTGCTTTACATCCTGCAAACTTCACACACACATACATACATACATACTGGAATGAGGCACTTTCTTTCTTTCTTTCTTTCTCAGCTACACTCACCTATCCCCCACGCTAACTTTTTTACCGCTTTTCTCTTGGCCTTGCTATGCATACTTTTCCTCTTAAGACACCCATTGTCTGGCCTACCCCTTCCCTACATTGCCTTGCCTTTCCTTTCCTATCCAACCTTTCATTTCTTTGTCATTCCTGGCCATTGTTTTCCTCTTCCTTCCTGACCCATCCATGTCTTTCCCTTGCCCTTCCTACCAGTCCAGTGCCTTGCACCACCCATCCCCCTTGCCACTTTGTCCGGTTTCCCTTCCCCTTTGTCCAGCTCCAATCTTTCATTTCCTTCTCCTTCTAGGACTCTCATTGCCTTGCTTGCCTCTCCTTTGTCTTGCCTGGCAAAGCCACCACTTTTCTTGGCGTTACCTTTGAACCTCTCCTCTCCCTTGCCTTGCATTCCCTTGCTCACTCGTCCCCCACCTGGAATTCAATACCCCTCTTTTTGCGGAATTTCTTCATCTTGCCTTGCCCTGCCTGCTTCTCCTAGGACTCTCAAGGCTTTCACGTACCTCCAGCGTTTCAGGAGCATGTGAGAGGAAGCCCAAAAGAGGTCACGTGCAAGCACACCCATCTGTCCTGGCAGCTTGCTTCTGGCACCTATCCTTACATGTCTTGAATTTTGGACATAAAATTCACATTTCACCTTTGCGCTTCAGGACCAGAATGACAGTTCTTTTGTATACCAAGGAAAGCAGGTAATCCAAGTGTTTTAGGTGCAGATTAGAGATGGCCCATGTGAGATCAAGGCCAGCCAGAGAAGTCTGTCCTAGCCCCTTTTGTGTACCAGCAGTCTTTGAATGTACCTCTCATTTGTCTTGCCTTGGTGACCCAAAAGTTTCCTTGCCTTGCCCTGCCTTGCCTCCCTAGCCTTGCACTCCCTCCAGTGCCTACGCCCACACTTGACCTGCCTACTGCTTTCCTCCGGGGAAACCTAGCCTTGCCTAGCCCTTCCTGTTTCTGCCTGGCCTTCCTATGCCCATCCTTGCCTAGAAGTTCTGGGCCTTCTCTCACCTACCACTCCATTTGCTTGCCCCTCATGGCTCCAGCCTTGTCAGCTTCTCCCTTGACTTGCCTACAATTGCGCCTACACTTGGTTTGCATTGCAAAGAGCGGTAGGCAAGACAAAGCAAAGCAAGGAAGGTCTTTCTAGGTTCTGCCAGGCAAGGCACACATAAGCAAGCAAGCAAAACAAGAGTAGACTAGCCACAGCATCACAGGCAAGGCAAGGCCAAGTGACTCTGAGTGCCTTTCCTTGGCAAGTAAAAGATATAGTGACAATGTAATAGGGCAGGCGTTAAAGGTACCATGAGGAGGTATAGTCCAGCGAGATATTTATGTCGTAGACCCTTCTGTGCAGGAGCCATTGTTGGACATAGTACAGGACATGGCATACAGCTTGGCTTGGTAAGTTCCTGAAGGAGAATGGCAATGCTTTCTCATGGGAAGGAAAGCACGTAGCCCCAGAGTTGGAGGTGCAGATAAGAAGCTGTGTCGCGCAGCTCAAGGACGACAGCAGCTTCTTGTGCCGGCATATTTGGAAGCACTCCCTCAATTTGTACAGTCATTGAGTCAGTATCCATCTTTGGAAGGCTGTCTGCCTCTAGTAAGAGTGTTCTGACACCATTGTATGGGATCAGTCACTGGATGTTTTGGATTTTGGAGGAGGGGATGCCCTTTCTCTTGAAATGAGCTTCTTGTTCTTCTCTTTGGCAAAGAAATTAAGTTTGGATGGGCACTTTGGGTGGTCTCAGTGAATTTAAAGGTTTTTCCCAAGAGGTTTCCCTGTGGGTTAGAGCTGTTGAACTGACAGTGGGAATCTAGACACCAAGTTGTTGAGCTTTTTGTCCTTGTAGCTTTAGTGTGTGAGTAGTCCCTGTTGCCATGCTGCTTGGATCTTGACTCTGAGACTGAAAGCTTAGGAGCGTAGAGCTGAAAAGAAAAGTGCCAATAGCAGGGTGTGTGTTCATTGTTTGATGGGTGAAGCTGAAATTGTAGGCAGCAAAGAACTTTCTCTCTCCGCTGGCACATTTGTTGAGCGGATGTCTTTGAGTTTGTTACCGGACTCTGCGAGAGTGAAAATGTTTGTTAGGGCAGAGGATTTCGTGTTGCCCTTTGAGTGTGGTGCAAAAGTGTTTGCACACTTGGAGGGGGAAGATCAGCAAAGTCTTTTTTTCCTGGCACAGTTAATTTGAGAGCAGGGACGTTTCCAACTCAGCTCTGTCCTTTGGAGCTGGCCTCGGTGCGTTTCCTTCTTTTGTTAGTCGACAGCGCCATCGTGTGGTTATTTTGATGAGCGCTGGCAGACGGTGCCAGGGAAAAAGCCAAGCTGTTTGCGGCTCCGGCCTCATTGGTGTAGGAGCAGCGCAGGGAAGAGCTCCGCTGGGGGTCCTGGCACTTAGAGACTGAGAGAATGTGATCCTGTATGTAGCACAGAAGGAAGTGGAATTGTTTCATTGTGGGCTGTGCAGTTTATAAGCTGCAAATGAAAAGGCAATTGCAGCGCAGCCTCTTCTTTTCTGTGTGATCAGCTGCTCAACATGTAACTCGCACACACTGAACTGCATCCACCTCCCTGGAGATATAAAATGTGTATATCACTTTCCTCAAACTCTATGTATTACCTTGCACTCTAGCAGATCCAAAACCGCTTCAAAACGTCCAGCAGCTACTCAAAAAGAAAAAGTCCAACAAAAAGCTAGTGCTGGCCTTTAGAGTGCCTTTGCAGTCCGTAAAATAGACGAAATGCACTACGGCTTTGAATGCTTCTTCCCAACTATATAAATTCTCTCCAAGTGGCAAAGTCCATCATTACAGCAAAATTTTTCAGCTGGAGTTCTGACTGAGAGATGTGCCAGGACAGAAGGCATTTGCTGACCTACCCTTTTTCCCTGTGTCACTTGGTATTTGCAGTACAATTATTTTCAGTGTCGCTGTGTCCAAGCAGCTAGAGATTACACAGATAGAAGTGTCAAGAGAGATGCTGCTAAAGTACGCCCTTCTTATAGCAGCATTTAAATGGCACACGACGCCTTGCTGCTTTTTCTTTCCCAGAGAGACCTGCTGTCAATTTTTTCACTCTGGCTTCTTGATCAAAAATGTCCACCTGAAATGTCTTACAGAAATAGGCTCCAGGTGTAAAAACCAGTACGGGGCTACATTTTCTGCGTGCTCCACATAAGTCACATCAAACTCACTCATCAAACTTCACTCTCTCTTTCCATTCTCCACTGCCTCTACCATTGTATTCTCTGGATCTCAGAGTCTAAAGGCAGGCGCAATAGTTTCCACTGAGGGGTTGGAAGAGGTGTACAAGCAGCACAAATAGCTTCTGCGCTGTGCAGGCCATTTCTCTGCATTTTAGAGTCTAAGGGAAAGCGCTAGTGTTCCTGCGGAGAGCTGCAACAGCTGCAGAATATGTGTTGTCTTGGCACATGTTTGCAATCCACCATGATGGATCCTTAGTGAAACCAAACTGTGGTTCTGCTTCAAACATCTCACCCTGCTTGGCCACAAAGCTTTCGCTGACATGTCCCATTGCCTTTTTATTGCTGCGTTTCATTTTCAGAGTTTGTACGGAATCATTGCACTTTGCTTCTAAGCTGAACGTCGATACTGCTGGAGTCTCATATGTCCATTTTCTTCTCACACAAAAAAACTGCTTTATTTAAAACACGCTGATGCGACCTGCTTTCTTGCTCAGCTGTAATTTTAGGGGTGTTCTCTGTCCCGCTTACAGTCTGAATCTAAACTAAGAAGTTTATGGGACACAGATGTGCCAAGACAAATAGTTTGCTTGGACCTTGCCACGTGTATTCAAAAGCATCCTTTCACTCCACCATCAAGTCTCTGCTTTACATCCTGCAAACTTCACAAACACATGCATACATACATACTGGAATGAGGCACTTTCTTTCTTTCTTTCTCAGCTACACTCACCTATCCCCCACGCTAACTTCTTTACCGCTTTTTTCTTGGCCTTGCTATGCATACTTTTCCTCTTAAGACACCCATTGTCTGGCCTACCCCTTCCCTACATTGCCTTGCCTTTCCTTTCCTATCCAACCTTGCATTTCTTTGTCATTCCTGGACATTGTTTTCCTCTTCCTTCCTGACCCATCCATGTCTTTCCCTTGCCCTTCCTACCAGTCCAGTGCCTTGCACCACCCATACCCCTTGCCACTTTGTCCAGTTTCCCTTCCCCTTTGTCCAGCTCCAATCTTTCATTTCCTTCTCCTTCTAGGACTCTCATTGCCTTGCTTGCCTCTCCTTTGTCTTGCCTGGCAAAGCCACCACTTTTCTTGGCGTTACCTTTGAACCTCTCCTCTCCCTTGCCTTGCATTCCCTTGCTCACTCGTCCCCCACCTGGAATTCAATACCCCTCTTTTTGCGGAATTTCTTCATCTTGCCTTGCCCTGCCTGCTTCTCCTAGGACTCTCAAGGCTTTCACGTACCTCCAGCGTTTCAGGAGCATGTGAGAGGAAGCCCAAAAGAGGTCACGTGCAAGCACACCCATCTGTCCTGGCAGCTTGCTTCTGGCACCTATCCTTACATGTCTTGAATTTTGGACATAAAATTCACATTTCACCTTTGCGCTTCAGGACCAGAATGACAGTTCTTTTGTATACCAAGGAAAGCAGGTAATCCAAGTGTTTTAGGTGCAGATTAGAGATGGCCCATGTGAGATCAAGGCCAGCCAGAGAAGTCTGTCCTAGCCCCTTTTGTGTACCAGCAGTCTTTGAATGTACCTCTCATTTGTCTTGCCTTGGTGACCCAAAAGTTTCCTTGCCTTGCCCTGCCTTGCCTCCCTAGCCTTGCACTCCCTCCAGTGCCTACGCCCACACTTGATCTGCCTACTGCTTTCCTCCAGGGAAACCTAGCCTTGCCTAGCCCCTCCTGTTTCTGCCTGGCCTTCCTATGCCCATCCTTGCCTAGAAGTTCTGGGCCTTCTCTCACCTACCACTCCATTTGCTTGCCCCTCATGGCTCCAGCCTTGTCAGCTTCTCCCTTGACTTGCCTACAATTGCGCCTACACTTGGTTTGCATTGCAAAGAGCGGTAGGCAAGGCAAAGCAAAGCAAGGAAGGTCTTTCTAGGTCTTGCCAGGCAAGGCACACATAAGCAAGCAAGCAAAACAAGAGTAGACTAGCCACAGCATCAAAGGCAAGGCAAGGCCAAGTGACTCTGAGTGCCTTTCCTTGGCAAGTAAAAGATATAGTGACAATGTAATAGGGCAGGCGTTAAAGGTACCATGAGGAGGTATAGTCCAGCAAGATATTTATGTCGTAGACCCTTCTGTGCAGGAGCCATTGTTGGACATAGTACAGGACATGGCATACAGCTTGGCTTGGTAAGTTCCTGAAGGAGAATGGCAATGCTTTCTCATGGGAAGGAAAGCACGTAGCCCCAGAGTTGGAGGTGCAGATAAGAAGCTGTGTCGCGCAGCTCAAGGACGACAGCAGCTTCTTGTGCCGGCATATTTGGAAGCACTCCCTCAATTTGTACAGTCATTGAGTCAGTATCCATCTTTGGAAGGCTGTCTGCCTCTAGTAAGAGTGTTCTGACACCATTGTATGGGATCAGTCACTGGATGTTTTGGATTTTGGAGGAGGGGATGCCCTTTCTCTTGAAATGAGCTTCTTGTTCTTCTCTTTGGCAAAGAAATTAAGTTTGGATGGGCACTTTGGGTGGTCTCAGTGAATTTAAAGGTTTTTCCCAAGAGGTTTCCCTGTGGGTTAGAGCTGTTGAACTGACAGTGGGAATCTAGACACCAAGTTGTTGAGCTTTTTGTCCTTGTAGCTTTAGTGTGTGAGTAGTCCCTGTTGCCGTGCTGCTTGGATCTTGACTCTGAGACTGAAAGCTTAGGAGCGTAGAGCTGAAAAGAAAAGTGCCAATAGCAGGGTGTGTGTTCATTGTTTGAT
This sequence comes from Poecile atricapillus, assembly GCF_030490865.1. Lineage (NCBI taxonomy): Eukaryota > Metazoa > Chordata > Aves > Passeriformes > Paridae > Poecile > Poecile atricapillus. The sequence continues at coordinate 69,445,492 of NC_081288.1, forward strand.
GGGTGAAGCTGAAATTGTAGGCAGCAAAGAACTTTCTCTCTCCGCTGGCACATTTGTTGAGCGGATGTCTTTGAGTTTGTTACCGGACTCTGCGAGAGTGAAAATGTTTGTTAGGGCAGAGGATTTCGTGTTGCCTTTGAGTGTGGTGCAAAAGTGTTTGCACACTTGGAGGGGGAAGATCAGCAAAGTCTTTTTTTCCTGGCACAGTTAATTTGAGAGCAGGGACGTTTCCAACTCGGCTCTGTCCTTTGGAGCTGGCCTCGGTGCGTTTCCTTCTTTTGTTAGTCGACAGCGCCATCGTGTGGTTATTTTGATGAGCGCTGGCAGACGGTGCCAGGGAAAAAGCCAAGCTGTTTGCGGCTCCGGCCTCATTGGTGTAGGAGCAGCGCAGGGAAGAGCTCCGCTGGGGGTCCTGGCACTTAGAGACTGAGAGAATGTGATCCTGTATGTAGCACAGAAGGAAGTGGAATTGTTTCATTGTGGGCTGTGCAGTTTATAAGCTGCAAATGAAAAGGCAATTGCAGCGCAGCCTCTTCTTTTCTGTGTGATCAGCTGCTCAACATGTAACTCGCACACACTGAACTGCATCCACCTCCCTGGAGATATAAAATGTGTATATCACTTTCCTCAAACTCTATGTATTACCTTGCACTCTAGCAGATCCAAAACCGCTTCAAAACGTCCAGCAGCTACTCAAAAAGAAAAAGTCCAACAAAAAGCTAGTTCTGGCCTTTAGAGTGCCTTTGCAGTCCGTAAAATAGACGAAATGCACTACGGCTTTGAATGCTTCTTCCCAACTATATAAATTCTCTCCAAGTGGCAAAGTCCATCATTACAGCAAAATTTTTCAGCTGGAGTTCTGACTGAGAGATGTGCCAGGACAGAAGGCATTTGCTGACCTACCCTTTTTCCCTGTGTCACTTGGTATTTGCAGTACAATTATTTTCAGTGTCGCTGTGTCCAAGCAGCTAGAGATTACACAGATAGAAGTGTCAAGAGAGATGCTGCTAAAGTACGCCCTTCTTATAGCAGCATTTAAATGGCACACGACGCCTTGCTGCTTTTTCTTTCCCAGAGAGACCTGCTGTCAATTTTTTCACTCTGGCTTCTTGATCAAAAATGTCCACCTGAAATGTCTTACAGAAATAGGCTCCAGGTGTAAAAACCAGTACGGGGCTACATTTTCTGCGTGCTCCACATAAGTCACATCAAACTCACTCATCAAACTTCACTCTCTCTTTCCATTCTCCACTGCCTCTACCATTGTATTCTCTGGATCTCAGAGTCTAAAGGCAGGCGCAATAGTTTCCACTGAGGGGTTGGAAGAGGTGTACAAGCAGCACAAATAGCTTCTGCGCTGTGCAGGCCATTTCTCTGCATTTTAGAGTCTAAGGGAAAGCGCTAGTGTTCCTGCGGAGAGCTGCAACAGCTGCAGAATATGTGTTGTCTTGGCACATGTTTGCAATCCACCATGATGGATCCTTAGTGAAACCAAACTGTGGTTCTGCTTCAAACATCTCACCCTGCTTGGCCACAAAGCTTTCGCTGACATGTCCCATTGCCTTTTTATTGCTGCGTTTCATTTTCAGAGTTTGTACGGAATCATTGCACTTTGCTTCTAAGCTGAACGTCGATACTGCTGGAGTCTCATATGTCCATTTTCTTCTCACACAAAAAAACTGCTTCCTTTAAAACATGCTGATGCGACCTGCTTTCTTGCTCAGCTGTAATTTTAGGGGTGTTCTCTGTCCCGCTTACAGTCTGAATCTAAACTAAGAAGTTTATGGGACACAGATGTGCCAAGACAAATAGTTTGCTTGGACCTTGCCACGTGTATTCAAAAGCATCCTTTCACTCCACCATCAAGTCTCTGCTTTACATCCTGCAAACTTCACACACACATGCATACATACATACTGGAATGAGGCACTTTCTTTCTTTCTTTCTCAGCTACACTCACCTATCCCCCACGCTAACTTCTTTACCGCTTTTTTCTTGGCCTTGCTATGCATACTTTTCCTCTTAAGACACCCATTGTCTGGCCTACCCCTTCCCTACATTGCCTTGCCTTTCCTTTCCTATCCAACCTTGCATTTCTTTGTCATTCCTGGACATTGTTTTCCTCTTCCTTCCTGACCCATCCATGTCTTTCCCTTGCCCTTCCTACCAGTCCAGTGCCTTGCACCACCCATCCCCCTTGCCACTTTGTCCAGTTTCCCTTCCCCTTTGTCCAGCTCCAATCTTTCATTTCCTTCTCCTTCTAGGACTCTCATTGCCTTGCTTGCCTCTCCTTTGTCTTGCCTGGCAAAGCCACCACTTTTCTTGGCGTTACCTTTGAACCTCTCCTCTCCCTTGCCTTGCATTCCCTTGCTCACTCGTCCCCCACCTGGAATTCAATACCCCTCTTTTTGCGGAATTTCTTCATCTTGCCTTGCCCTGCCTGCTTCTCCTAGGACTCTCAAGGCTTTCACGTACCTCCAGCGTTTCAGGAGCATGTGAGAGGAAGCCCAAAAGAGGTCACGTGCAAGCACACCCATCTGTCCTGGCAGCTTGCTTCTGGCACCTATCCTTACATGTCTTGAATTTTGGACATAAAATTCACATTTCACCTTTGCGCTTCAGGACCAGAATGACAGTTCTTTTGTATACCAAGGAAAGCAGGTAATCCAAGTGTTTTAGGTGCAGATTAGAGATGGCCCATGTGAGATCAAGGCCAGCCAGAGAAGTCTGTCCTAGCCCCTTTTGTGTACCAGCAGTCTTTGAATGTACCTCTCATTTGTCTTGCCTTGGTGACCCAAAAGTTTCCTTGCCTTGCCCTGCCTTGCCTCCCTAGCCTTGCACTCCCTCCAGTGCCTACGCCCACACTTGATCTGCCTACTGCTTTCCTCCAGGGAAACCTAGCCTTGCCTAGCCCCTCCTGTTTCTGCCTGGCCTTCCTATGCCCATCCTTGCCTAGAAGTTCTGGGCCTTCTCTCACCTACCTCTCCATTTGCTTGCCCCTCATGGCTCCAGCCTTGTCAGCTTCTCCCTTGACTTGCCTACAATTGCGCCTACACTTGGTTTGCATTGCAAAGAGCGGTAGGCAAGGCAAAGCATAGCAAGGAAGGTCTTTCTAGGTCTTGCCAGGCAAGGCACACATAAGCAAGCAAGCAAAACAAGAGTAGACTAGCCACAGCATCAAAGGCAAGGCAAGGCCAAGTGACTCTGAGTGCCTTTCCTTGGCAAGTAAAAGATATAGTGACAATGTAATAGGGCAGGCGTTAAAGGTACCATGAGGAGGTATAGTCCAGCAAGATATTTATGTCGTAGACCCTTCTGTGCAGGAGCCATTGTTGGACATAGTACAGGACATGGCATACAGCTTGGCTTGGTAAGTTCCTGAAGGAGAATGGCAATGCTTTCTCATGGGAAGGAAAGCACGTAGCCCCAGAGTTGGAGGTGCAGATAAGAAGCTGTGTCGCGCAGCTCAAGGACGACAGCAGCTTCTTGTGCCGGCATATTTGGAAGCACTCCCTCAATTTGTACAGTCATTGAGTCAGTATCCATCTTTGGAAGGCTGTCTGCCTCTAGTAAGAGTGTTCTGACACCATTGTATGGGATCAGTCACTGGATGTTTTGGATTTTGGAGGAGGGGATGCCCTTTCTCTTGAAATGAGCTTCTTGTTCTTCTCTTTGGCAAAGAAATTAAGTTTGGATGGGCACTTTGGGTGGTCTCAGTGAATTTAAAGGTTTTTCCCAAGAGGTTTCCCTGTGGGTTAGAGCTGTTGAACTGACAGTGGGAATCTAGACACCAAGTTGTTGAGCTTTTTGTCCTTGTAGCTTTAGTGTGTGAGTAGTCCCTGTTGCCGTGCTGCTTGGATCTTGACTCTGAGACTGAAAGCTTAGGAGCGTAGAGCTGAAAAGAAAAGTGCCAATAGCAGGGTGTGTGTTCATTGTTTGATGGGTGAAGCTGAAATTGTAGGCAGCAAAGAACTTTCTCTCTCCGCTGGCACATTTGTTGAGCGGATGTCTTTGAGTTTGTTACCGGACTCTGCGAGAGTGAAAATGTTTGTTAGGGCAGAGGATTTCGTGTTGCCCTTTGAGTGTGGTGCAAAAGTGTTTGCACAGTTGGAGGGGGAAGATCAGCAAAGTCTTTTTTTCCTGGCACAGTTAATTTGAGAGCAGGGACGTTTCCAACTCGGCTCTGTCCTTTGGAGCTGGCCTCGGTGCGTTTCCTTCTTTTGTTAGTCGACAGCGCCATCGTGTGGTTATTTTGATGAGCGCTGGCAGACGGTGCCAGGGAAAAAGCCAAGCTGTTTGCGGCTCCGGCCTCATTGGTGTAGGAGCAGCGCAGGGAAGAGCTCCGCTGGGGGTCCTGGCTCTTAGAGACTGAGAGAATGTGATCCTGTATGTAGCACAGAAGGATATGGAATTGTTTCATTGTGGGCTGTGCAGTTTATAAGCTGCAAATGAAAAGGCAATTGCAGCGCAGCCTCTTCTTTTCTGTGTGATCAGCTGCTCAACATGTAACTCGCACACACTGAACTGCATCCACCTCCCTGGAGATATAAAATGTGTATATCACTTTCCTCAAACTCTATGTATTACCTTGCACTCTAGCAGATCCCAAACCGCTTCAAAACGTCCAGCAGCTACTCAAAAAGAAAAAGTCCAACAAAAAGCTAGTGCTGGCCTTTAGAGTGCCTTTGCAGTCCGTAAAATGGACGAAATGCACTAGGGCTTTGAATGCTTCTTCCCAACTATATAAATTCTCTCCAAGTGGCAAAGTCCATCATTACAGCAAAATTTTTCAGCTGGAGTTCTGACTGAGAGATGTGCCAGGACAGAAGGCATTTGCTGACCTACCCTTTTTCCCTGTGTAACTTGGTATTTGCAGTGCAATTATTTTCAGTGCCGCTGTGTCCAAGCAGCTAGAGATTACACAGATAGAAGTGTCAAGAGAGATGCTGCTAAAGTACGCCCTTCTTATAGCAGCATTTAAATGGCACACGACGCCTTGCTGCTTTTTCTTTCCCAGAGAGACCTGCTGTCAATTTTTTCACTCTGGCTTCTTGATCAAAAATGTCCACCTGAAATGTCTTACAGAAATAGGCTCCAGGTGTAAAAACCAGTACGGGGCTACATTTTCTGCGTGCTCCACATAAGTCACATCAAACTCACTCATCAAACTTCACTCTCTCCTTCCATTCTCCACTGCCTCTACCATTGTGTTCTCTGGATCTCAGAGTCTAAAGGCAGGCGCAATAGTTTCCACTGAGGGGTTGGAAGAGGTGTACAAGCAGCACAAATAGCTTCTGCGCTGCGCAGGCCATTTCTCTGCATTTTAGAGTCTAAGGGAAAGCGCTAGTGTTCCTGCGGAGAGCTGCAACAGCTGCAGAATATGTGTTGTCTTGGCACATGTTTGCAATCCACCATGATGGATCCTTAGTGAAACCAAACTGTGGTTCTGCTTCAAACATCTCACCCTGCTTGGCCACAAAGCTTTCGCTGACATGTCCCATTGCCTTTTTATTGCTGCGTTTCATTTTCAGAGTTTGTACGGAATCATTGCACTTTGCTTCTAAGCTGAACGTCGATACTGCTGGAGTCTCATATGTCCATTTTCTTCTCACACAAAAAAACTGCTTCCTTTAAAACATGCTGATGCGACCTGCTTTCTTGCTCAGCTGTAATTTTAGGGGTGTTCTCTGTCCCGCTTACAGTCTGAATCTAAACTAAGAAGTTTATGGGACACAGATGTGCCAAGACAAATAGTTTGCTTGGACCTTGCCACGTGTATTCAAAAGCATCCTTTCACTCCACCATCAAGTCTCTGCTTTACATCCTGCAAACTTCACACACACATACATACATACATACTGGAATGAGGCACTTTCTTTCTTTCTTTCTTTCTCAGCTACACTCACCTATCCCCCACGCTAACTTTTTTACCGCTTTTCTCTTGGCCTTGCTATGCATACTTTTCCTCTTAAGACACCCATTGTCTGGCCTACCCCTTCCCTACATTGCCTTGCCTTTCCTTTCCTATCCAACCTTGCATTTCTTTGTCATTCCTGGCCATTGTTTTCCTCTTCCTTCCTGACCCATCCATGTCTTTCCCTTGCCCTTCCTATCAGTCCAGTGCCTTGCACCACCCATCCCCCTTGCCACTTTGTCCAGTTTCCCTTCCCCTTTGTCCAGCTCCAATCTTTCATTTCCTTCTCCTTCTAGGACTCTCATTGCCTTGCTTGCCTCTCCTTTGTCTTGCCTGGCAAAGCCACCACTTTTCTTGGCGTTACCTTTGAACCTCTCCTCTCCCTTGCCTTGCATTCCCTTGCTCACTCGTCCCCCACCTGGAATTCAATACCCCTCTTTTTGCTGCATTTCTTCATCTTGCCTTGCCCTGCCTGCTTCTCCTAGGACTCTCAAGGCTTTCACGTACCTCCAGCGTTTCAGGAGCATGTGAGAGGAAGCCCAAAAGAGGTCACGTGCAAGCACACCCATCTGTCCTGGCAGCTTGCTTCTGGCACCTATCCTTACATGTCTTGAATTTTGGACATAAAATTCACATTTCACCTTTGCGCTTCAGGACCAGAATGACAGTTCTTTTGTATACCAAGGAAAGCAGGTAATCCAAGTGTTTTAGGTGCAGATTAGAGATGGCCCATGTGAGATCAAGGCCAGCCAGAGAAGTCTGTCCTAGCCCCTTTTGTGTACCAGCAGTCTTTGAATGTACCTCTCATTTGTCTTGCCTTGGTGACCCAGAAGTTTCCTTGCCTTGCCCTGCCTTGCCTCCCTAGCCTTGCACTCCCTCCAGTGCCTATGCCCACACTTGACCTGCCTACTGCTTTCCTCCAGGGAAACCTAGCCTTGCCTAGCCCTTCCTGTTTCTGCCTGGCCTTCCTATGCCCATCCTTGCCTAGAAGTTCTGGGCCTTCTCTCACCTACCACTCCATTTGCTTGCCCCTCATGGCTCCAGCCTTGTCAGCTTCTCCCTTGACTTGCCTACAATTGCGCCTACACTTGGTTTGCATTGCAAAGAGCGGTAGGCAAGGCAAAGCAAAGCAAGGAAGGTCTTTCTAGGTCTTGCCAGGCAAGGCACACATAAGCAAGCAAGCAAAACAAGAGTAGACTAGCCACAGCATCAAAGGCAAGGCAAGGCCAAGTGACTCTGAGTGCCTTTCCTTGGCAAGTAAAAGATATAGTGACAATGTAATAGGGCAGGCGTTAAAGGTACCATGAGGAGGTATAGTCCAGCAAGATATTTATGTCGTAGACCCTTCTGTGCAGGAGCCATTGTTGGACATAGTACAGGACATGGCATACAGCTTGGCTTGGTAAGTTCCTGAAGGAGAATGGCAATGCTTTCTCATGGGAAGGAAAGCACGTAGCCCCAGAGTTGGAGGTGCAGATAAGAAGCTGTGTCGCGCAGCCCAAGGACGACAGCAGCTTCTTGTGCAGGCATATTTGGAAGCACTCCCTCAATTTGTACAGTCATTGAGTCCGTATCCATCTTTGGAAGGCTGTCTGCCTCTAGTAAGAGTGTTCTGACACCATTGTATGGGATCAGTCACTGGATGTTTTGGATTTTGGAGGAGGGGATGCCCTTTCTCTTGAAATGAGCTTCTTGTTCTTCTCTTTGGCAAAGAAATTAAGTTTGGATGGGCACTTTGGGTGGTCTCAGTGAATTTAAAGGTTTTTCCCAAGAGGTTTCCCTGTGGGTTAGAGCTGTTGAACTGACAGTGGGAATCTAGACAGCAAGTTGTTGAGCTTTTTGTCCTTGTAGCTTTAGTGTGTGAGTAGTCCCTGTTGCCATGCTGCTTGGATCTTGACTCTGAGACTGAAAGCTTAGGAGCGTAGAGCTGAAAAGAAAAGTGCCAATAGCAGGGTGTGTGTTTATTGTTTGATGGGTGAAGCTGAAATTGTAGGCAGCAAAGAACTTTCTCTCTCCGCTGGCACATTTGTTGAGCGGATGTCTTTGAGTTTGTTACCGGACTCTGCGAGAGTGAAAATGTTTGTTAGGGCAGAGGATTTCGTGTTGCCCTTTGAGTGTGGTGCAAAAGTGTTTGCACACTTGGAGGGGGAAGATCAGCAAAGTCTTTTTTTCCTGGCACAGTTAATTTGAGAGCAGGGACGTTTCCAACTGGGCTCTGTCCTTTGGAGCTGGCCTCGGTGCGTTTCCTTCTTTTGTTAGTCGACAGCGCCATCGTGTGGTTATTTTGATGAGCGCTGGCAGACGGTGCCAGGGAAAAAGCCAAGCTGTTTGCGGCTCCGGCCTCATTGGTGTAGGAGCAGCGCAGGGAAGAGCTCCGCTGGGGGTCCTGGCTCTTAGAGACTGAGAGAATGTGATCCTGTATGTAGCACAGAAGGAAGTGGAATTGTTTCATTGTGGGCTGTGCAGTTTATAAGCTGCAAATGAAAAGGCAATTGCAGCGCAGCCTCTTCTTTTCTGTGTGATCAGCTGCTCAACATGTAACTCGCACACACTGAACTGCATCCACCTCCCTGGAGATATAAAATGTGTATATCACTTTCCTCAAACTCTATGTATTACCTTGCACTCTAGCAGATCCCAAACCGCTTCAAAACGTCCAGCAGCTACTCAAAAAGAAAAAGTCCAACAAAAAGCTAGTGCTGGCCTTTATAGTGCCTTTGCAGTCCGTAAAATAGACGAAGTGCACTAAGGCTTTGAATGTTTCTTCCCAACTATATAAATTCTCTCCAAGTGGCAAAGTCCATCATTACAGCAAAATTTTTCAGCTGGAGTTCTGACTGAGAGATGTGCCAGGACAGAAGGCATTTGCTGACCTACCCTTTTTCCCTGTGTCACTTGGTATTTGCAGTACAATTATTTTCAGTGTCGTTGTGTCCAAGCAGCTAGAGATTACACAGATAGAAGTTTCAAGAGAGATGCTGCTAAAGTACGCCCTTCTTATAGCAGCATTTAAATGGCACACGACGCCTTGCTGCTTTTTCTTTCCCACAGACACTTGCTGTCAATTTTTTCACTCTGGCTTCTTGATCAAAAATGTCCACCTGAAATGTCTAACAGAAATAGGCTCCAGGTGTAAAAACCAGTACGGGGCTACATTTTCTGCGTGCTCCACATAAGTCACATCAAACTCACTCATCAAACTTCACTCTCTCCTTCCATTCTCCACTGCCTCTACCATTGTGTTCTCTGGATCTCAGAGTCTAAAGGCAGGCGCAATAGTTTCCACTGAGGGGTTGGAAGAGGTGTACAAGCAGCACAAATAGCTTCTGCGCTGCGCAGGCCATTTCTCTGCATTTTAGAGTCTAAGGGAAAGCGCTAGTGTTCCTGCGGAGAGCTGCAACAGCTGCAGAATATGTGTTGTCTTGGCACATGTTTGCAATCCACCATGATGGATCCTTAGTGAAACCAAACTGTGGTTCTGCTTCAAACATCTCACCCTGCTTGGCCACAAAGCTTTCGCTGACATGTCCCATTGCCTTTTTATTGCTGCGTTTCATTTTCAGAGTTTGTACGGAATCATTGCACTTTGCTTCTAAGCTGAACGTCGATACTGCTGGAGTCTCATATGTCCATTTTCTTCTCACACAAAAAAACTGCTTCCTTTAAAACATGCTGATGCGACCTGCTTTCTTGCTCAGCTGTAATTTTAGGGGTGTTCTCTGTCCCGCTTACAGTCTGAATCTAAACTAAGAAGTTTATGGGACACAGATGTGCCAAGACAAATAGTTTGCTTGGACCTTGCCACGTGTATTCAAAAGCATCCTTTCACTCCACCATCAAGTCTCTGCTTTACATCCTGCAAACTTCACACACACATACATACATACATACTGGAATGAGGCACTTTCTTTCTTTCCTTCTCAGCTACACTCACCTATCCCCCACGCTAATTTCTTTACCGCTTTTCTTTTGGCCTTGCTATGCATACTTTTCCTCTTAAGACACCCATTGTCTGGCCTACCCCTTCCCTACATTGCCTTGCCTTTCCTTTCCTATCCAACCTTGCATTTCTTTGTCATTCCTGGCCATTGTTTTCCTCTTCCTTCCTGACCCATCCATGTCTTTCCCTTGCCCTTCCTACCAGTCCAGTGCCTTGCACCACCCATCCCCCTTGCCACTTTGTCCAGTTTCCCTTCCCATTTGTCCAGCACCAATCTTTCATTTCCTTCTCCTTCTAGGACTCTCATTGCCTTGCTTGCCTCTCCTTTGTCTTGCCTGGCAAAGCCACCACTTTTCTTGGCGTTACCTTTGAACCTCTCCTCTCCCTTGCCTTGCATTCCCTTGCTCACTCGTCCCCCACCTGGAATTCAATACCCCTCTTTTTGCGGAATTTCTTCATCTTGCCTTGCCCTGCCTGCTTCTCCTAGGACTCTCAAGGCTTTCACGTACCTCCAGCGTTTCAGGAGCATGTGAGAGGAAGCCCAAAAGAGGTCACGTGCAAGCACACCCATCTGTCCTGGCAGCTTGCTTCTGGCACCTATCCTTACATGTCTTGAATTTTGGACATAAAATTCACATTTCACCTTTGCGCTTCAGGACCAGAATGACAGTTCTTTTGTATACCAAGGAAAGCAGGTAATCCAAGTGTTTTAGGTGCAGATTAGAGATGGCCCATGTGAGATCAAGGCCAGCCAGAGAAGTCTGTCCTAGCCCCTTTTGTGTACCAGCAGTCTTTGAATGTACCTCTCATTTGTCTTGCCTTGGTGACCCAAAAGTTTCCTTGCCTTGCCCTGCCTTGCCTCCCTAGCCTTGCACTCCCTCCAGTGCCTACGCCCACCCTTGACCTGCCCACACTTGACTGCTTTCCTCCAGGGAAACCTAGCCTTGCCTAGGCCTTCCTGTTTCTGCCTGGCCTTCCTATGCCCATCCTTGCCTAGAAGTTCTGGGCCTTCTCTCACCTACCACTCCATTTGCTTGCCCCTCATGGCTCCAGCCTTGTCAGCTTCTCCCTTGACTTGCCTACAATTGCGCCTACACTTGGTTTGCATTGCAAAGAGAGGTAGGCAAGGCAAAGCAAAGCAAGGAAGGTCTTTCTAGGTCTTGCCAGGCAAGGCACACATAAGCAAGCAAGCAAAACAAGAGTAGATTAGCCACAGCATCAAAGGCAAGGCCAAGTGACTCTGAGTGCCTTTCCTTGGCAAGTAAAAGATATAGTGACAATGTAATAGGGCAGGCGTTAAAGGTACCATGAGGAGGTATAGTCCAGAGAGATATTTATGTCGTAGACCCTTCTGTGCAGGAGCCATTGTTGGACATAGTACAGGACATGGCATACAGCTTGGCTTGGTAAGTTCCTGAAGGAGAATGGCAATGCTTTCTCATGGGAAGGAAAGCACGTAGCCCCAGAGTTGGAGGTGCAGATAACAAGCTGTGTCGCGCAGCTCAAGGACGACAGCAGCTTCTTGTGCCGGCATATTTGGAAGCACTCCCTCAATTTGTACAGTCATTGAGTCAGTATCCATCTTTGGAAGGCTGTTTGCCTCTAGTAAGAGTGTTCTGACACCATTGTATGGGATCAGTCACTGTATGTTTTGGATTATGGAGGAGGGGATGCCATTTCTCTTGAAATGAGCTTCTTGTTCTTCTCTTTGGCAAAGAAATTAAGTTTGGATGGGCACTTTGGGTGGTCTCAGTGAATTCAAAGGTTTTTCCCAAGAGGTTTCCCTGTGGGTTAGAGCTGTTGAACTGACAGTGGGAATCTAGAAACCAAGTTGTTGAGCTTTTTGTCCTTGTAGCTTTAGTGTGTGAGTAGTCCCTGTTGCCATGCTGCTTGGATCTTGACTCTGAGACTGAAAGCTTAGGAGCGTAGAGCTGAAAAGAAAAGTGCCAATAGCAGGGTGTGTGTTCATTGTTTGATGGGTGAAGCTGAAATTGTAGGCAGCAAAGAACTTTCTCTCTCCGCTGGCACATTTGTTGAGCGGATGTCTTTGAGTTTGTTACCGGACTCTGTGAGAGTGAAAATGTTTGTTAGGGCAGAGGATTTTGTGTTGCCCTTTGAGTGTGGTGCAAAAGTGTTTGCACACTTGGAGGGGGAAGATCAGCAAAGTCTTTTTTTCCTGGCACAGTTAATTTGAGAGCAGGGACGTTTCCAACTGGGCTCTGTCCTTTGGAGCTGGCCTCGGTGCGTTTCCTTCTTTTGTTAGTCGACAGCGCCATCGTGTGGTTATTTTGATGAGCGCTGGCAGACGGTGCCAGGGAAAAAGCCAAGCTGTTTGCGGCTCCGTCCTCATTGGTGTAGGAGCAGCGCAGGGAAGAGCTCCGCTGGGGGTCCTGGCTCTTAGAGACTGAGAGAATGTGATCCTGTATGTAGCACAGAAGGAAGTGGAATTGTTTCATTGTGGGCTGTGCAGTTTATAAGCTGCAAATGAAAAGGCAATTGCAGCGCAGCCTCTTCTTTTCTGTGTGATCAGCTGCTCAACATGTAACTCGCACACACTGAACTGCATCCACCTCCCTGGAGATATAAAATGTGTATATCACTTTCCTCAAACTCTATGTATTACCTTGCACTCTAGCAGATCCCAAACCACTTCAAAACGTCCAGCAGCTACTCAAAAAGAAAAAGTCCAACAAAAAGCTAGCGCTGGCCTTTATAGTGCCTTTGCAGTCCGTAAAATAGATGAAATGCACTAGGGCTTTGAATGCTTCTTCCCAACTATATAAATTCTCTCCAAGTGGCAAAGTCCATCATTACAGCAAAATTTTTCAGCTGGAGTTCTGACTGAGAGATGTGCCAGGACAGAAGGCATTTGCTGACCTCCCCTTTTTCCCTGTGTAACTTGGTATTTGCAGTACAATTATTTTCAGTGCCGCTGTGTCCAAGCAGCTAGAGATTACACAGATAGAAGTGTCAAGAGAGATGCTGCTAAAGTACGCCCTTCTTATAGCAGCATTTAAATGGCACACGACGCCTTGCTGCTTTTTCTTTCCCAGAGAGACCTGCTGTCAATTTTTTCACTCTGGCTTCTTGATCAAAAATGTCCACCTGAAATGTCTTACAGAAATAGGCTCCAGGTGTAAAAACCAGTACGGGGCTACATTTTCTGCGTGCTCCACATAAGTCACATCAAACTCACTCATCAAACTTCACTCTCTCCTTCCATTCTCCACTGCCTCTACCATTGTGTTCTCTGGATCTCAGAGTCTAAAGGCAGGCGCAATAGTTTCCACTGAGGGGTTGGAAGAGGTGTACAAGCAGCACAAATAGCTTCTGCGCTGCGCAGGCCATTTCTCTGCATTTTAGAGTCTAAGGGAAAGCGCTAGTGTTCCTGCGGAGAGCTGCAACAGCTGCAGAATATGTGTTGTCTTGGCACATGTTTGCAATCCACCATGATGGATCCTTAGTGAAACCAAACTGTGGTTCTGCTTCAAACATCTCACCCTGCTTGGCCACAAAGCTTTCGCTGACATGTCCCATTGCCTTTTTATTGCTGCGTTTCATTTTCAGAGTTTGTACGGAATCATTGCGCTTTGCTTCTAAGCTGAACGTCGATACTGCTGGAGTCTCATATGTCCATTTTCTTCTCACACAAAAAAACTGCTTCCTTTAAAACATGCTGATGCGACCTGCTTTCTTGCTCAGCTGTAATTTTAGGGGTGTTCTCTGTCCCGCTTACAGTCTGAATCTAAACTAAGAAGTTTATGGGACACAGATGTGCCAAGACAAATAGTTTGCTTGGACCTTGCCAAGTGTATTCAAAAGCATCCCTTTACTCCACCATCAAGTCACTGCTTTCTTCTGCTTTACATCCTGCAAACTTCACACACACATACATACATACATACTGGAATGAGGCACTTTCTTTCCTTCTCAGCTACACTCACCTATCCCCCACGCTAATTTCTTTACCGCTTTTCTTTTGGCCTTGCTATGCATACTTTTCCTCTTAAGACACCCATTGTCTGGCCTACCCCTTCCCTACATTGCCTTGCCTTTCCTTTCCTATCCAACCTTGCATTTCTTTGTCATTCCTGGCCATTGTTTTCCTCTTCCTTCCTGACCCATCCATGTCTTTCCCTTGCCCTTCCTACCAGTCCAGTGCCTTGCACCACCCATCCCCCTTGCCACTTTGTCCAGTTTCCCTTCCCATTTGTCCAGCACCAATCTTTCATTTCCTTCTCCTTCTAGGACTCTCATTGCCTTGCTTGCCTCTCCTTTGTCTTGCCTGGCAAAGCCACCACTTTTCTTGGCGTTACCTTTGAACCTCTCCTCTCCCTTGCCTTGCATTCCCTTGCTCACTCGTCCCCCACCTGGAATTCAATACCCCTCTTTTTGCGGAATTTCTTCATCTTGCCTTGCCCTGCCTGCTTCTCCTAGGACTCTCAAGGCTTTCACGTACCTCCAGCGTTTCAGGAGCATGTGAGAGGAAGCCCAAAAGAGGTCACGTGCAAGCACACCCATCTGTCCTGGCAGCTTGCTTCTGGCACCTATCCTTACATGTCTTGAATTTTGGACATAAAATTCACATTTCACCTTTGCGCTTCAGGACCAGAATGACAGTTCTTTTGTATACCAAGGAAAGCAGGTAATCCAAGTGTTTTAGGTGCAGATTAGAGATGGCCCATGTGAGATCAAGGCCAGCCAGAGAAGTCTGTCCTAGCCCCTTTTGTGTACCAGCAGTCTTTGAATGTACCTCTCATTTGTCTTGCCTTGGTGACCCAAAAGTTTCCTTGCCTTGCCCTGCCTTGCCTCCCTAGCCTTGCACTCCCTCCAGTGCCTACGCCCACCCTTGACCTGCCCACACTTGACTGCTTTCCTCCAGGGAAACCTAGCCTTGCCTAGGCCTTCCTGTTTCTGCTTGGCCTTCCTATGCCCATCCTTGCCTAGAAGTTCTGGGCCTTCTCTCACCTACCACTCCATTTGCTTGCCCCTCATGGCTCCAGCCTTGTCAGCTTCTCCCTTGACTTGCCTACAATTGCGCCTACACTTGGTTTGCATTGCAAAGAGAGGTAGGCAAGGCAAAGCAAAGCAAGGAAGGTCTTTCTAGGTCTTGCCAGGCAAGGCACACATAAGCAAGCAAGCAAAACAAGAGTAGATTAGCCACAGCATCAAAGGCAAGGCCAAGTGACTCTGAGTGCCTTTCCTTGGCAAGTAAAAGATATAGTGACAATGTAATAGGGCAGGCGTTAAAGGTACCATGAGGAGGTATAGTCCAGAGAGATATTTATGTCGTAGACCCTTCTGTGCAGGAGCCATTGTTGGACATAGTACAGGACATGGCATACAGCTTGGCTTGGTAAGTTCCTGAAGGAGAATGGCAATGCTTTCTCATGGGAAGGAAAGCACGTAGCCCCAGAGTTGGAGGTGCAGATAACAAGCTGTGTCGCGCAGCTCAAGGACGACAGCAGCTTCTTGTGCCGGCATATTTGGAAGCACTCCCTCAATTTGTACAGTCATTGAGTCAGTATCCATCTTTGGAAGGCTGTCTGCCTCTAGTAAGAGTGTTCTGACACCATTGTATGGGATCAGTCACTGTATGTTTTGGATTATGGAGGAGGGGATGCCATTTCTCTTGAAATGAGCTTCTTGTTCTTCTCTTTGGCAAAGAAATTAAGTTTGGATGGGCACTTTGGGTGGTCTCAGTGAATTCAAAGGTTTTTCCCAAGAGGTTTCCCTGTGGGTTAGAGCTGTTGAACTGACAGTGGGAATCTAGACACCAAGTTGTTGAGCTTTTTGTCCTTGTAGCTTTAGTGTGTGAGTAGTCCCTGTTGCCATGCTGCTTGGATCTTGACTCTGAGACTGAAAGCTTAGGAGCGTAGAGCTGAAAAGAAAAGTGCCAATAGCAGGGTGTGTGTTCATTGTTTGATGGGTGAAGCTGAAATTGTAGGCAGCAAAGAACTTTCTCTCTCCGCTGGCACATTTGTTGAGCGGATGTCTTTGAGTTTGTTACCGGACTCTGTGAGAGTGAAAATGTTTGTTAGGGCAGAGGATTTTGTGTTGCCCTTTGAGTGTGGTGCAAAAGTGTTTGCACACTTGGAGGGGGAAGATCAGCAAAGTCTTTTTTTCCTGGCACAGTTAATTTGAGAGCAGGGACGTTTCCAACTGGGCTCTGTCCTTTGGAGCTGGCCTCGGTGCGTTTCCTTCTTTTGTTAGTCGACAGCGCCATCGTGTGGTTATTTTGATGAGCGCTGGCAGACGGTGCCAGGGAAAAAGCCAAGCTGTTTGCGGCTCCGGCCTCATTGGTGTAGGAGCAGCGCAGGGAAGAGCTCCGCTGGGGGTCCTGGCTCTTAGAGACTGAGAGAATGTGATCCTGTATGTAGCACAGAAGGAAGTGGAATTGTTTCATTGTGGGCTGTGCAGTTTATAAGCTGCAAATGAAAAGGCAATTGCAGCGCAGCCTCTTCTTTTCTGTGTGATCAGCTGCTCAACATGTAACTCGCACACACTGAACTGCATCCACCTCCCTGGAGATATAAAATGTGTATATCACTTTCCTCAAACTCTATGTATTACCTTGCACTCTAGCAGATCCCAAACCGCTTCAAAACGTCCAGCAGCTACTCAAAAAGAAAAAGTCCAACAAAAAGCTAGTGCTGGCCTTTATAGTGCCTTTGCAGTCCGTAAAATAGACGAAGTGCACTAAGGCTTTGAATGTTTCTTCCCAACTATATAAATTCTCTCCAAGTGGCAAAGTCCATCATTACAGCAAAATTTTTCAGCTGGAGTTCTGACTGAGAGATGTGCCAGGACAGAAGGCATTTGCTGACCTACCCTTTTTCCCTGTGTAACTTGGTATTTGCAGTACAATTATTTTCAGTGTCGTTGTGTCCAAGCAGCTAGAGATTACACAGATAGAAGTGTCAAGAGAGATGCTGCGAAAGTACGCCCTTCTTATAGCAGCATTTAAATGGCACACGACGCCTTGCTGCTTTTTCTTTCCCAGAGAGACCTGCTGTCAATTTTTTCACTCTGGCTTCTTGATCAAAAATGTCCACCTGAAATGTCTTACAGAAATAGGCTCCAGGTGTAAAAACCAGTACGGGGCTACATTTTCTGCGTGCTCCACATAAGTCACATCAAACTCACTCATCAAACTTCACTCTCTCCTTCCATTCTCCACTGCCTCTACCATTGTGTTCTCTGGATCTCAGAGTCTAAAGGCAGGCGCAATAGTTTCCACTGAGGGGTTGGAAGAGGTGTACAAGCAGCACAAATAGCTTCTGCGCTGCGCAGGCCATTTCTCTGCATTTTAGAGTCTAAGGGAAAGCGCTAGTGTTCCTGCGGAGAGCTGCAACAGCTGCAGAATATGTGTTGTCTTGGCACATGTTTGC
Source organism: Poecile atricapillus (assembly GCF_030490865.1). Taxonomy (NCBI): domain Eukaryota; kingdom Metazoa; phylum Chordata; class Aves; order Passeriformes; family Paridae; genus Poecile; species Poecile atricapillus. Next base: position 69,462,737 of record NC_081288.1, read on the forward strand.
AATCCACCATGATGGATCCTTAGTGAAACCAAACTGTGGTTCTGCTTCAAACATCTCACCCTGCTTGGCCACAAAGCTTTCGCTGACATGTCCCATTGCCTTTTTATTGCTGCGTTTCATTTTCAGAGTTTGTACGGAATCATTGCGCTTTGCTTCTAAGCTGAACGTCGATACTGCTGGAGTCTCATATGTCCATTTTCTTCTCACACAAAAAAACTGCTTCCTTTAAAACATGCTGATGCGACCTGCTTTCTTGCTCAGCTGTAATTTTAGGGGTGTTCTCTGTCCCGCTTACAGTCTGAATCTAAACTAAGAAGTTTATGGGACACAGATGTGCCAAGACAAATAGTTTGCTTGGACCTTGCCACGTGTATTCAAAAGCATCCCTTTACTCCACCATCAAGTCACTGCTTTCTTCTGCTTTACATCCTGCAAACTTCACACACACATACATACATACATACTGGAATGAGGCACTTTCTTTCTTTCCTTCTCAGCTACACTCACCTATCCCCCACGCTAATTTCTTTACCGCTTTTCTTTTGGCCTTGCTATGCATACTTTTCCTCTTAAGACACCCATTGTCTGGCCTACCCCTTCCCTACATTGCCTTGCCTTTCCTTTCCTATCCAACCTTGCATTTCTTTGTCATTCCTGGCCATTGTTTTCCTCTTCCTTCCTGACCCATCCATGTCTTTCCCTTGCCCTTCCTACCAGTCCAGTGCCTTGCACCACCCATCCCCCTTGCCACTTTGTCCAGTTTCCCTTCCCATTTGTCCAGCACCAATCTTTCATTTCCTTCTCCTTCTAGGACTCTCATTGCCTTGCTTGCCTCTCCTTTGTCTTGCCTGGCAAAGCCACCACTTTTCTTGGCGTTACCTTTGAACCTCTCCTCTCCCTTGCCTTGCATTCCCTTGCTCACTCGTCCCCCACCTGGAATTCAATACCCCTCTTTTTGCGGAATTTCTTCATCTTGCCTTGCCCTGCCTGCTTCTCCTAGGACTCTCAAGGCTTTCACGTACCTCCAGCGTTTCAGGAGCATGTGAGAGGAAGCCCAAAAGAGGTCACGTGCAAGCACACCCATCTGTCCTGGCAGCTTGCTTCTGGCACCTATCCTTACATGTCTTGAATTTTGGACATAAAATTCACATTTCACCTTTGCGCTTCAGGACCAGAATGACAGTTCTTTTGTATACCAAGGAAAGCAGGTAATCCAAGTGTTTTAGGTGCAGATTAGAGATGGCCCATGTGAGATCAAGGCCAGCCAGAGAAGTCTGTCCTAGCCCCTTTTGTGTACCAGCAGTCTTTGAATGTACCTCTCATTTGTCTTGCCTTGGTGACCCAAAAGTTTCCTTGCCTTGCCCTGCCTTGCCTCCCTAGCCTTGCACTCCCTCCAGTGCCTACGCCCACCCTTGACCTGCCCACACTTGACTGCTTTCCTCCAGGGAAACCTAGCCTTGCCTAGGCCTTCCTGTTTCTGCCTGGCCTTCCTATGCCCATCCTTGCCTAGAAGTTCTGGGCCTTCTCTCACCTACCACTCCATTTGCTTGCCCCTCATGGCTCCAGCCTTGTCAGCTTCTCCCTTGACTTGCCTACAATTGCGCCTACACTTGGTTTGCATTGCAAAGAGAGGTAGGCAAGGCAAAGCAAAGCAAGGAAGGTCTTTCTAGGTCTTGCCAGGCAAGGCACACATAAGCAAGCAAGCAAAACAAGAGTAGATTAGCCACAGCATCAAAGGCAAGGCCAAGTGACTCTGAGTGCCTTTCCTTGGCAAGTAAAAGATATAGTGACAATGTAATAGGGCAGGCGTTAAAGGTACCATGAGGAGGTATAGTCCAGCAAGATATTTATGTCGTAGACCCTTCTGTGCAGGAGCCATTGTTGGACATAGTACAGGACATGGCATACAGCTTGGCTTGGTAAGTTCCTGAAGGAGAATGGCAATGCTTTCTCATGGGAAGGAAAGCACGTAGCCCCAGAGTTGGAGGTGCAGATAACAAGCTGTGTCGCGCAGCTCAAGGACGACAGCAGCTTCTTGTGCCGGCATATTTGGAAGCACTCCCTCAATTTGTACAGTCATTGAGTCAGTATCCATCTTTGGAAGGCTGTTTGCCTCTAGTAAGAGTGTTCTGACACCATTGTATGGGATCAGTCACTGTATGTTTTGGATTATGGAGGAGGGGATGCCATTTCTCTTGAAATGAGCTTCTTGTTCTTCTCTTTGGCAAAGAAATTAAGTTTGGATGGGCACTTTGGGTGGTCTCAGTGAATTCAAAGGTTTTTCCCAAGAGGTTTCCCTGTGGGTTAGAGCTGTTGAACTGACAGTGGGAATCTAGACACCAAGTTGTTGAGCTTTTTGTCCTTGTAGCTTTAGTGTGTGAGTAGTCCCTGTTGCCATGCTGCTTGGATCTTGACTCTGAGACTGAAAGCTTAGGAGCGTAGAGCTGAAAAGAAAAGTGCCAATAGCAGGGTGTGTGTTCATTGTTTGATGGGTGAAGCTGAAATTGTAGGCAGCAAAGAACTTTCTCTCTCCGCTGGCACATTTGTTGAGCGGATGTCTTTGAGTTTGTTACCGGACTCTGTGAGAGTGAAAATGTTTGTTAGGGCAGAGGATTTTGTGTTGCCCTTTGAGTGTGGTGCAAAAGTGTTTGCACACTTGGAGGGGGAAGATCAGCAAAGTCTTTTTTTCCTGGCACAGTTAATTTGAGAGCAGGGACGTTTCCAACTGGGCTCTGTCCTTTGGAGCTGGCCTCGGTGCGTTTCCTTCTTTTGTTAGTCGACAGCGCCATCGTGTGGTTATTTTGATGAGCGCTGGCAGACGGTGCCAGGGAAAAAGCCAAGCTGTTTGCGGCTCCGGCCTCATTGGTGTAGGAGCAGCGCAGGGAAGAGCTCCGCTGGGGGTCCTGGCTCTTAGAGACTGAGAGAATGTGATCCTGTATGTAGCACAGAAGGAAGTGGAATTGTTTCATTGTGGGCTGTGCAGTTTATAAGCTGCAAATGAAAAGGCAATTGCAGCGCAGCCTCTTCTTTTCTGTGTGATCAGCTGCTCAACATGTAACTCGCACACACTGAACTGCATCCACCTCCCTGGAGATATAAAATGTGTATATCACTTTCCTCAAACTCTATGTATTACCTTGCACTCTAGCAGATCCCAAACCGCTTCAAAACGTCCAGCAGCTACTCAAAAAGAAAAAGTCCAACAAAAAGCTAGTGCTGGCCTTTATAGTGCCTTTGCAGTCCGTAAAATAGACGAAGTGCACTAAGGCTTTGAATGTTTCTTCCCAACTATATAAATTCTCTCCAAGTGGCAAAGTCCATCATTACAGCAAAATTTTTCAGCTGGAGTTCTGACTGAGAGATGTGCCAGGACAGAAGGCATTTGCTGACCTACCCTTTTTCCCTGTGTAACTTGGTATTTGCAGTACAATTATTTTCAGTGTCGTTGTGTCCAAGCAGCTAGAGATTACACAGATAGAAGTGTCAAGAGAGATGCTGCGAAAGTACGCCCTTCTTATAGCAGCATTTAAATGGCACACGACGCCTTGCTGCTTTTTCTTTCCCAGAGAGACCTGCTGTCAATTTTTTCACTCTGGCTTCTTGATCAAAAATGTCCACCTGAAATGTCTTACAGAAATAGGCTCCAGGTGTAAAAACCAGTACGGGGCTACATTTTCTGCGTGCTCCACATAAGTCACATCAAACTCACTCATCAAACTTCACTCTCTCCTTCCATTCTCCACTGCCTCTACCATTGTGTTCTCTGGATCTCAGAGTCTAAAGGCAGGCGCAATAGTTTCCACTGAGGGGTTGGAAGAGGTGTACAAGCAGCACAAATAGCTTCTGCGCTGCGCAGGCCATTTCTCTGCATTTTAGAGCCTAAGGGAAAGCGCTAGTGTTCCTGCGGAGAGCTGCAACAGCTGCAGAATATGTGTTGTCTTGGCACATGTTTGCAATCCACCATGATGGATCCTTAGTGAAACCAAACTGTGGTTCTGCTTCAAACATCTCACCCTGCTTGGCCACAAAGCTTTCGCTGACATGTCCCATTGCCTTTTTATTGATGCGTTTCATTTTCAGAGTTTGTACGGAATCATTGCACTTTGCTTCTAAGCTGAACGTCGATACTGCTGGAGTCTCATATGTCCATTTTCTTCACACACAAAAAAACTGCTTCCTTTAAAACATGCTGATGCGACCTGCTTTCTTGCTCAGCTGTAATTTTAGGGGTGTTCTCTGTCCCGCTTACAGTCTGAATCTAAACTAAGAAGTTTATGGGACACAGATGTGCCAAGACAAATAGTTTGCTTGGACCTTGCCACGTGTATTCAAAAGCATCCTTTCACTCCACCATCAAGTCACTGCTTTCTTCTGCTTTACATCCTGCAAACTTCACACACACATACATACATACATACTGGAATGAGGCACTTTGTTTCTTTCTTTCTCAGCTACACTCACCTATCCCCCACGCTAACTTCTTTACGGCTTTTCTCTTGGCCTTGCTATGCATACTTTTCCTCTTAAGACACCCATTGTCTGGCCTACCCCTTCCCTACATTGCCTTGCTTTTCCTTTCCTATCTAACCTTGCATTTCTTTGTCATTCCTGGCCATTGTTTTCCTCTTCCTTCCTGACCCATCCATGTCTTTCCCTTGCCCTTCCTACCAGTCCAGTGCCTTGCACCACCCATCCCCCTTGCCACTTTGTCCAGTTTCCCTTCCCATTTGTCCAGCACCAATCTTTCATTTCCTTCTCCTTCTAGGACTCTCATTGCCTTGCTTGCCTCTCCTTTGTCTTGCCTGGCAAAGCCACCACTTTTCTTGGCGTTACCTTTGAACCTCTCCTCTCCCTTGCCTTGCATTCCCTTGCTCACTCGTCCCCCACCTGGAATTCAATACCCCTCTTTTTGCGGAATTTCTTCATCTTGCCTTGCCCTGCCTGCTTCTCCTAGGACTCTCAAGGCTTTCACGTACCTCCAGCGTTTCAGGAGCATGTGAGAGGAAGCCCAAAAGAGGTCACGTGCAAGCACACCCATCTGTCCTGGCAGCTTGCTTCTGGCACCTATCCTTACATGTCTTGAATTTTGGACATAAAATTCACATTTCACCTTTGCGCTTCAGGACCAGAATGACAGTTCTTTTGTATACCAAGGAAAGCAGGTAATCCAAGTGTTTTAGGTGCAGATTAGAGATGGCCCATGTGAGATCAAGGCCAGCCAGAGAAGTCTGTCCTAGCCCCTTTTGTGTACCAGCAGTCTTTGAATGTACCTCTCATTTGTCTTGCCTTGGTGACCCAAAAGTTTCCTTGCCTTGCCCTGCCTTGCCTCCCTAGCCTTGCACTCCCTCCAGTGCCTACGCCCACCCTTGACCTGCCCACACTTGACTACTTTCCTCCAGGGAAACCTAGCCTTGCTTAGGCCTTCCTGTTTCTGCCTGGCCTTCCTATGCCCATCCTTGCCTAGAAGTTCTGGGCCTTCTCTCACCTACCACTCCATTTGCTTGCCCCTCATGGCTCCAGCCTTGTCAGCTTCTCCCTTGACTTGCCTACAATTGCGCCTACACTTGGTTTGCATTGCAAAGAGCGGTAGGCAAGGCAAAGCAAAGCAAGGAAGGTCTTTCTAGGTCTTGCCAGGCAAGGCACACATAAGCAAGCAAGCAAAACAAGAGTAGACTAGCCACAGCATCAAAGGCAAGGCCAAGTGACTCTGAGTGCCTTTCCTTGGCAAGTAAAAGATATAGTGACAATGTAATAGGGCAGGCGTTAAAGGTACCATGAGGAGGTATAGTCCAGAGAGATATTTATGTCGTAGACCCTTCTGTGCAGGAGCCATTGTTGGACATAGTACAGGACATGGCATACAGCTTGGCTTGGTAAGTTCCTGAAAGAGAATGGCAATGCTTTCTCATGGGAAGGAAAGCACGTAGCCCCAGAGTTGGAGGTGCAGATAAGAAGCTGTGTCGCGCAGCTCAAGGACGACAGCAGCTTCTTGTGCCGGCATATTTGGAAGCACTCCCTCAATTTGTACAGTCATTGAGTCAGTATCCATCTTTGGAAGGCTGTCTGCCTCTAGTAAGAGTGTTCTGACACCATTGTATGGGATCAGTCACTGGATGTTTTGGATTATGGAGGAGGGGATGCCATTTCTCTTGAAATGAGCTTCTTGTTCTTCTCTTTGGCAAAGAAATTAAGTTTGGATGGGCATTTTGGGTGGTCTCAGTGAATTTAAAGTTTTTTCCCAAGAGGTTTCCCTGTGGGTTAGAGCTGTTGAACTGACAGTGGGAATCTAGACACCAAGTTGTTGAGCTTTTTTGTCCTTGTAGCTTTAGTGTGTGAGTAGTCCCTGTTGCCATGCTGCTTGGATCTTGACTCTGAGACTGAAAGCTTAGGAGCGTAGAGCTGAAAAGAAAAGTGCCAATAGCAGGGTGTGTGTTCATTGTTTGATGGGTGAAGCTGAAATTGTAGGCAGCAAAGAACTTTCTCTCTCCGCTGGCACATTTGTTGAGCGGATGTCTTTGAGTTTGTTACCGGACTCTGCGAGAGTGAAAATGTTTGTTAGGGCAGAGGATTTCGTGTTGCCCTTTGAGTGTGGTGCAAAAGTGTTTGCACACTTGGAGGGGGAAGATCAGCAAAGTCTTTTTTTCCTGGCACAGTTAATTTGAGAGCAGGGACGTTTCCAACTCGGCTCTGTCCTTTGGAGCTGGCCTCGGTGCGTTTCCTTCTTTTGTTAGTCGACAGCGCCATCGTGTGGTTATTTTGATGAGCGCTGGCAGACGGTGCCAGGGAAAAAGCCAAGCTGTTTGCGGCTCCGGCCTCATTGGTGTAGGAGCAGCGCAGGGAAGAGCTCCGCTGGGGGTCCTGGCTCTTAGAGACTGAGAGAATGTGATCCTGTATGTAGCACAGAAGGAAGTGGAATTGTTTCATTGTGGGCTGTGCAGTTTATAAGCTGCAAATGAAAAGGCAATTGCAGCGCAGCCTCTTTTCTGTGTGATCAGCTGCTCAACATGTAACTCGCACACACTGAACTGCATCCACCTCCCTGGAGATATAAAATGTGTATATCACTTTCCTCAAACTCTATGTATTACCTTGCACTCTAGCAGATCCCAAACCGCTTCAAAACGTCCAGCAGCTACTCAAAACGAAAAAGTCCAACAAAAAGCTAGTGCTGGCCTTTAGAGTGCCTTTGCAGTCCGTAAAATAGACGAAATGCACTAGGGCTTTGAATGCTTCTTCCCAACTATATAAATTCTCTCCAAGTGGCAAAGTCCATCATTACAGCAAAATTTTTCAGCTGGAGTTCTGACTGAGAGATGTGCCAGGACAGAAGGCATTTGCTGACCTACCCTTTTTCCCTGTGTAACTTGGTATTTGCAGTGCAATTATTTTCAGTGCCGCTGTGTCCAAGCAGCTAGAGATTACACAGATAGAAGTGTCAAGAGAGATGCTGCGAAAATACGCCCTTCTAATAGCAGCATTTAAATGGCACACGACGCCTTGCTGCTTTTTCTTTCCCAGAGAGACCTGCTGTCAATTTTTTCACTCTGGCTTCTTGATCAAAAATGTCCACCTGAAATGTCTTACAGAAATAGGCTCCAGGTGTAAAAACCAGTACGGGGCTACATTTTCTGCGTGCTCCACATAAGTCACATCAAACTCACTCATCAAACTTCACTCTCTCCTTCCATTCTCCACCACTGCCTCTACCATTGTGTTCTCTGGATCTCAGAGTCTAAAGGCAGGCGCAATAGTTTCCACTGAGGGGTTGGAAGAGGTGTACAAGCAGCACAAATAGCTTCTGCGCTGCGCAGGCCATTTCTCTGCATTTTAGAGTCTAAGGGAAAGCGCTAGTGTTCCCGCAAAGAGCTGCAACAGCTGCAGAATATGTGTTGTCTTGGCACATGTTTGCAATCCACCATGATGGATCCTTAGTGAAACCAAACTGTGGTTCTGCTTCAAACATCTCACCCTGCTTGGCCACAAAGCTTTCGCTGACATGTCCCATTGCCTTTTTATTGCTGCGTTTCATTTTCAGAGTTTGTACGGAATCATTGCACTTTGCTTCTAAGCTGAACGTCGATACTGCTGGAGTCTCATATGTCCATTTTCTTCTCACACAAAAAAACTGCTTCCTTTAAAACATGCTGATGCGACCTGCTTTCTTGCTCAGCTGTAATTTTAGGGGTGTTCTCTGTCCCGCTTACAGTCTGAATCTAAACTAAGAAGTTTATGGGACACAGATGTGCCAAGACAAATAGTTTGCTTGGACCTTGCCACGTGTATTCAAAAGCATCCTTTCACTCCACCATCAAGTCACTGCTTTCTTCTGCTTTACATCCTGCAAACTTCACACACACATACATACATACATACTGGAATGAGGCACTTTCTTTCTTTCTTTCTCAGCTACACTCACCTATCCCCCACGCTAACTTCTTTACGGCTTTTCTCTTGGCCTTGCTATGCATACTTTTCCTCTTAAGACACCCATTGTCTGGCCTACCCCTTCCCTACATTGCCTTGCTTTTCCTTTCCTATCTAACCTTGCATTTCTTTGTCATTCCTGGCCATTGTTTTCCTCTTCCTTCCTGACCCATCCATGTCTTTCCCTTGCCCTTCCTACCAGTCCAGTGCCTTGCACCACCCATCCCCCTTGCCACTTTGTCCAGTTTCCCTTCCCATTTGTCCAGCACCAATCTTTCATTTCCTTCTCCTTCTAGGACTCTCATTGCCTTGCTTGCCTCTCCTTTGTCTTGCCTGGCAAAGCCACCACTTTTCTTGGCGTTACCTTTGAACCTCTCCTCTCCCTTGCCTTGCATTCCCTTGCTCACTCGTCCCCCACCTGGAATTCAATACCCCTCTTTTTGCGGAATTTCTTCATCTTGCCTTGCCCTGCCTGCTTCTCCTAGGACTCTCAAGGCTTTCACGTACCTCCAGCGTTTCAGGAGCATGTGAGAGGAAGCCCAAAAGAGGTCACGTGCAAGCACACCCATCTGTCCTGGCAGCTTGCTTCTGGCACCTATCCTTACATGTCTTGAATTTTGGACATAAAATTCACATTTCACCTTTGCGCTTCAGGACCAGAATGACAGTTCTTTTGTATACCAAGGAAAGCAGGTAATCCAAGTGTTTTAGGTGCAGATTAGAGATGGCCCATGTGAGATCAAGGCCAGCCAGAGAAGTCTGTCCTAGCCCCTTTTGTGTACCAGCAGTCTTTGAATGTACCTCTCATTTGTCTTGCCTTGGTGACCCCAAAGTTTCCTTGCCTTGCCCTGCCTTGCCTCCCTAGCCTTGCACTCCCTCCTGTGCCTACGCCCACCCTTGACCTGCCCACACTTGACTGCTTTCCTCCAGGGAAACCTAGCCTTGCCTAGGCCTTCCTGTTTCTGCCTGGCCTTCCTATGCCCATCCTTGCCTAGAAGTTCTGGGCCTTCTCTCACCTACCACTCCATTTGCTTGCCCCTCATGGCTCCAGCCTTGTCAGCTTCTCCCTTGACTTGCCTACAATTGCGCCTACACTTGGTTTGCATTGCAAAGAGCGGTAGGCAAGGCAAAGCAAAGCAAGGAAGGTCTTTCTAGGTCTTGCCAGGCAAGGCACACATAAGCAAGCAAGCAAAACAAGAGTAGATTAGCCACAGCATCAAAGGCAAGGCCAAGTGACTCTGAGTGCCTTTCCTTGGCAAGTAAAAGATATAGTGACAATGTAATAGGGCAGGCGTTAAAGGTACCATGAGGAGGTATAGTCCAGAGAGATATTTATGTCGTAGACCCTTCTGTGCAGGAGCCATTGTTGGACATAGTACAGGACATGGCATACAGCTTGGCTTGGTAAGTTCCTGAAAGAGAATGGCAATGCTTTCTCATGGGAAGGAAAGCACGTAGCCCCAGAGTTGGAGGTGCAGATAAGAAGCTGTGTCGCGCAGCTCAAGGACGACAGCAGCTTCTTGTGCCGGCATATTTGGAAGCACTCCCTCAATTTGTACAGTCATTGAGTCAGTATCCATCTTTGGAAGGCTGTCTGCCTCTAGTAAGAGTGTTCTGACACCATTGTATGGGATCAGTCACTGGATGTTTTGGATTATGGAGGAGGGGATGCCATTTCTCTTGAAATGAGCTTCTTGTTCTTCTCTTTGGCAAAGAAATTAAGTTTGGATGGGCATTTTGGGTGGTCTCAGTGAATTTAAAGGTTTTTCCCAAGAGGTTTCCCTGTGGGTTAGAGCTGTTGAACTGACAGTGGGAATCTAGACACCAAGTTGTTGAGCTTTTTTGTCCTTGTAGCTTTAGTGTGTGAGTAGTCCCTGTTGCCATGCTGCTTGGATCTTGATTCTGAGACTGAAAGCTTAGGAGCGTAGAGCTGAAAAGAAAAGTGCCAATAGCAGGGTGTGTGTTCATTGTTTGATGGGTGAAGCTGAAATTGTAGGCAGCAAAGAACTTTCTCTCTCCGCTGGCACATTTGTTGAGCGGATGTCTTTGAGTTTGTTACTGGACTCTGCGAGAGTGAAAATGTTTGTTAGGGCAGAGGATTTTGTGTTGCCCTTTGAGTGTGGTGCAAAAGTGTTTGCACACTTGGAGGGGGAAGATCAGCAAAGTCTTTTTTTCCTGGCACAGTTAATTTGAGAGCAGGGACGTTTCCAACTGGGCTCTGTCCTTTGGAGCTGGCCTCGGTGCGTTTCCTTCTTTTGTTAGTCGACAGCGCCATCGTGTGGTTATTTTGATGAGCGCTGGCAGACGGTGCCAGGGAAAAAGCCAAGCTGTTTGCGGCTCCGGCCTCATTGGTGTAGGAGCAGCGCAGGGAAGAGCTCCGCTGGGGGTCCTGGCTCTTAGAGACTGAGAGAATGTGATCCTGTATGTAGCACAGAAGGAAGTGGAATTGTTTCATTGTGGGCTGTGCAGTTTATAAGCTGCAAATGAAAAGGCAATTGCAGCGCAGCCTCTTCTTTTCTGTGTGATCAGCTGCTCAACATGTAACTCGCACACACTGAACTGCATCCACCTCCCTGGAGATATAAAATGTGTATATCACTTTCCTCAAGCTCTATGTATTACCTTGCACTCTAGCAGATCCCAAACCGCTTCAAAACGTCCAGCAGCTACTCAAAAAGAAAAAGTCCAACAAAAAGCTAGCGCTGGCCTTTATAGTGCCTTTGCAGTCCGTAAAATAGATGAAATGCACTAGGGCTTTGAATGCTTCTTCCCAACTATATAAATTCTCTCCAAGTGGCAAAGTCCATCATTACAGCAAAATTTTTCAGCTGGAGTTCTGACTGAGAGATGTGCCAGGACAGAAGGCATTTGCTGACCTACCCTTTTTCCCTGTGTAACTTGGTATTTGCAGTACAATTATTTTCAGTGTCGCTGTGTCCAAGCAGCTAGAGATTTCACAGATAGAAGTGTCAAGAGAGATGCTGCGAAAGTACGCCCTTCTTATAGCAGCATTTAAATGGCACACGACGCCTTGCTGCTTTTTCTTTCCCAGAGAGACCTGCTGTCAATTTTTTCACTCTGGCTTCTTGATCAAAAATGTCCACCTGAAATGTCTTACAGAAATAGGCTCCAGGTGTAAAAACCAGTACGGGGCTACATTTTCTGCGTGCTCCACATAAGTCACATCAAACTCACTCATCAAACTTCACTCTCTCCTTCCATTCTCCACTGCCTCTACCATTGTGTTCTCTGGATCTCAGAGTCTAAAGGCAGGCGCAATAGTTTCCACTGAGGGGTTGGAAGAGGTGTACAAGCAGCACAAATAGCTTCTGCGCTGCGCAGGCCATTTCTCTGCATTTTAGAGTCTAAGGGAAAGCGCTAGTGTTCCCGCAAAGAGCTGCAACAGCTGCAGAATATGTGTTGTCTTGGCACATGTTTGCAATCCACCATGATGGATCCTTAGTGAAACCAAACTGTGGTTCTGCTTCAAACATCTCACCCTGCTTGGCCACAAAGCTTTCGCTGACATGTCCCATTGCCTTTTTATTGCTGCGTTTCATTTTCAGAGTTTGTACGGAATCATTGCACTTTGCTTCTAAGCTGAACGTCGATACTGCTGGAGTCTCATATGTCCATTTTCTTCTCACACAAAAAAACTGCTTCCTTTAAAACATGCTGATGCGACCTGCTTTCTTGCTCAGCTGTAATTTTAGGGGTGTTCTCTGTCCCGCTTACAGTCTGAATCTAAACTAAGAAGTTTATGGGACACAGATGTGCCAAGACAAATAGTTTGCTTGGACCTTGCCACGTGTATTCAAAAGCATCCTTTCACTCCACCATCAAGTCACTGCTTTCTTCTGCTTTACATCCTGCAAACTTCACACACACATACATACATACATACTGGAATGAGGCACTTTCTTTCTTTCTTTCTCAGCTACACTCACCTATCCCCCACGCTAACTTCTTTACCGCTTTTCTCTTGGCCTTGCTATGCATACTCTTCCTCTTAAGACACCCATTGTCTGGCCTACCCCTTCCCTACATTGCCTTGCCTTTCCTTTCCTATCCAACCTTGCATTTCTTTGTCATTCCTGGCCATTGTTTTCCTCTTCCTTCCTGACCCATCCATGTCTTTCCCTTGCCCTTCCTACCAGTCCAGTGCCTTGCACCACCCATCCCCCTTGCCACTTTGTCCGGTTTCCCTTCCCATTTGTCCAGCACCAATCTTTCATTTCCTTCTCCTTCTAGGACTCTCATTGCCTTGCTTGCCTCTCCTTTGTCTTGCCTGGCAAAGCCACCACTTTTCTTGGCGTTACCTTTGAACCTCTCCTCTCCCTTGCCTTGCATTCCCTTGCTCACTCGTCCCCCACCTGGAATTCAATACCCCTCTTTTTGCGGAATTTCTTCATCTTGCCTTGCCCTGCCTGCTTCTCCTAGGACTCTCAAGGCTTTCACGTACCTCCAGCGTTTCAGGAGCATGTGAGAGGAAGCCCAAAAGAGGTCACGTGCAAGCACACCCATCTGTCCTGGCAGCTTGCTTCTGGCACCTATCCTTACATGTCTTGAATTTTGGACATAAAATTCACATTTCACCTTTGCGCTTCAGGACCAGAATGACAGTTCTTTTGTATACCAAGGAAAGCAGGTAATCCAAGTGTTTTAGGTGCAGATTAGAGATGGCCCATGTGAGATCAAGGCCAGCCAGAGAAGTCTGTCCTAGCCCCTTTTGTGTACCAGCAGTCTTTGAATGTACCTCTCATTTGTCTTGCCTTGGTGACCCAAAAGTTTCCTTGCCTTGCCCTGCCTTGCCTCCCTAGCCTTGCACTCCCTCCAGTGCCTATGCCCACACTTGACCTGCCTACTGCTTTCCTCCAGGGAAACCTAGCCTTGCCTAGCCCTTCCTGTTTCTGCCTGGCCTTCCTATGCCCATCCTTGCCTAGAAGTTCTGGGCCTTCTCTCACCTACCACTCCATTTGCTTGCCCCTCATGGCTCCAGCCTTGTCAGCTTCTCCCTTGACTTGCCTACAATTGCGCCTACACTTGGTTTGCATTGCAAAGAGCGGTAGGCAAGGCAAAGCAAAGCAAGGAAGGTCTTTCTAGGTCTTGCCAGGCAAGGCACACATAAGCAAGCAAGCAAAACAAGAGTAGACTAGCCACAGCATCAAAGGCAAGGCAAGGCCAAGTGACTCTGAGTGCCTTTCCTTGGCAAGAAAAAGATATAGTGGCAATGTAATAGGGCAGGCGTTAAAGGTACCATGAGGAGGTATAGTCCAGCAAGATATTTATGTCGTAGACCCTTCTGTGCAGGAGCCATTGTTGGACATAGTACAGGACATGGCATACAGTTTGGCTTGGTAAGTTCCTGAAGGAGAATGGCAATGCTTTCTCATGGGAAGGAAAGCACGTAGCCCCAGAGTTGGAGGTGCAGATAAGAAGCTGTGTCGCGCAGCTCAAGGACGACAGCAGCTTCTTGTGCCGGCATATTTGGAAGCACTCCCTCAATTTGTACAGTCATTGAGTCAGTATCCATCTTTGGAAGGCTGTCTGCCTCTAGTAAGAGTGTTCTGACACCATTGTATGGGATCAGTCACTGTATGTTTTGGATTATGGAGGAGGGGATGCCATTTCTCTTGAAATGAGCTTCTTGTTCTTCTCTTTGGCAAAGAAATTAAGTTTGGATGGGCACTTTGGGTGGTCTCAGTGAATGTAAAGGTTTTTCCCAAGAGGTTTCCCTGTGGGTTAGAGATGTTGAACTGACAGTGGGAATCTAGACAGCAAGTTGTTGAGCTTTTTGTCCTTGTAGCTTTAGTGTGTGAGTAGTCCCTGTTGCCATGCTGCTTGGATCTTGACTCTGAGACTGAAAGCTTAGGAGCGTAGAGCTGAAAAGAAAAGTGCCAATAGCAGGGTGTGTGTTCATTGTTTGATGGGTGAAGTTGAAATTGTAGGCAGCAAAGAACTTTCTCTCTCCGCTGGCACATTTGTTGAGCGGATGTCTTTGAGTTTGTTACCGGACTCTGCGAGAGTGAAAATGTTTGTTAGGGCAGAGGATTTCGTGTTGCCCTTTGAGTGTGGTGCAAAAGTGTTTGCACAGTTGGAGGGGGAAGATCAGCAAAGTCTTTTTTTCCTGGCACAGTTAATTTGAGAGCAGGGACGTTTCCAACTCGGCTCTGTCCTTTGGAGCTGGCCTCGGTGCGTTTCCTTCTTTTGTTAGTCGACAGCGCCATCGTGTGGTTATTTTGATGAGCGCTGGCAGACGGTGCCAGGGAAAAAGCCAAGCTTTTTGCGGCTCCGGCCTCATTGGTGTAGGAGCAGCGCAGGGAAGAGCTCTGCTGGGGGTCCTGGCTCTTAGAGACTGAGAGAATGTGATCCTGTATGTAGCACAGAAGGAAGTGGAATTGTTTCATTGTGGGCTGTGCAGTTTATAAGCTGCAAATGAAAAGGCAATTGCAGCGCAGCCTCTTCTTTTCTGTGTGATCAGCTGCTCAACATGTAACTCGCACACACTGAACTGCATCCACCTCCCTGGAGATATAAAATGTGTATATCACTTTCCTCAAGCTCTATGTATTACCTTGCACTCTAGCAGATCCCAAACCGCTTCAAAACGTCCAGCAGCTACTCAAAAAGAAAAAGTCCAACAAAAAGCTAGTGCTGGCCTTTAGAGTGCCCTTGCAGTCCGTAAAATAGACGAAATGCACTAGGGCTTTGAATGCTTCTTCCCAACTATATAAATTCTCTCCAAGTTGCAAAGTCCATCATTACAGCAAAATTTTTCAGCTGGAGTTCTGACTGAGAGATGTGCCAGGACAGAAGGCATTTGCTGACCTACCCTTTTTCCCTGTGTAACTTGGTATTTGCAGTACAATTATTTTCAGTGTCGCTGTGTCCAAGCAGCTAGAGATTTCACAGATAGAAGTGTCAAGAGAGATGCTGCGAAAGTACGCCCTTCTTATAGCAGCATTTAAATGGCACACGACGCCTTGCTGCTTTTTCTTTCCCAGAGAGACCTGCTGTCAATTTTTTCACTCTGGCTTCTTGATCAAAAATGTCCACCTGAAATGTCTTACAGAAATAGGCTCCAGGTGTAAAAACCAGTACGGGGCTACATTTTCTGCGTGCTCCACATAAGTCACATCAAACTCACTCATCAAACTTCACTCTCTCCTTCCATTCTCCACCACTGCCTCTACCATTGTGTTCTCTGGATCTCAGAGTCTAAAGGCAGGCGCAATAGTTTCCACTGAGGGGTTGGAAGAGGTGTACAAGCAGCACAAATAGCTTCTGCGCTGCGCAGGCCATTTCTCTGCATTTTAGAGTCTAAGGGAAAGCGCTAGTGTTCCCGCAAAGAGCTGCAACAGCTGCAGAATATGTGTTGTCTTGGCACATGTTTGCAATCCACCATGATGGATCCTTAGTGAAACCAAACTGTGGTTCTGCTTCAAACATCTCACCCTGCTTGGCCACAAAGCTTTCGCTGACATGTCCCATTGCCTTTTTATTGCTGCGTTTCATTTTCAGAGTTTGTACGGAATCATTGCGCTTTGCTTCTAAGCTGAACGTCGATACTGCTGGAGTCTCATATGTCCATTTTCTTCTCACACAAAAAAACTGCTTCCTTTAAAACATGCTGATGCGACCTGCTTTCTTGCTCAGCTGTAATTTTAGGGGTGTTCTCTGTCCCGCTTACAGTCTGAATCTAAACTAAGAAGTTTATGGGACACAGATGTGCCAAGACAAATAGTTTGCTTGGACCTTGCCACGTGTATTCAAAAGCATCCTTTCACTCCACCATCAAGTCTCTGCTTTACATCCTGCAAACTTCACACACACATACATACATACATACTGGAATGAGGCACTTTCTTTCTTTCTTTCTCAGCTACACTCACCTATCCCCCACGCTAACTTCTTTACCGCTTTTCTCTTGGCCTTGCTATGCATACTTTTCCTCTTAAGACACCCATTGTCTGGCCTACCCCTTCCCTACATTGCCTTGCCTTTCCTTTCCTATCCAACCTTGCATTTCTTTGTCATTCCTGGCCATTGTTTTCCTCTTCCTTCCTGACCCATCCATGTCTTTCCCTTGCCCTTCCTACCAGTCCAGTGCCTTGCACCACCCATCCCCCTTGCCACTTTGTCCAGTTTCCCTTCCCATTTGTCCAGCACCAATCTTTCATTTCCTTCTCCTTCTAGGACTCTCATTGCCTTGCTTGCCTCTCCTTTGTCTTGCCTGGCAAAGCCACCACTTTTCTTGGCGTTACCTTTGAACCTCTCCTCTCCCTTGCCTTGCATTCCCTTGCTCACTCGTCCCCCACCTGGAATTCAATACCCCTCTTTTTGCGGAATTTCTTCATCTTGCCTTGCCCTGCCTGCTTCTCCTAGGACTCTCAAGGCTTTCACGTACCTCCAGCGTTTCAGGAGCATGTGAGAGGAAGCCCAAAAGAGGTCACGTGCAAGCACACCCATCTGTCCTGGCAGCTTGCTTCTGGCACCTATCCTTACATGTCTTGAATTTTGGACATAAAATTCACATTTCACCTTTGCGCTTCAGGACCAGAATGACAGTTCTTTTGTATACCAAGGAAAGCAGGTAATCCAAGTGTTTTAGGTGCAGATTAGAGATGGCCCATGTGAGATCAAGGCCAGCCAGAGAAGTCTGTCCTAGCCCCTTTTGTGTACCAGCAGTCTTTGAATGTACCTCTCATTTGTCTTGCCTTGGTGACCCAAAAGTTTCCTTGCCTTGCCCTGCCTTGCCTCCCTAGCCTTGCACTCCCTCCAGTGCCTATGCCCACACTTGACCTGCCTACTGCTTTCCTCCAGGGAAACCTAGCCTTGCCTAGCCCTTCCTGTTTCTGCCTGGCCTTCCTATGCCCATCCTTGCCTAGAAGTTCTGGGCCTTCTCTCACCTACCACTCCATTTGCTTGCCCCTCATGGCTCCAGCCTTGTCAGCTTCTCCCTTGACTTGCCTACAATTGCGCCTACACTTGGTTTGCATTGCAAAGAGAGGTAGGCAAGGCAAAGCAAAGCAAGGAAGGTCTTTCTAGGTCTTGCCAGGCAAGGCACACATAAGCAAGCAAGCAAAACAAGAGTAGACTAGCCACAGCATCAAAGGCAAGGCCAAGTGACTCTGAGTGCCTTTCCTTGGCAAGTAAAAGATATAGTGGCAATGTAATAGGGCAGGCGTTAAAGGTACCATGAGGAGGTATAGTCCAGCAAGATATTTATGTCGTAGACCCTTCTGTGCAAGAGCCATTGTTGGACATAGTACAGGACATGGCATACAGTTTGGCTTGGTAAGTTCCTGAAGGAGAATGGCAATGCTTTCTCATGGGAAGGAAAGCACGTAGCCCCAGAGTTGGAGGTGCAGATAAGAAGCTGTGTCGCGCAGCTCAAGGACGACAGCAGCTTCTTGTGCCGGCATATTTGGAAGCACTCCCTCAATTTGTACAGTCATTGAGTCAGTATCCATCTTTGGAAGGCTGTCTGCCTCTAGTAAGAGTGTTCTGACACCATTGTATGGGATCAGTCACAGGATGTTTTGGATTTTGGAGGAGGGGATGCCATTTCTCTTGAAATGAGCTTCTTGTTCTTCTCTTTGGCAAAGAAATTAAGTTTGGATGGGCACTTTGGGTGGTCTCAGTGAATGTAAAGGTTTTTCCCAAGAGGTTTCCCTGTGGGTTAGAGATGTTGAACTGACAGTGGGAATCTAGACAGCAAGTTGTTGAGCTTTTTGTCCTTGTAGCTTTAGTGTGTGAGTAGTCCCTGTTGCCATGCTGCTTGGATCTTGACTCTGAGACTGAAAGCTTAGGAGCGTAGAGCTGAAAAGAAAAGTGCCAATAGCAGGGTGTGTGTTCATTGTTTGATGGGTGAAGTTGAAATTGTAGGCAGCAAAGAACTTTCTCTCTCAGCTGGCACATTTGGTGAGCGGATGTCTTTGAGTTTGTTACTGGACTCTGCGAGAGTGAAAATGTTTGTTAGGGCAGAGGATTTCGTGTTGCCCTTTGAGTGTGGTGCAAAAGTGTTTGCACAGTTGGAGGGGGAAGATCAGCAAAGTCTTTTTTTCCTGGCACAGTTAATTTGAGAGCAGGGACGTTTCCAACTCGGCTCTGTCCTTTGGAGCTGGCCTCGGTGCGTTTCCTTCTTTTGTTAGTCGACAGCGCCATCGTGTGGTTATTTTGATGAGCGCTGGCAGACGGTGCCAGGGAAAAAGCCAAGCTGTTTGCGGCTCCGGCCTCATTGGTGTAGGAGCAGCGCAGGGAAGAGCTCCGCTGGGGGTCCTGGCTCTTAGAGACTGAGAGAATGTGATCCTGTATGTAGCACAGAAGGAAGTGGAATTGTTTCATTGTGGGCTGTGCAGTTTATAAGCTGCAAATGAAAAGGCAATTGCAGCGCAGCCTCTTCTTTTCTGTGTGATCAGCTGCTCAACATGTAACTCGCACACACTGAACTGCATCCACCTCCCTGGAGATATAAAATGTGTATATCACTTTCCTCAAGCTCTATGTATTACCTTGCACTCTAGCAGATCCCAAACCGCTTCAAAACGTCCAGCAGCTACTCAAAAAGAAAAAGTCCAACAAAAAGCTAGTGCTGGCCTTTAGAGTGCCCTTGCAGTCCGTAAAATAGACGAAATGCACTAGGGCTTTGAATGCTTCTTCCCAACTATATAAATTCTCTCCAAGTTGCAAAGTCCATCATTACAGCAAAATTTTTCAGCTGGAGTTCTGACTGAGAGATGTGCCAGGACAGAAGGCATTTGCTGACCTACCCTTTTTCCCTGTGTAACTTGGTATTTGCAGTACAATTATTTTCAGTGTCGCTGTGTCCAAGCAGCTAGAGATTTCACAGATAGAAGTGTCAAGAGAGATGCTGCGAAAGTACGCCCTTCTTATAGCAGCATTTAAATGGCACACGACGCCTTGCTGCTTTTTCTTTCCCAGAGAGACCTGCTGTCAATTTTTTCACTCTGGCTTCTTGATCAAAAATGTCCACCTGAAATGTCTTACAGAAATAGGCTCCAGGTGTAAAAACCAGTACGGGGCTACATTTTCTGCGTGCTCCACATAAGTCACATCAAACTCACTCATCAAACTTCACTCTCTCCTTCCATTCTCCACCACTGCCTCTACCATTGTGTTCTCTGGATCTCAGAGTCTAAAGGCAGGCGCAATAGTTTCCACTGAGGGGTTGGAAGAGGTGTACAAGCAGCACAAATAGCTTCTGCGCTGCGCAGGCCATTTCTCTGCATTTTAGAGTCTAAGGGAAAGCGCTAGTGTTCCCGCAAAGAGCTGCAACAGCTGCAGAATATGTGTTGTCTTGGCACATGTTTGCAATCCACCATGATGGATCCTTAGTGAAACCAAACTGTGGTTCTGCTTCAAACATCTCACCCTGCTTGGCCACAAAGCTTTCGCTGACATGTCCCATTGCCTTTTTATTGCTGCGTTTCATTTTCAGAGTTTGTACGGAATCATTGCGCTTTGCTTCTAAGCTGAACGTCGATACTGCTGGAGTCTCATATGTCCATTTTCTTCTCACACAAAAAAACTGCTTCCTTTAAAACATGCTGATGCGACCTGCTTTCTTGCTCAGCTGTAATTTTAGGGGTGTTCTCTGTCCCGCTTACAGTCTGAATCTAAACTAAGAAGTTTATGGGACACAGATGTGCCAAGACAAATAGTTTGCTTGGACCTTGCCACGTGTATTCAAAAGCATCCTTTCACTCCACCATCAAGTCTCTGCTTTACATCCTGCAAACTTCACACACACATACATACATACATACTGGAATGAGGCACTTTCTTTCTTTCTTTCTCAGCTACACTCACCTATCCCCCACGCTAACTTCTTTACCGCTTTTCTCTTGGCCTTGCTATGCATACTTTTCCTCTTAAGACACCCATTGTCTGGCCTACCCCTTCCCTACATTGCCTTGCCTTTCCTTTCCTATCCAACCTTGCATTTCTTTGTCATTCCTGGCCATTGTTTTCCTCTTCCTTCCTGACCCATCCATGTCTTTCCCTTGCCCTTCCTACCAGTCCAGTGCCTTGCACCACCCATCCCCCTTGCCACTTTGTCCAGTTTCCCTTCCCATTTGTCCAGCACCAATCTTTCATTTCCTTCTCCTTCTAGGACTCTCATTGCCTTGCTTGCCTCTCCTTTGTCTTGCCTGGCAAAGCCACCACTTTTCTTGGCGTTACCTTTGAACCTCTCCTCTCCCTTGCCTTGCATTCCCTTGCTCACTCGTCCCCCACCTGGAATTCAATACCCCTCTTTTTGCGGAATTTCTTCATCTTGCCTTGCCCTGCCTGCTTCTCCTAGGACTCTCAAGGCTTTCACGTACCTCCAGCGTTTCAGGAGCATGTGAGAGGAAGCCCAAAAGAGGTCACGTGCAAGCACACCCATCTGTCCTGGCAGCTTGCTTCTGGCACCTATCCTTACATGTCTTGAATTTTGGACATAAAATTCACATTTCACCTTTGCGCTTCAGGACCAGAATGACAGTTCTTTTGTATACCAAGGAAAGCAGGTAATCCAAGTGTTTTAGGTGCAGATTAGAGATGGCCCATGTGAGATCAAGGCCAGCCAGAGAAGTCTGTCCTAGCCCCTTTTGTGTACCAGCAGTCTTTGAATGTACCTCTCATTTGTCTTGCCTTGGTGACCCAAAAGTTTCCTTGCCTTGCCCTGCCTTGCCTCCCTAGCCTTGCACTCCCTCCAGTGCCTATGCCCACACTTGACCTGCCTACTGCTTTCCTCCAGGGAAACCTAGCCTTGCCTAGCCCTTCCTGTTTCTGCCTGGCCTTCCTATGCCCATCCTTGCCTAGAAGTTCTGGGCCTTCTCTCACCTACCACTCCATTTGCTTGCCCCTCATGGCTCCAGCCTTGTCAGCTTCTCCCTTGACTTGCCTACAATTGCGCCTACACTTGGTTTGCATTGCAAAGAGAGGTAGGCAAGGCAAAGCAAAGCAAGGAAGGTCTTTCTAGGTCTTGCCAGGCAAGGCACACATAAGCAAGCAAGCAAAACAAGAGTAGACTAGCCACAGCATCAAAGGCAAGGCCAAGTGACTCTGAGTGCCTTTCCTTGGCAAGTAAAAGATATAGTGGCAATGTAATAGGGCAGGCGTTAAAGGTACCATGAGGAGGTATAGTCCAGCAAGATATTTATGTCGTAGACCCTTCTGTGCAAGAGCCATTGTTGGACATAGTACAGGACATGGCATACAGTTTGGCTTGGTAAGTTCCTGAAGGAGAATGGCAATGCTTTCTCATGGGAAGGAAAGCACGTAGCCCCAGAGTTGGAGGTGCAGATAAGAAGCTGTGTCGCGCAGCTCAAGGACGACAGCAGCTTCTTGTGCCGGCATATTTGGAAGCACTCCCTCAATTTGTACAGTCATTGAGTCAGTATCCATCTTTGGAAGGCTGTCTGCCTCTAGTAAGAGTGTTCTGACACCATTGTATGGGATCAGTCACAGGATGTTTTGGATTTTGGAGGAGGGGATGCCATTTCTCTTGAAATGAGCTTCTTGTTCTTCTCTTTGGCAAAGAAATTAAGTTTGGATGGGCACTTTGGGTGGTCTCAGTGAATGTAAAGGTTTTTCCCAAGAGGTTTCCCTGTGGGTTAGAGATGTTGAACTGACAGTGGGAATCTAGACAGCAAGTTGTTGAGCTTTTTGTCCTTGTAGCTTTAGTGTGTGAGTAGTCCCTGTTGCCATGCTGCTTGGATCTTGACTCTGAGACTGAAAGCTTAGGAGCGTAGAGCTGAAAAGAAAAGTGCCAATAGCAGGGTGTGTGTTCATTGTTTGATGGGTGAAGTTGAAATTGTAGGCAGCAAAGAACTTTCTCTCTCAGCTGGCACATTTGGTGAGCGGATGTCTTTGAGTTTGTTACTGGACTCTGCGAGAGTGAAAATGTTTGTTAGGGCAGAGGATTTCGTGTTGCCCTTTGAGTGTGGTGCAAAAGTGTTTGCACAGTTGGAGGGGGAAGATCAGCAAAGTCTTTTTTTCCTGGCACAGTTAATTTGAGAGCAGGGACGTTTCCAACTCGGCTCTGTCCTTTGGAGCTGGCCTCGGTGCGTTTCCTTCTTTTGTTAGTCGACAGCGCCATCGTGTGGTTATTTTGATGAGCGCTGGCAGACGGTGCCAGGGAAAAAGCCAAGCTGTTTGCGGCTCCGGCCTCATTGGTGTAGGAGCAGCGCAGGGAAGAGCTCCGCTGGGGGTCCTGGCTCTTAGAGACTGAGAGAATGTGATCCTGTATGTAGCACAGAAGGAAGTGGAATTGTTTCATTGTGGGCTGTGCAGTTTATAAGCTGCAAATGAAAAGGCAATTGCAGCGCAGCCTCTTCTTTTCTGTGTGATCAGCTGCTCAACATGTAACTCGCACACACTGAACTGCATCCACCTCCCTGGAGATATAAAATGTGTATATCACTTTCCTCAAACTCTATGTATTACCTTGCACTCTAGCAGATCCCAAACCGCTTCAAAACGTCCAGCAGCTACTCAAAAAGAAAAAGTCCAACAAAAAGCTAGTGCTGGCCTTTATAGCGCCCTTGCAGTCCGTAAAATAGACGAAATGCACTAGGGCTTTGAATGCTTCTTCCCAACTATATAAATTCTCTCCAAGTGGCAAAGTCCATCATTACAGCAAAATTTTTCAGCTGGAGTTCTGACTGAGAGATGTGCCAGGACAGAAGGCATTTGCTGACCTACCCTTTTTCCCTGTGTAACTTGGTATTTGCAGTACAATTATTTTCAGTGTCGCTGTGTCCAAGCAGCTAGAGATTACACAGATAGAAGTGTCAAGAGAGATGCTGCTAAAGTACGCCCTTCTTATAGCAGCATTTAAATGGCACACGACGCCTTGCTGCTTTTTCTTTCCCAGAGAGACCTGCTGTCAATTTTTTCACTCTGGCTTCTTGATCAAAAATGTCCACCTGAAATGTCTTACAGAAATAGGCTCCAGGTGTAAAAACCAGTACGGGGCTACATTTTCTGCGTGCTCCACATAAGTCACATCAAACTCACTCATCAAACTTCACTCTCTCCTTCCATTCTCCACCACTGCCTCTACCATTGTGTTCTCTGGATCTCAGAGTCTAAAGGCAGGCGCAATAGTTTCCACTGAGGGGTTGGAAGAGGTGTACAAGCAGCACAAATAGCTTCTGCGCTGCGCAGGCCATTTCTCTGCATTTTAGAGTCTAAGGGAAAGCGCTAGTGTTCCTGCGGAGAGCTGCAACAGCTGCAGAATATGTGTTGTCTTGGCACATGTTTGCAATCCACCATGATGGATCCTTAGTGAAACCAAACTGTGGTTCTGCTTCAAACATCTCACCCTGCTTGGCCACAAAGCTTTCGCTGACATGTCCCATTGCCTTTTTATTGCTGCGTTTCATTTTCAGAGTTTGTACGGAATCATTGCACTTTGCTTCTAAGCTGAACGTCGATACTGCTGGAGTCTCATATGTCCATTTTCTTCTCACACAAAAAAACTGCTTCCTTTAAAACATGCTGATGCGACCTGCTTTCTTGCTCAGCTGTAATTTTAGGGGTGTTCTCTGTCCCGCTTACAGTCTGAATCTAAACTAAGAAGTTTATGGGACACAGATGTGCCAAGACAAATAGTTTGCTTGGACCTTGCCACGTGTATTCAAGAGCATCCTTTCACTCCACCATCAAGTCACTGCTTTCTTCTGCTTTACATCCTGCAAACTTCACACACACATACATACATACATACTGGAATGAGGCACTTTTTTTCTCAGCTACACTCACCTATCCCCCACGCTAACTTCTTTACCGCTTTTCTCTTGGCCTTGCTATGCATACTTTTCCTCTTAAGACACCCATTGTCTGGCCTACCCCTTCCCTACATTGCCTTGCCTTTCCTTTCCTATCCAACCTTGCATTTCTTTGTCATTCCTGGCCATTGTTTTCCTCTTCCTTCCTGACCCATCCATGTCTTTCCCTTGCCCTTCCTACCAGTCCAGTGCCTTGCACCACCCATCCCCCTTGCCACTTTGTCCAGTTTCCCTTCCCCTTTGTCCAGCTCCAATCTTTCATTTCCTTCTCCTTCTAGGACTCTCATTGCCTTGCTTGCCTCTCCTTTGTCTTGCCTGGCAAAGCCACCACTTTTCTTGGCGTTACCTTTGAACCTCTCCTCTCCCTTGCCTTGCATTCCCTTGCTCACTCGTCCCCCACCTGGAATTCAATACCCCTCATTTTGCGGCATTTCTTCATCTTGCCTTGCCCTGCCTGCTTCTCCTAGGACTCTCAAGGCTTTCACGTACCTCCAGCGTTTCAGGAGCATGTGAGAGGAAGCCCAAAAGAGGTCACGTGCAAGCACACCCATCTGTCCTGGCAGCTTGCTTCTGGCACCTATCCTTACACGTCTTGAATTTTGGACATAAAATTCACATTTCACCTTTGCGCTTCAGGACCAGAATGACAGTTCTTTTGTATACCAAGGAAAGCAGGTAATCCAAGTGTTTTAGGTGCAGATTAGAGATGGCCCATGTGAGATCAAGGCCAGCCAGAGAAGTCTGTCCTAGCCCCTTTTGTGTACCAGCAGTCTTTGAATGTACCTCTCATTTGTCTTGCCTTGGTGACCCAAAAGTTTCCTTGCCTTGCCCTGCCTTGCCTCCCTAGCCTTGCACTCCCTCCAGTGCCTATGCCCACACTTGACCTGCCTACTGCTTTCCTCCAGGGAAACCTAGCCTTGCCTAGGCCTTCCTGTTTCTGCTTGGCCTTCCTATGCCCATCCTTGCCTAGAAGTTCTGGGCCTTCTCTCACCTACCACTCCATTTGCTTGCCCCTCATGGCTCCAGCCTTGTCAGCTTCTCCCTTGACTTGCCTACAATTGCGCCTACACTTGGTTTGCATTGCAAAGAGCGGTAGGCAAGGCAAAGCAAAGCAAGGAAGGTCTTTCTAGGTCTTGCCAGGCAAGGCACACATAAGCAAGCAAGCAAAACAAGAGTAGACTAGCCACAGCATCAAAGGCAAGGCCAAGTGACTCTGAGTGCCTTTCCTTGGCAAGTAAAAGATATAGTGACAATGTAATAGGGCAGGCGTTAAAGGTACCATGAGGAGGTATAGTCCAGCAAGATATTTATGTCGTAGACCCTTCTGTGCAGGAGCCATTGTTGGACATAGTACAGGACATGGCATACAGCTTGGCTTGGTAAGTTCCTGAAAGAGAATGGCAATGCTTTCTCATGGGAAGGAAAGCACGTAGCCCCAGAGTTGGAGGTGCAGATAAGAAGCTGTGTCGCGCAGCTCAAGGACGACAGCAGCTTCTTGTGCCGGCATATTTGGAAGCACTCCCTCAATTTGTACAGTCATTGAGTCAGTATCCATCTTTGGAAGGCTGTCTGCCTCTAGTAAGAGTGTTCTGACACCATTGTATGGGATCAGTCACAGGATGTTTTGGATTTTGGAGGAGGGGATGCCATTTCTCTTGAAATGAGCTTCTTGTTCTTCTCTTTGGCAAAGAAATTAAGTTTGGATGGGCACTTTGGGTGGTCTCAGTGAATGTAAAGGTTTTTCCCAAGAGGTTTCCCTGTGGGTTAGAGATGTTGAACTGACAGTGGGAATCTAGACAGCAAGTTGTTGAGCTTTTTGTCCTTGTAGCTTTAGTGTGTGAGTAGTCCCTGTTGCCATGCTGCTTGGATCTTGACTCTGAGACTGAAAGCTTAGGAGCGTAGAGCTGAAAAGAAAAGTGCCAATAGCAGGGTGTGTGTTCATTGTTTGATGGGTGAAGTTGAAATTGTAGGCAGCAAAGAACTTTCTCTCTCAGCTGGCACATTTGGTGAGCGGATGTCTTTGAGTTTGTTACTGGACTCTGCGAGAGTGAAAATGTTTGTTAGGGCAGAGGATTTCGTGTTGCCCTTTGAGTGTGGTGCAAAAGTGTTTGCACAGTTGGAGGGGGAAGATCAGCAAAGTCTTTTTTTCCTGGCACAGTTAATTTGAGAGCAGGGACGTTTCCAACTCGGCTCTGTCCTTTGGAGCTGGCCTCGGTGCGTTTCCTTCTTTTGTTAGTCGACAGCGCCATCGTGTGGTTATTTTGATGAGCGCTGGCAGACGGTGCCAGGGAAAAAGCCAAGCTGTTTGCGGCTCCGGCCTCATTGGTGTAGGAGCAGCGCAGGGAAGAGCTCTGCTGGGGGTCCTGGCTCTTAGAGACTGAGAGAATGTGATCCTGTATGTAGCACAGAAGGAAGTGGAATTGTTTCATTGTGGGCTGTGCAGTTTATAAGCTGCAAATGAAAAGGCAATTGCAGCGCAGCCTCTTCTTTTCTGTGTGATCAGCTGCTCAACATGTAACTCGCACACACTGAACTGCATCCACCTCCCTGGAGATATAAAATGTGTATATCACTTTCCTCAAGCTCTATGTATTACCTTGCACTCTAGCAGATCCCAAACCGCTTCAAAACGTCCAGCAGCTACTCAAAAAGAAAAAGTCCAACAAAAAGCTAGTGCTGGCCTTTAGAGTGCCCTTGCAGTCCGTAAAATAGACGAAATGCACTAGGGCTTTGAATGCTTCTTCCCAACTATATAAATTCTCTCCAAGTGGCAAAGTCCATCATTACAGCAAAATTTTTCAGCTGGAGTTCTGACTGAGAGATGTGCCAGGACAGAAGGCATTTGCTGACCTACCCTTTTTCCCTGTGTAACTTGGTATTTGCAGTACAATTATTTTCAGTGTCGCTGTGTCCAAGCAGCTAGAGATTACACAGATAGAAGTGTCAAGAGAGATGCTGCTAAAGTACGCCCTTCTTATAGCAGCATTTAAATGGCACACGACGCCTTGCTGCTTTTTCTTTCCCAGAGAGACCTGCTGTCAATTTTTTCACTCTGGCTTCTTGATCAAAAATGTCCACCTGAAATGTCTTACAGAAATAGGCTCCAGGTGTAAAAACCAGTACGGGGCTACATTTTCTGCGTGCTCCACATAAGTCACATCAAACTCACTCATCAAACTTCACTCTCTCCTTCCATTCTCCACCACTGCCTCTACCATTGTGTTCTCTGGATCTCAGAGTCTAAAGGCAGGCGCAATAGTTTCCACTGAGGGGTTGGAAGAGGTGTACAAGCAGCACAAATAGCTTCTGCGCTGCGCAGGCCATTTCTCTGCATTTTAGAGTCTAAGGGAAAGCGCTAGTGTTCCTGCGGAGAGCTGCAACAGCTGCAGAATATGTGTTGTCTTGGCACATGTTTGCAATCCACCATGATGGATCCTTAGTGAAACCAAACTGTGGTTCTGCTTCAAACATCTCACCCTGCTTGGCCACAAAGCTTTCGCTGACATGTCCCATTGCCTTTTTATTGCTGCGTTTCATTTTCAGAGTTTGTACGGAATCATTGCACTTTGCTTCTAAGCTGAACGTCGATACTGCTGGAGTCTCATATGTCCATTTTCTTCTCACACAAAAAAACTGCTTCCTTTAAAACATGCTGATGCGACCTGCTTTCTTGCTCAGCTGTAATTTTAGGGGTGTTCTCTGTCCCGCTTACAGTCTGAATCTAAACTAAGAAGTTTATGGGACACAGATGTGCCAAGACAAATAGTTTGCTTGGACCTTGCCACGTGTATTCAAGAGCATCCTTTCACTCCACCATCAAGTCACTGCTTTCTTCTGCTTTACATCCTGCAAACTTCACACACACATACATACATACATACTGGAATGAGGCACTTTTTTTCTCAGCTACACTCACCTATCCCCCACGCTAACTTCTTTACCGCTTTTCTCTTGGCCTTGCTATGCATACTTTTCCTCTTAAGACACCCATTGTCTGGCCTACCCCTTCCCTACATTGCCTTGCCTTTCCTTTCCTATCCAACCTTGCATTTCTTTGTCATTCCTGGCCATTGTTTTCCTCTTCCTTCCTGACCCATCCATGTCTTTCCCTTGCCCTTCCTACCAGTCCAGTGCCTTGCACCACCCATCCCCCTTGCCACTTTGTCCAGTTTCCCTTCCCCTTTGTCCAGCTCCAATCTTTCATTTCCTTCTCCTTCTAGGACTCTCATTGCCTTGCTTGCCTCTCCTTTGTCTTGCCTGGCAAAGCCACCACTTTTCTTGGCGTTACCTTTGAACCTCTCCTCTCCCTTGCCTTGCATTCCCTTGCTCACTCGTCCCCCACCTGGAATTCAATACCCCTCATTTTGCGGCATTTCTTCATCTTGCCTTGCCCTGCCTGCTTCTCCTAGGACTCTCAAGGCTTTCACGTACCTCCAGCGTTTCAGGAGCATGTGAGAGGAAGCCCAAAAGAGGTCACGTGCAAGCACACCCATCTGTCCTGGCAGCTTGCTTCTGGCACCTATCCTTACACGTCTTGAATTTTGGACATAAAATTCACATTTCACCTTTGCGCTTCAGGACCAGAATGACAGTTCTTTTGTATACCAAGGAAAGCAGGTAATCCAAGTGTTTTAGGTGCAGATTAGAGATGGCCCATGTGAGATCAAGGCCAGCCAGAGAAGTCTGTCCTAGCCCCTTTTGTGTACCAGCAGTCTTTGAATGTACCTCTCATTTGTCTTGCCTTGGTGACCCAAAAGTTTCCTTGCCTTGCCCTGCCTTGCCTCCCTAGCCTTGCACTCCCTCCAGTGCCTATGCCCACACTTGACCTGCCTACTGCTTTCCTCCAGGGAAACCTAGCCTTGCCTAGGCCTTCCTGTTTCTGCTTGGCCTTCCTATGCCCATCCTTGCCTAGAAGTTCTGGGCCTTCTCTCACCTACCACTCCATTTGCTTGCCCCTCATGGCTCCAGCCTTGTCAGCTTCTCCCTTGACTTGCCTACAATTGCGCCTACACTTGGTTTGCATTGCAAAGAGCGGTAGGCAAGGCAAAGCAAAGCAAGGAAGGTCTTTCTAGGTCTTGCCAGGCAAGGCACACATAAGCAAGCAAGCAAAACAAGAGTAGACTAGCCACAGCATCAAAGGCAAGGCCAAGTGACTCTGAGTGCCTTTCCTTGGCAAGTAAAAGATATAGTGACAATGTAATAGGGCAGGCGTTAAAGGTACCATGAGGAGGTATAGTCCAGCAAGATATTTATGTCGTAGACCCTTCTGTGCAGGAGCCATTGTTGGACATAGTACAGGACATGGCATACAGCTTGGCTTGGTAAGTTCCTGAAAGAGAATGGCAATGCTTTCTCATGGGAAGGAAAGCACGTAGCCCCAGAGTTGGAGGTGCAGATAAGAAGCTGTGTCGCGCAGCTCAAGGACGACAGCAGCTTCTTGTGCCGGCATATTTGGAAGCACTCCCTCAATTTGTACAGTCATTGAGTCAGTATCCATCTTTGGAAGGCTGTCTGCCTCTAGTAAGAGTGTTCTGACACCATTGTATGGGATCAGTCACAGGATGTTTTGGATTTTGGAGGAGGGGATGCCATTTCTCTTGAAATGAGCTTCTTGTTCTTCTCTTTGGCAAAGAAATTAAGTTTGGATGGGCACTTTGGGTGGTCTCAGTGAATGTAAAGGTTTTTCCCAAGAGGTTTCCCTGTGGGTTAGAGATGTTGAACTGACAGTGGGAATCTAGACAGCAAGTTGTTGAGCTTTTTGTCCTTGTAGCTTTAGTGTGTGAGTAGTCCCTGTTGCCATGCTGCTTGGATCTTGACTCTGAGACTGAAAGCTTAGGAGCGTAGAGCTGAAAAGAAAAGTGCCAATAGCAGGGTGTGTGTTCATTGTTTGATGGGTGAAGTTGAAATTGTAGGCAGCAAAGAACTTTCTCTCTCAGCTGGCACATTTGGTGAGCGGATGTCTTTGAGTTTGTTACTGGACTCTGCGAGAGTGAAAATGTTTGTTAGGGCAGAGGATTTCGTGTTGCCCTTTGAGTGTGGTGCAAAAGTGTTTGCACAGTTGGAGGGGGAAGATCAGCAAAGTCTTTTTTTCCTGGCACAGTTAATTTGAGAGCAGGGACGTTTCCAACTCGGCTCTGTCCTTTGGAGCTGGCCTCGGTGCGTTTCCTTCTTTTGTTAGTCGACAGCGCCATCGTGTGGTTATTTTGATGAGCGCTGGCAGACGGTGCCAGGGAAAAAGCCAAGCTGTTTGCGGCTCCGGCCTCATTGGTGTAGGAGCAGCGCAGGGAAGAGCTCTGCTGGGGGTCCTGGCTCTTAGAGACTGAGAGAATGTGATCCTGTATGTAGCACAGAAGGAAGTGGAATTGTTTCATTGTGGGCTGTGCAGTTTATAAGCTGCAAATGAAAAGGCAATTGCAGCGCAGCCTCTTCTTTTCTGTGTGATCAGCTGCTCAACATGTAACTCGCACACACTGAACTGCATCCACCTCCCTGGAGATATAAAATGTGTATATCACTTTCCTCAAGCTCTATGTATTACCTTGCACTCTAGCAGATCCCAAACCGCTTCAAAACGTCCAGCAGCTACTCAAAAAGAAAAAGTCCAACAAAAAGCTAGTGCTGGCCTTTAGAGTGCCCTTGCAGTCCGTAAAATAGACGAAATGCACTAGGGCTTTGAATGCTTCTTCCCAACTATATAAATTCTCTCCAAGTGGCAAAGTCCATCATTACAGCAAAATTTTTCAGCTGGAGTTCTGACTGAGAGATGTGCCAGGACAGAAGGCATTTGCTGACCTACCCTTTTTCCCTGTGTAACTTGGTATTTGCAGTACAATTATTTTCAGTGTCGCTGTGTCCAAGCAGCTAGAGATTACACAGATAGAAGTGTCAAGAGAGATGCTGCTAAAGTACGCCCTTCTTATAGCAGCATTTAAATGGCACACGACGCCTTGCTGCTTTTTCTTTCCCAGAGAGACCTGCTGTCAATTTTTTCACTCTGGCTTCTTGATCAAAAATGTCCACCTGAAATGTCTTACAGAAATAGGCTCCAGGTGTAAAAACCAGTACGGGGCTACATTTTCTGCGTGCTCCACATAAGTCACATCAAACTCACTCATCAAACTTCACTCTCTCCTTCCATTCTCCACCACTGCCTCTACCATTGTGTTCTCTGGATCTCAGAGTCTAAAGGCAGGCGCAATAGTTTCCACTGAGGGGTTGGAAGAGGTGTACAAGCAGCACAAATAGCTTCTGCGCTGCGCAGGCCATTTCTCTGCATTTTAGAGTCTAAGGGAAAGCGCTAGTGTTCCTGCGGAGAGCTGCAACAGCTGCAGAATATGTGTTGTCTTGGCACATGTTTGCAATCCACCATGATGGATCCTTAGTGAAACCAAACTGTGGTTCTGCTTCAAACATCTCACCCTGCTTGGCCACAAAGCTTTCGCTGACATGTCCCATTGCCTTTTTATTGCTGCGTTTCATTTTCAGAGTTTGTACGGAATCATTGCACTTTGCTTCTAAGCTGAACGTCGATACTGCTGGAGTCTCATATGTCCATTTTCTTCTCACACAAAAAAACTGCTTCCTTTAAAACATGCTGATGCGACCTGCTTTCTTGCTCAGCTGTAATTTTAGGGGTGTTCTCTGTCCCGCTTACAGTCTGAATCTAAACTAAGAAGTTTATGGGACACAGATGTGCCAAGACAAATAGTTTGCTTGGACCTTGCCACGTGTATTCAAGAGCATCCTTTCACTCCACCATCAAGTCACTGCTTTCTTCTGCTTTACATCCTGCAAACTTCACACACACATACATACATACATACTGGAATGAGGCACTTTTTTTCTCAGCTACACTCACCTATCCCCCACGCTAACTTCTTTACCGCTTTTCTCTTGGCCTTGCTATGCATACTTTTCCTCTTAAGACACCCATTGTCTGGCCTACCCCTTCCCTACATTGCCTTGCCTTTCCTTTCCTATCCAACCTTGCATTTCTTTGTCATTCCTGGCCATTGTTTTCCTCTTCCTTCCTGACCCATCCATGTCTTTCCCTTGCCCTTCCTACCAGTCCAGTGCCTTGCACCACCCATCCCCCTTGCCACTTTGTCCAGTTTCCCTTCCCCTTTGTCCAGCTCCAATCTTTCATTTCCTTCTCCTTCTAGGACTCTCATTGCCTTGCTTGCCTCTCCTTTGTCTTGCCTGGCAAAGCCACCACTTTTCTTGGCGTTACCTTTGAACCTCTCCTCTCCCTTGCCTTGCATTCCCTTGCTCACTCGTCCCCCACCTGGAATTCAATACCCCTCATTTTGCGGCATTTCTTCATCTTGCCTTGCCCTGCCTGCTTCTCCTAGGACTCTCAAGGCTTTCACGTACCTCCAGCGTTTCAGGAGCATGTGAGAGGAAGCCCAAAAGAGGTCACGTGCAAGCACACCCATCTGTCCTGGCAGCTTGCTTCTGGCACCTATCCTTACACGTCTTGAATTTTGGACATAAAATTCACATTTCACCTTTGCGCTTCAGGACCAGAATGACAGTTCTTTTGTATACCAAGGAAAGCAGGTAATCCAAGTGTTTTAGGTGCAGATTAGAGATGGCCCATGTGAGATCAAGGCCAGCCAGAGAAGTCTGTCCTAGCCCCTTTTGTGTACCAGCAGTCTTTGAATGTACCTCTCATTTGTCTTGCCTTGGTGACCCAAAAGTTTCCTTGCCTTGCCCTGCCTTGCCTCCCTAGCCTTGCACTCCCTCCAGTGCCTATGCCCACACTTGACCTGCCTACTGCTTTCCTCCAGGGAAACCTAGCCTTGCCTAGGCCTTCCTGTTTCTGCTTGGCCTTCCTATGCCCATCCTTGCCTAGAAGTTCTGGGCCTTCTCTCACCTACCACTCCATTTGCTTGCCCCTCATGGCTCCAGCCTTGTCAGCTTCTCCCTTGACTTGCCTACAATTGCGCCTACACTTGGTTTGCATTGCAAAGAGCGGTAGGCAAGGCAAAGCAAAGCAAGGAAGGTCTTTCTAGGTCTTGCCAGGCAAGGCACACATAAGCAAGCAAGCAAAACAAGAGTAGACTAGCCACAGCATCAAAGGCAAGGCCAAGTGACTCTGAGTGCCTTTCCTTGGCAAGTAAAAGATATAGTGACAATGTAATAGGGCAGGCGTTAAAGGTACCATGAGGAGGTATAGTCCAGCAAGATATTTATGTCGTAGACCCTTCTGTGCAGGAGCCATTGTTGGACATAGTACAGGACATGGCATACAGCTTGGCTTGGTAAGTTCCTGAAAGAGAATGGCAATGCTTTCTCATGGGAAGGAAAGCACGTAGCCCCAGAGTTGGAGGTGCAGATAAGAAGCTGTGTCGCGCAGCTCAAGGACGACAGCAGCTTCTTGTGCCGGCATATTTGGAAGCACTCCCTCAATTTGTACAGTCATTGAGTCAGTATCCATCTTTGGAAGGCTGTCTGCCTCTAGTAAGAGTGTTCTGACACCATTGTATGGGATCAGTCACAGGATGTTTTGGATTTTGGAGGAGGGGATGCCATTTCTCTTGAAATGAGCTTCTTGTTCTTCTCTTTGGCAAAGAAATTAAGTTTGGATGGGCACTTTGGGTGGTCTCAGTGAATGTAAAGGTTTTTCCCAAGAGGTTTCCCTGTGGGTTAGAGATGTTGAACTGACAGTGGGAATCTAGACAGCAAGTTGTTGAGCTTTTTGTCCTTGTAGCTTTAGTGTGTGAGTAGTCCCTGTTGCCATGCTGCTTGGATCTTGACTCTGAGACTGAAAGCTTAGGAGCGTAGAGCTGAAAAGAAAAGTGCCAATAGCAGGGTGTGTGTTCATTGTTTGATGGGTGAAGTTGAAATTGTAGGCAGCAAAGAACTTTCTCTCTCAGCTGGCACATTTGGTGAGCGGATGTCTTTGAGTTTGTTACTGGACTCTGCGAGAGTGAAAATGTTTGTTAGGGCAGAGGATTTCGTGTTGCCCTTTGAGTGTGGTGCAAAAGTGTTTGCACAGTTGGAGGGGGAAGATCAGCAAAGTCTTTTTTTCCTGGCACAGTTAATTTGAGAGCAGGGACGTTTCCAACTCGGCTCTGTCCTTTGGAGCTGGCCTCGGTGCGTTTCCTTCTTTTGTTAGTCGACAGCGCCATCGTGTGGTTATTTTGATGAGCGCTGGCAGACGGTGCCAGGGAAAAAGCCAAGCTGTTTGCGGCTCCGGCCTCATTGGTGTAGGAGCAGCGCAGGGAAGAGCTCTGCTGGGGGTCCTGGCTCTTAGAGACTGAGAGAATGTGATCCTGTATGTAGCACAGAAGGAAGTGGAATTGTTTCATTGTGGGCTGTGCAGTTTATAAGCTGCAAATGAAAAGGCAATTGCAGCGCAGCCTCTTCTTTTCTGTGTGATCAGCTGCTCAACATGTAACTCGCACACACTGAACTGCATCCACCTCCCTGGAGATATAAAATGTGTATATCACTTTCCTCAAGCTCTATGTATTACCTTGCACTCTAGCAGATCCCAAACCGCTTCAAAACGTCCAGCAGCTACTCAAAAAGAAAAAGTCCAACAAAAAGCTAGTGCTGGCCTTTAGAGTGCCCTTGCAGTCCGTAAAATAGACGAAATGCACTAGGGCTTTGAATGCTTCTTCCCAACTATATAAATTCTCTCCAAGTGGCAAAGTCCATCATTACAGCAAAATTTTTCAGCTGGAGTTCTGACTGAGAGATGTGCCAGGACAGAAGGCATTTGCTGACCTACCCTTTTTCCCTGTGTAACTTGGTATTTGCAGTACAATTATTTTCAGTGTCGCTGTGTCCAAGCAGCTAGAGATTACACAGATAGAAGTGTCAAGAGAGATGCTGCTAAAGTACGCCCTTCTTATAGCAGCATTTAAATGGCACACGACGCCTTGCTGCTTTTTCTTTCCCAGAGAGACCTGCTGTCAATTTTTTCACTCTGGCTTCTTGATCAAAAATGTCCACCTGAAATGTCTTACAGAAATAGGCTCCAGGTGTAAAAACCAGTACGGGGCTACATTTTCTGCGTGCTCCACATAAGTCACATCAAACTCACTCATCAAACTTCACTCTCTCCTTCCATTCTCCACCACTGCCTCTACCATTGTGTTCTCTGGATCTCAGAGTCTAAAGGCAGGCGCAATAGTTTCCACTGAGGGGTTGGAAGAGGTGTACAAGCAGCACAAATAGCTTCTGCGCTGCGCAGGCCATTTCTCTGCATTTTAGAGTCTAAGGGAAAGCGCTAGTGTTCCTGCGGAGAGCTGCAACAGCTGCAGAATATGTGTTGTCTTGGCACATGTTTGCAATCCACCATGATGGATCCTTAGTGAAACCAAACTGTGGTTCTGCTTCAAACATCTCACCCTGCTTGGCCACAAAGCTTTCGCTGACATGTCCCATTGCCTTTTTATTGCTGCGTTTCATTTTCAGAGTTTGTACGGAATCATTGCACTTTGCTTCTAAGCTGAACGTCGATACTGCTGGAGTCTCATATGTCCATTTTCTTCTCACACAAAAAAACTGCTTCCTTTAAAACATGCTGATGCGACCTGCTTTCTTGCTCAGCTGTAATTTTAGGGGTGTTCTCTGTCCCGCTTACAGTCTGAATCTAAACTAAGAAGTTTATGGGACACAGATGTGCCAAGACAAATAGTTTGCTTGGACCTTGCCACGTGTATTCAAGAGCATCCTTTCACTCCACCATCAAGTCACTGCTTTCTTCTGCTTTACATCCTGCAAACTTCACACACACATACATACATACATACTGGAATGAGGCACTTTTTTTCTCAGCTACACTCACCTATCCCCCACGCTAACTTCTTTACCGCTTTTCTCTTGGCCTTGCTATGCATACTTTTCCTCTTAAGACACCCATTGTCTGGCCTACCCCTTCCCTACATTGCCTTGCCTTTCCTTTCCTATCCAACCTTGCATTTCTTTGTCATTCCTGGCCATTGTTTTCCTCTTCCTTCCTGACCCATCCATGTCTTTCCCTTGCCCTTCCTACCAGTCCAGTGCCTTGCACCACCCATCCCCCTTGCCACTTTGTCCAGTTTCCCTTCCCCTTTGTCCAGCTCCAATCTTTCATTTCCTTCTCCTTCTAGGACTCTCATTGCCTTGCTTGCCTCTCCTTTGTCTTGCCTGGCAAAGCCACCACTTTTCTTGGCGTTACCTTTGAACCTCTCCTCTCCCTTGCCTTGCATTCCCTTGCTCACTCGTCCCCCACCTGGAATTCAATACCCCTCTTTTTGCGGAATTTCTTCATCTTGCCTTGCCCTGCCTGCTTCTCCTAGGACTCTCAAGGCTTTCACGTACCTCCAGCGTTTCAGGAGCATGTGAGAGGAAGCCCAAAAGAGGTCACGTGCAAGCACACCCATCTGTCCTGGCAGCTTGCTTCTGGCACCTATCCTTACACGTCTTGAATTTTGGACATAAAATTCACATTTCACCTTTGCGCTTCAGGACCAGAATGACAGTTCTTTTGTATACCAAGGAAAGCAGGTAATCCAAGTGTTTTAGGTGCAGATTAGAGATGGCCCATGTGAGATCAAGGCCAGCCAGAGAAGTCTGTCCTAGCCCCTTTTGTGTACCAGCAGTCTTTGAATGTACCTCTCATTTGTCTTGCCTTGGTGACCCAAAAGTTTCCTTGCCTTGCCCTGCCTTGCCTCCCTAGCCTTGCACTCCCTCCAGTGCCTATGCCCACACTTGACCTGCCTACTGCTTTCCTCCAGGGAAACCTAGCCTTGCCTAGGCCTTCCTGTTTCTGCCTGGCCTTCCTATGCCCATCCTTGCCTAGAAGTTCTGGGCCTTCTCTCACCTACCACTCCATTTGCTTGCCCCTCATGGCTCCAGCCTTGTCAGCTTCTCCCTTGACTTGCCTACAATTGCGCCTACACTTGGTTTGCATTGCAAAGAGCGGTAGGCAAGGCAAAGCAAAGCAAGGAAGGTCTTTCTAGGTCTTGCCAGGCAAGGCACACATAAGCAAGCAAGCAAAACAAGAGTAGACTAGCCACAGCATCAAAGGCAAGGCCAAGTGACTCTGAGTGCCTTTCCTTGGCAAGTAAAAGATATAGTGACAATGTAATAGGGCAGGCGTTAAAGGTACCATGAGGAGGTATAGTCCAGCAAGATATTTATGTCGTAGACCCTTCTGTGCAGGAGCCATTGTTGGACATAGTACAGGACATGGCATACAGCTTGGCTTGGTAAGTTCCTGAAAGAGAATGGCAATGCTTTCTCATGGGAAGGAAAGCACGTAGCCCCAGAGTTGGAGGTGCAGATAAGAAGCTGTGTCGCGCAGCTCAAGGACGACAGCAGCTTCTTGTGCCGGCATATTTGGAAGCACTCCCTCAATTTGTACAGTCATTGAGTCAGTATCCATCTTTGGAAGGCTGTCTGCCTCTAGTAAGAGTGTTCTGACACCATTGTATGGGATCAGTCACAGGATGTTTTGGATTTTGGAGGAGGGGATGCCATTTCTCTTGAAATGAGCTTCTTGTTCTTCTCTTTGGCAAAGAAATTAAGTTTGGATGGGCACTTTGGGTGGTCTCAGTGAATGTAAAGGTTTTTCCCAAGAGGTTTCCCTGTGGGTTAGAGATGTTGAACTGACAGTGGGAATCTAGACAGCAAGTTGTTGAGCTTTTTGTCCTTGTAGCTTTAGTGTGTGAGTAGTCCCTGTTGCCATGCTGCTTGGATCTTGACTCTGAGACTGAAAGCTTAGGAGCGTAGAGCTGAAAAGAAAAGTGCCAATAGCAGGGTGTGTGTTCATTGTTTGATGGGTGAAGTTGAAATTGTAGGCAGCAAAGAACTTTCTCTCTCAGCTGGCACATTTGGTGAGCGGATGTCTTTGAGTTTGTTACTGGACTCTGCGAGAGTGAAAATGTTTGTTAGGGCAGAGGATTTCGTGTTGCCCTTTGAGTGTGGTGCAAAAGTGTTTGCACAGTTGGAGGGGGAAGATCAGCAAAGTCTTTTTTTCCTGGCACAGTTAATTTGAGAGCAGGGACGTTTCCAACTCGGCTCTGTCCTTTGGAGCTGGCCTCGGTGCGTTTCCTTCTTTTGTTAGTCGACAGCGCCATCGTGTGGTTATTTTGATGAGCGCTGGCAGACGGTGCCAGGGAAAAAGCCAAGCTGTTTGCGGCTCCGGCCTCATTGGTGTAGGAGCAGCGCAGGGAAGAGCTCTGCTGGGGGTCCTGGCTCTTAGAGACTGAGAGAATGTGATCCTGTATGTAGCACAGAAGGAAGTGGAATTGTTTCATTGTGGGCTGTGCAGTTTATAAGCTGCAAATGAAAAGGCAATTGCAGCGCAGCCTCTTCTTTTCTGTGTGATCAGCTGCTCAACATGTAACTCGCACACACTGAACTGCATCCACCTCCCTGGAGATATAAAATGTGTATATCACTTTCCTCAAACTCTATGTATTACCTTGCACTCTAGCAGATCCCAAACCGCTTCAAAACGTCCAGCAGCTACTCAAAAAGAAAAAGTCCAACAAAAAGCTAGTGCT
Source organism: Poecile atricapillus (assembly GCF_030490865.1). Lineage (NCBI taxonomy): Eukaryota > Metazoa > Chordata > Aves > Passeriformes > Paridae > Poecile > Poecile atricapillus. The sequence goes on from NC_081288.1 coordinate 69,501,465, forward strand.
GGCCTTTAGAGTGCCCTTGCAGTCCGTAAAATAGACGAAATGCACTAGGGCTTTGAATGCTTCTTCCCAACTATATAAATTCTGTCCAAGTGGCAAAGTCCATCATTACAGCAAAATTTTTCAGCTGGAGTTCTGACTGAGAGATGTGCCAGGACAGAAGGCATTTGCTGACCTACCCTTTTTCCCTGTGTAACTTGGTATTTGCAGTACAATTATTTTCAGTGTCGCTGTGTCCAAGCAGCTAGAGATTACACAGATAGAAGTGTCAAGAGAGATGCTGCTAAAGTACGCCCTTCTTATAGCAGCATTTAAATGGCACACGACGCCTTGCTGCTTTTTCTTTCCCAGAGAGACCTGCTGTCAATTTTTTCACTCTGGCTTCTTGATCAAAAATGTCCACCTGAAATGTCTTACAGAAATAGGCTCCAGGTGTAAAAACCAGTACGGGGCTACATTTTCTGCGTGCTCCACATAAGTCACATCAAACTCACTCATCAAACTTCACTCTCTCCTTCCATTCTCCACCACTGCCTCTACCATTGTGTTCTCTGGATCTCAGAGTCTAAAGGCAGGCGCAATAGTTTCCACTGAGGGGTTGGAAGAGGTGTACAAGCAGCACAAATAGCTTCTGCGCTGCGCAGGCCATTTCTCTGCATTTTAGAGTCTAAGGGAAAGCGCTAGTGTTCCTGCGGAGAGCTGCAACAGCTGCAGAATATGTGTTGTCTTGGCACATGTTTGCAATCCACCATGATGGATCCTTAGTGAAACCAAACTGTGGTTCTGCTTCAAACATCTCACCCTGCTTGGCCACAAAGCTTTCGCTGACATGTCCCATTGCCTTTTTATTGCTGCGTTTCATTTTCAGAGTTTGTACGGAATCATTGCACTTTGCTTCTAAGCTGAACGTCGATACTGCTGGAGTCTCATATGTCCATTTTCTTCTCACACAAAAAAACTGCTTCCTTTAAAACATGCTGATGCGACCTGCTTTCTTGCTCAGCTGTAATTTTAGGGGTGTTCTCTGTCCCGCTTACAGTCTGAATCTAAACTAAGAAGTTTATGGGACACAGATGTGCCAAGACAAATAGTTTGCTTGGACCTTGCCACGTGTATTCAAGAGCATCCTTTCACTCCACCATCAAGTCACTGCTTTCTTCTGCTTTACATCCTGCAAACTTCACACACACATACATACATACATACTGGAATGAGGCACTTTTTTTCTCAGCTACACTCACCTATCCCCCACGCTAACTTCTTTACCGCTTTTCTCTTGGCCTTGCTATGCATACTTTTCCTCTTAAGACACCCATTGTCTGGCCTACCCCTTCCCTACATTGCCTTTCCTTTCCTTTCCTATCCAACCTTGCATTTCTTTGTCATTCCTGGCCATTGTTTTCCTCTTCCTTCCTGACCCATCCATGTCTTTCCCTTGCCCTTCCTACCAGTCCAGTGCCTTGCACCACCCATCCCCCTTGCCACTTTGTCCAGTTTCCCTTCCCCTTTGTCCAGCTCCAATCTTTCATTTCCTTCTCCTTCTAGGACTCTCATTGCCTTGCTTGCCTCTCCTTTGTCTTGCCTGGCAAAGCCACCACTTTTCTTGGCGTTACCTTTGAACCTCTCCTCTCCCTTGCCTTGCATTCCCTTGCTCACTCGTCCCCCACCTGGAATTCAATACCCCTCATTTTGCGGCATTTCTTCATCTTGCCTTGCCCTGCCTGCTTCTCCTAGGACTCTCAAGGCTTTCACGTACCTCCAGCGTTTCAGGAGCATGTGAGAGGAAGCCCAAAAGAGGTCACGTGCAAGCACACCCATCTGTCCTGGCAGCTTGCTTCTGGCACCTATCCTTACATGTCTTGAATTTTGGACATAAAATTCACATTTCACCTTTGCGCTTCAGGACCAGAATGACAGTTCTTTTGTATACCAAGGAAAGCAGGTAATCCAAGTGTTTTAGGTGCAGATTAGAGATGGCCCATGTGAGATCAAGGCCAGCCAGAGAAGTCTGTCCTAGCCCCTTTTGTGTACCAGCAGTCTTTGAATGTACCTCTCATTTGTCTTGCCTTGGTGACCCAAAAGTTTCCTTGCCTTGCCCTGCCTTGCCTCCCTAGCCTTGCACTCCCTCCAGTGCCTATGCCCACACTTGACCTGCCTACTGCTTTCCTCCAGGGAAACCTAGCCTTGCCTAGGCCTTCCTGTTTCTGCCTGGCCTTCCTATGCCCATCCTTGCCTAGAAGTTCTGGGCCTTCTCTCACCTACCACTCCATTTGCTTGCCCCTCATGGCTCCAGCCTTGTCAGCTTCTCCCTTGACTTGCCTACAATTGCGCCTACACTTGGTTTGCATTGCAAAGAGCGGTAGGCAAGGCAAAGCAAAGCAAGGAAGGTCTTTCTAGGTCTTGCCAGGCAAGGCACACATAAGCAAGCAAGCAAAACAAGAGTAGACTAGCCACAGCATCAAAGGCAAGGCCAAGTGACTCTGAGTGCCTTTCCTTGGCAAGTAAAAGATATAGTGACAATGTAATAGGGCAGGCGTTAAAGGTACCATGAGGAGGTATAGTCCAGCAAGATATTTATGTCGTAGACCCTTCTGTGCAGGAGCCATTGTTGGACATAGTACAGGACATGGCATACAGCTTGGCTTGGTAAGTTCCTGAAGGAGAATGGCAATGCTTTCTCATGGGAAGGAAAGCACGTAGCCCCAGAGTTGGAGGTGCAGATAAGAAGCTGTGTCGCGCAGCTCAAGGATGACAGCAGCTTCTTGTGCCGGCATATTTGGAAGCACTCCCTCAATTTGTACTGTCATTGAGTCAGTATCCATCTTTGGAAGGCTGTCTGCCTCTAGTAAGAGTGTTCTGACACCATTGTATGGGATCAGTCACAGGATGTTTTGGATTTTGGAGGAGGGGATGCCATTTCTCTTGAAATGAGCTTCTTGTTCTTCTCTTTGGCAAAGAAATTAAGTTTGGATGGGCACTTTGGGTGGTCTCAGTGAATTTAAAGGTTTTTCCCAAGAGGTTTCCCTGTGGGTTAGAGATGTTGAACTGACAGTGGGAATCTAGACAGCAAGTTGTTGAGCTTTTTGTCCTTGTAGCTTTAGTGTGTGAGTAGTCCCTGTTGCCATGCTGCTTGGATCTTGACTCTGAGACTGAAAGCTTAGGAGCGTAGAGCTGAAAAGAAAAGTGCCAATAGCAGGGTGTGTGTTCATTGTTTGATGGGTGAAGTTGAAATTGTAGGCAGCAAAGAACTTTCTCTCTCAGCTGGCACATTTGGTGAGCGGATGTCTTTGAGTTTGTTACTGGACTCTGCGAGAGTGAAAATGTTTGTTAGGGCAGAGGATTTCGTGTTGCCCTTTGAGTGTGGTGCAAAAGTGTTTGCACAGTTGGAGGGGGAAGATCAGCAAAGTCTTTTTTTCCTGGCACAGTTAATTTGAGAGCAGGGACGTTTCCAACTCGGCTCTGTCCTTTGGAGCTGGCCTCGGTGCGTTTCCTTCTTTTGTTAGTCGACAGCGCCATCGTGTGGTTATTTTGATGAGCGCTGGCAGACGGTGCCAGGGAAAAAGCCAAGCTGTTTGCGGCTCCGGCCTCATTGGTGTAGGAGCAGCGCAGGGAAGAGCTCCGCTGGGGGTCCTGGCTCTTAGAGACTGAGAGAATGTGATCCTGTATGTAGCACAGAAGGAAGTGGAATTGTTTCATTGTGGGCTGTGCAGTTTATAAGCTGCAAATGAAAAGGCAATTGCAGCGCAGCCTCTTCTTTTCTGTGTGATCAGCTGCTCAACATGTAACTCGCACACACTGAACTGCATCCACCTCCCTGGAGATATAAAATGTGTATATCACTTTCCTCAAACTCTATGTATTACCTTGCACTCTAGCAGATCCCAAACCGCTTCAAAACGTCCAGCAGCTACTCAAAAAGAAAAAGTCCAACAAAAAGCTAGTGCTGGCCTTTAGAGTGCCCTTGCAGTCCGTAAAATAGACGAAATGCACTAGGGCTTTGAATGTTTCTTCACAACTATATAAATTCTCTCCAAGTGGCAAAGTCCATCATTACAGCAAAATTTTTCAGCTGGAGTTCTGACTGGGAGATGTGCCAGGACAGAAGGCATTTGCTGACCTACCCTTTTTCCCTGTGTAACTTGGTATTTGCAGTACAATTATTTTCAGTGTCGCTGTGTCCAAGCAGCTAGAGATTACACAGATAGAAGTGTCAAGAGAGATGCTGCTAAAGTACGCCCTTCTTATAGCAGCATTTAAATGGCACACGACGCCTTGCTGCTTTTTCTTTCCCAGAGAGACCTGCTGTCAGTTTTTTCACTCTGGCTTCTTGATCAAAAATGTCCACTTGAAATGTCTTACAGAAATAGGCTCCAGGTGTAAAATCCAGTACGGGGCTACATTTTCTGCGTGCTCCACATAAGTCACATCAAACTCACTCATCAAACTTCACTCTCTCCTTCCATTCTCCACTGCCTCTACCATTGTGTTCTCTGGATCTCAGAGTCTAAAGGCAGGCGCAATAGTTTCCACTGAGGGGTTGGAAGAGGTGTACAAGCAGCACAAATAGCTTCTGCGCTGCGCAGGCCATTTCTCTGCATTTTAGAGTCTAAGGGAAAGTGTGGTAAACAGAGACCCTTTTGTTCGACTAAACATGCAGATAGGATATCCTGTAATGTTATGTTCTGTAAAATCAAGATTTTTATTTACCCCTTACTTATTTACGATAGTTACTTACGTATGCATAGTAATTGATGCTTGTATAGCTACTGACGTTTATCATGTCCTTGCTAAGATTCCGTGCATTCCAAAAAATTACTGAGCTAAGCCTTTACAGAGAACAGTGAAGAAAGGTTAAAAGAAGATTAGGTAAAGACCGCACGATCGGACCCCTAGACCGATGAAGGCGCATGCGTAGAAAGACCCGAGGAAGGACACCTCACAGGAGAGCCCGGAGAGCTGGACTGATTAAAAGGAGACACACGAAAAATGAAAGCACGGCCGCGGAAAAGCGGGATCGCTTCCCGGCTGTCCAGCGCTGTCTTTTGCTTATTGCTTGCTTGCTATAATTAATAAAACTTCCCTTTATTAAACTTTAACACTCTCTCGAGTGAATTTATAACAATTTGGTGCCGTGACTTGGATGCAATCTGTAGGACGGATCGGCACTTCCGGGGGGCGCCCCGCTCTAAGGTTTAGCGGCCCTGGGGGGCCGGTTCCTGCCTCAATTGCACCGTCAAACCTAAAATTAAAGCAATAAGCATAAGGGAGACCGGTCGACCCCTTAAATTCTGTGCACAGAGTCCGGACGAAGACACGGGACGTGGGACGCGTGAGTATAACGGGGATCCGTCTGGGCGGGGTCGGGATCCCGGAGTGTGGTGAGTGTGTGTCTGAGAAGGGAACCGGCAGCTGGATTCCCCGAGCAAGAGCGGTACGAACGAGGGGAAGCGAAAGGAATTGTGTGATTGAAGGCACTCTGGAAGAATGGGACAGGGGAAGAGCAAGCCTCCTGTACCTGTTAAACTCCCACCGATACCTAAAGATAGTCCGTTGAGTTTTATACTAGATAATTGGAAACATTTCCCGGGGACAGAAAATAAAGATAGGGCAAAAATGATTTTGTGTAGTAATTATTGTGTAGTAATATAGAGAGGAAAAGAAATTTCAAAGAATGTATTTTGGCCTATATTTGGATCAACCGAAGAGTGGGTTAAACAAAAATTAAATTCCTGGGAACAAAGGATCCCCTTTAACCCAGAGGAAAGTGCTTATGCAAAGACCTGAGTAGAAAATCCACTAGGATTTTGATCTACTAAGATCCACTAGGACCAAGAAGTATTTAAATCTTCCTACCTTTGGTAGTTCTGTGAAGTCAATTTGAATATTTGCAAAGGGTCTTTTGCTAAGGGTCTCCCTCCATAAGGTAATTTTCAGAGATTTTTCCTATTTGTTTTTAAACATAGGAGGCAGCTTCTAGTAATTTGCTTAGCTAAGTTTCGAATACCTGTGCTCATATACTTTGCTGCAAAATAATCTATTAACCCTTGTGCTCCCCAATGTGTTCTTTGATGTATTTTTCTAATATTCTTTGAGCTATGGCTTTTGGTAGTACTTCCCGGCCATCTGAGAGAGGCTATCTCCCCTCTGAGTTTTCTATTGCTCCTGTCTCTGAGAGTTTTGGCTTTTCTTCCTCAGTAAGTCTACTTCTTAAGTCACTATTCTTATGTTCTAAAGTTTCTTCCTGTCCCTCCCTTTTTTTTTCTTTTAAGACCATTGTTTGTAATGCCGCCTGTTTTGCCTCCTAATCAGCAGCATTATTTCCTCTACTCCTCAAGTCTATTCCCTTCTGGTGTCCTTTCAAATAAAACACTGCTAACCTCTTGGGCCTTCTCAGGGCCTTTAATACTGCAATTATAAGTTTTTGATGAACCAAATCTTTCCCTTGAGAGTTTATTAAACCTCTTTCTTCCCACAGTTTACCAAACATATGCACCACCCCATAACTATATCTGGAATCTGTATATATTGTCCCCTCCTTTCCTTCTAGTGATTTCAATGCCCTTAATGCTGCATACAATTCACAGGCTTGGGCTGACCAAGATTTGTCTAATGGACCTGATTCTAAAACTTGAATATCAGGTCCTCTTATTATAGCATAGCCTGTTTTCCTCTTTCCTTCTATCACTCTGGAGGACCCATCCACAAACAGCTTTTCTCCGCTTTCTAATACCTCTTCTTCCAGATCAGGTCTAATTTTGGTTTGTTCCTCAATTGTAGTTATACAGTCATGTGTCAAAGATTTACTTTCAGGTTCTCCATACAAAAGGCAGCCGGGTTTTGTACAGTTGTGGTTTTTAATATTAAGTTTAGGGCTTCAGTTGGAATTCCTTCATGTTTTAAAAGTCTAGCATCTGAAATCCATTTTTCCGCTTTTTGTTGTAGCACACCCCGAATGTTATGAGGGGACATTATCTTCAAATTGCTATTAAAGGTGATTTTGCTAGCTTCTTCTACCAGTAAGGTACATCCTGCTACTACTTGTAAACAGGCTAGCCAGCTTTTACTCACAAGGTCTAAGATCTTTGATAAATACCCTATTAGCTTCTTCCTCCCTGCCCACTCCTGAGTTAGGACTCCAGAGGCGACCCTATTTTCTACATTTACAAACAAGTAAAAGGGTCTCTTTAAATCTGAGAGACTCAAGACAGGAGCATGAATTAAACTTTCTTGTAGTTCCCGGAATTTTTCTGTATCTTCTAAACTCCATTTTATTACTCCCTCCTGTGTCAATTTTTGATATAAAAATTATACTTTACTACTATAGTTTTCAATCCACTGTCTACGATACCCTGTTAATCCCAAGATTTGACGTATCTGTCTTTTATTTTTAGGAATTAGTAGTGACAAAATTCCTTGTATTTTTTTCAGAGTCTATTTTTTCTCCCCTTTTCTAAAGTAATGGCCTAAATATTTTACTTCTTTTCCACAAATTGGAGCTTTGCCTTAGATACTTGCAATCCTTTTAAACCCAGGAAATTTAACGATTTAATACTCTCTCTCCTTACATCTTCCTCCTCTTTCCAGCTAAAAGCAAACCATCCACGTATTGTATCAGAGTCACTCCTGGGTCTGTCTGATAATCCTGTAGAATCTGTTCTAGTGCTTGTCCAGGCAAGTTGAGAGGTTTTGTAAATCCCTGGGGCAATAGTGTCCATCTCAATTGTTGTCTCCTCTCTGTGTCTGGATCTTCCCATTCAAATGTAAAATAATTTCGACTAGTCTCATCAAGAGATGAGACCAAGGCCCAAAATGTATCCTTTAAATCTATAACACTGTACTATAGACTGTCAGGTCCCAATTTGCTTAATGATGTATACGAATTTGCTATTACAGGGAACCGTGCCACTGTACGTTTATTAAATTCTTATTAATTTCTCTTAAATCTTGTACCAAACGATAAGTCCCATCTGGCTTCTTTACTAGCAGTATGAGTGTGTTAAAAAGTGACATACATGGTTCTAATAGTCCCTTATTTAACAATCTATCTATTTCTGGTTTCAACCCTCTTCGTCCCTCAAGTGACAAGAAATACTGTTTTATTCTAACTGAGATTTCTGAGTTTTTAATAGTGACCGAGAATGGAGTTATCTTCAACTGCCCTACACTCTCAAGTACAACCTGGAGAGTAAGCGCTGATAAGAAACTAGAAAGAAAATCCCTAACACCGAAGTGAAAAAAGCCGTACCAAGTGTTATTAACAACTGACTCTGTAGTTCGAACAGCTGAAAAGGAGTGGACACATGCCAGTCATATAAAGAGACCTGTGAACCCACAAAAGACTAATAACTGAGAAGTGGTTAGCCCGGCTGGGAACCTGAGACTTAAGGTATCCCGAACAAAGTAACATCCAAGGACTATTAACCGGCTTAAAAACTTATAAATAGTAAATTTCATAAAGATTTTTATATAGAATATAAAATACCCCCATCTAGTAGTAAAGAAATATATAATAGAAGTGTTAAAATAAGCTGTACTTTATGTCAGAATTGTTATCTTTTTGTTTGTTTTAAATGTATAATATGTAAAGAACATTAGTAGACCCACTGTCATAGAGGCTACCCACTAAGAAAGGTGTGTAGATCCTGCTACACTGCCCAGAGAAAACTCACGGATTCGCCCTTAATAACTAAAATAAGAGCAAAAAAAAAAAAAATTTTTGAGACAAAATCAGAGGAGTGGTGGACTATTTATGCCAGAGGAGTTAACCCCTTGTATTATTACCATCCAAACGAACCTGCACCTTTTATAGTAAATATAGTAGCTGGGTTGTGCAGACAGTGTCTCCAGGAATTGAGGTGTAATACCCCTTTAGTAAAGCATAAAAGTTGAGAAAAATACATAAAAATAATTAATAAGAGAAGGAGTAATTTCCCTCCCGAAGAATACTCTTGCTGCCGAGAAGATGGTACACCCCGTGTCCCGTAGCAACCGGGTCGACGATGGGAGAGGCAGAGGAGTAATAAACTGTGGAAGGAAACACTCCAATATATATGGGACCAAAAGGTCATAGACCTGGAAATGCCACAAGAATGGAAATGATACAACCCAGCGAAATAATTTTTGGAAAATCAAAACTAACACTATACAAAAGAAAAGCCTCTATTATAGCAGGGGAAGCTAATGCTCATTAAAGAAGTTAATAACATTTACAATCTTAATTAGCACATTTGACATTTGTATAGGTAAGACTCACGAACCCTTTAATTGGTCTATAATTCGATGGGAAGACCAAGCTATTATCCAATCACAGATCACTTCTGGAGACCCTAGCTTTCAAGTTACACTAGATTCTCTTATTAAATGGAAGAGTACTAGCAATATCCCGCTCGGGCGAGTACTATATATGTACCCAGCTTCTAATCCAAGCAGAGGATATTGTAATTATCCTGGGGAATTTTACTGTAGATATTAGAACTGTGAAACAATTTCCATGGGGTGGAAAGTACAAAACCCAGATAAGTATCTAAAGGTTGAACAAGGTCCACATAGATGTATAAAGCCCTGGATAGGCCCCTCAGGGGAAGTAACATATACTGGGACTTGTAAATTTCATTACATCAATATTACACAGTCCCAAATCCCTGGGTGGTTACTGAGACGAACCTGGAGTCTCAGAGTATGGAAACCCGGAAAAGATCGGGGAGTGCACATTCTTATAAAGAAAGAAATGGTTCCACATGATTCGGGATCTGTTGGACCAAATCCAGTGGTGTGGGGAGTAATAGATCCCAAAGTAAGAGATCAGAGTAACTATTCAGAAAAATTAGAAAATAGCACACAAGTAACAACTACAGTAGAAACACCCCAAGAATATGGAAATGAAGTTCTTTGGAAAATATTGCAAGCTACCTTTAAAGTATTAAATGATACACACCCAAATTTAACTAGAGAATGTTGGTTATGCTATAACATTAACCCACCCTTTTATGAGGCCATAGGCTCCATAGCAGAACCAAAAAGAGTAAATGGCACTAATCCTGCTGCCTGTTTATGGAAATTGGGAAGGAAAAACACTCCAGGAATAACATTATCTAGAGTCACTGGAAAAGGGAAATGTGTGGGAAATGTGCCCCCAGATAAGAAACACTTATGTCAGACAAAAATACAGATTAATGACCCTTGCAAGCCAGCTCAGTAGCTGATTCCAGCACCTAATACTAAATGGGTTTGTAACACTTTAGGAGTAACCCCATGTGTCTCTGTAGCAGCCTTTAATGAAACCTATGAATTTTATATACAAGTTATAATAGTTCCCCGAATTATTTATCATTCTGAAGAATATATGTATACACAATACCAAAACTCAGAACACCATTTGGTGAAACGAGAACCCCTCACAGTATTAACAATAGCCGTATTACTAAGCATAAGAGGAGCTGGATTAGGAACAGGTGTAGCATCCTTAGTTAATCAACACCAGGGGCTTAAAGAGCTTAAAATTTCAGTAGATGAAAATTTAAGAAGAATTGATAAATCCATAAAAGACCTCACAGACTCCCTAGACTCACTAGTTGAAGTAGTCTTGCAAAATAGAAGAGGATTAAACTTATTATTTTTACAACAAGGGGGCCTGTGTACTACACTTAAAGAAGAGTGTTGTGTATATGTAAATAAAAGCGAGATAGTAAGAGAAACCATGGCCAAATCACAAAAAGAACTGAAAAAGAGAAAGAAAGAACAAATGCAACAGAGTTGGTACGAATCCGAGTTTAATTATTCTCCCTAGCAAACAACTTTACTATCTACTACAGCAGGACCACTAATTTTACTAATTTTAAGTCTTACTTTTAGCCCTTGCACTCTTAATAAAGTTATTAACATTGTAAAAAGCAAGTTAGAAGTAGCTCACCTTATGAAACCTTAAATGAGGCAAAAACCAAAGATTATTTAGAACTAAGTAAAAAAAGAATTGCAAAGATTTAGCGAAAAAAAGTAGGGAATAGAAAAAGGGGGGATTGTGATAAACAGAGACCCTTTTGTCCGACTAAACATGCAGATAGGATATCCTGTAATGTTATGTTCTGTAAAATCAAGATTTTTATTTACCCCTTACTTACTTACGATAGTTACTTACGTATGCATAGTAATTGATGCTTGTATAGCTACTGACGTTTATCATGTCCTTGCTAAGATTCCGTGCATTCCAAAAAATTACTGAGCTAAGCCTTTACAGAGAACAGTGAAGAAAGGTTAAAAGAAGATTAGGTAAAGACCGCACGATCGGACCCCTAGACCGATGAAGGCGCATGCGTAGAAAGACCCGAGGAAGGACACCTCACAGGAGAGCCCGGAGAGCTGGACTGATTAAAAGGAGACACACGAAAAATGAAAGCACGGCCGCGGAAAAGCGGGATCGCTTCCCGGCTGTCCAGCGCTGTCTTTTGCTTATTGCTTGCTTGCTATAATTAATAAAACTTCCCTTTATTAAACTTTAACACTCTCTCGAGTGAATTTATAACAATTTGGTGCCGTGACTTGGATGCAATCTGTAGGACGGATCGGCACTTCCGGGGGGCGCCCCGCTCTAAGGTTTAGCGGCCCTGGGGGGCCGGTTCCTGCCTCAATTGCACCGTCAAACCTAAAATTAAAGCAATAAGCATAAGGGAGACCGGTCGACCCCTTAAATTCTGTGCACAGAGTCCGGACGAAGACACGGGACGTGGGACGCGTGAGTATAACGGGGATCCGTCTGGGCGGGGTCGGGATCCCGGAGTGTGGTGAGTGTGTGTCTGAGAAGGGAACCGGCAGCTGGATTCCCCGAGCAAGAGCGGTACGAACGAGGGGAAGCGAAAGGAATTGTGTGATTGAAGGCACTCTGGAAGAATGGGACAGGGGAAGAGCAAGCCTCCTGTACCTGTTAAACTCCCACCGATACCTAAAGATAGTCCGTTGAGTTTTATACTAGATAATTGGAAACATTTCCCGGGGACAGAAAATAAAGATAGGGCAAAAATGATTTTGTGTAGTAATTATTGTGTAGTAATATAGAGAGGAAAAGAAATTTCAAAGAATGTATTTTGGCCTATATTTGGATCAACCGAAGAGTGGGTTAAACAAAAATTAAATTCCTGGGAACAAAGGATCCCCTTTAACCCAGAGGAAAGTGCTTATGCAAAGACCTGAGTAGAAAATCCACTAGGATTTTGATCTACTAAGATCCACTAGGACCAAGAAGTATTTAAATCTTCCTACCTTTGGTAGTTCTGTGAAGTCAATTTGAATATTTGCAAAGGGTCTTTTGCTAAGGGTCTCCCTCCATAAGGTAATTTTCAGAGATTTTTCCTATTTGTTTTTAAACATAGGAGGCAGCTTCTAGTAATTTGCTTAGCTAAGTTTCGAATACCTGTGCTCATATACTTTGCTGCAAAATAATCTATTAACCCTTGTGCTCCCCAATGTGTTCTTTGATGTATTTTTCTAATATTCTTTGAGCTATGGCTTTTGGTAGTACTTCCCGGCCATCTGAGAGAGGCTATCTCCCCTCTGAGTTTTCTATTGCTCCTGTCTCTGAGAGTTTTGGCTTTTCTTCCTCAGTAAGTCTACTTCTTAAGTCACTATTCTTATGTTCTAAAGTTTCTTCCTGTCCCTCCCTTTTTTTTTCTTTTAAGACCATTGTTTGTAATGCCGCCTGTTTTGCCTCCTAATCAGCAGCATTATTTCCTCTACTCCTCAAGTCTATTCCCTTCTGGTGTCCTTTCAAATAAAACACTGCTAACCTCTTGGGCCTTCTCAGGGCCTTTAATACTGCAATTATAAGTTTTTGATGAACCAAATCTTTCCCTTGAGAGTTTATTAAACCTCTTTCTTCCCACAGTTTACCAAACATATGCACCACCCCATAACTATATCTGGAATCTGTATATATTGTCCCCTCCTTTCCTTCTAGTGATTTCAATGCCCTTAATGCTGCATACAATTCACAGGCTTGGGCTGACCAAGATTTGTCTAATGGACCTGATTCTAAAACTTGAATATCAGGTCCTCTTATTATAGCATAGCCTGTTTTCCTCTTTCCTTCTATCACTCTGGAGGACCCATCCACAAACAGCTTTTCTCCGCTTTCTAATACCTCTTCTTCCAGATCAGGTCTAATTTTGGTTTGTTCCTCAATTGTAGTTATACAGTCATGTGTCAAAGATTTACTTTCAGGTTCTCCATACAAAAGGCAGCCGGGTTTTGTACAGTTGTGGTTTTTAATATTAAGTTTAGGGCTTCAGTTGGAATTCCTTCATGTTTTAAAAGTCTAGCATCTGAAATCCATTTTTCCGCTTTTTGTTGTAGCACACCCCGAATGTTATGAGGGGACATTATCTTCAAATTGCTATTAAAGGTGATTTTGCTAGCTTCTTCTACCAGTAAGGTACATCCTGCTACTACTTGTAAACAGGCTAGCCAGCTTTTACTCACAAGGTCTAAGATCTTTGATAAATACCCTATTAGCTTCTTCCTCCCTGCCCACTCCTGAGTTAGGACTCCAGAGGCGACCCTATTTTCTACATTTACAAACAAGTAAAAGGGTCTCTTTAAATCTGAGAGACTCAAGACAGGAGCATGAATTAAACTTTCTTGTAGTTCCCGGAATTTTTCTGTATCTTCTAAACTCCATTTTATTACTCCCTCCTGTGTCAATTTTTGATATAAAAATTATACTTTACTACTATAGTTTTCAATCCACTGTCTACGATACCCTGTTAATCCCAAGATTTGACGTATCTGTCTTTTATTTTTAGGAATTAGTAGTGACAAAATTCCTTGTATTTTTTTCAGAGTCTATTTTTTCTCCCCTTTTCTAAAGTAATGGCCTAAATATTTTACTTCTTTTCCACAAATTGGAGCTTTGCCTTAGATACTTGCAATCCTTTTAAACCCAGGAAATTTAACGATTTAATACTCTCTCTCCTTACATCTTCCTCCTCTTTCCAGCTAAAAGCAAACCATCCACGTATTGTATCAGAGTCACTCCTGGGTCTGTCTGATAATCCTGTAGAATCTGTTCTAGTGCTTGTCCAGGCAAGTTGAGAGGTTTTGTAAATCCCTGGGGCAATAGTGTCCATCTCAATTGTTGTCTCCTCTCTGTGTCTGGATCTTCCCATTCAAATGTAAAATAATTTCGACTAGTCTCATCAAGAGATGAGACCAAGGCCCAAAATGTATCCTTTAAATCTATAACACTGTACTATAGACTGTCAGGTCCCAATTTGCTTAATGATGTATACGAATTTGCTATTACAGGGAACCGTGCCACTGTACGTTTATTAAATTCTTATTAATTTCTCTTAAATCTTGTACCAAACGATAAGTCCCATCTGGCTTCTTTACTAGCAGTATGAGTGTGTTAAAAAGTGACATACATGGTTCTAATAGTCCCTTATTTAACAATCTATCTATTTCTGGTTTCAACCCTCTTCGTCCCTCAAGTGACAAGAAATACTGTTTTATTCTAACTGAGATTTCTGAGTTTTTAATAGTGACCGAGAATGGAGTTATCTTCAACTGCCCTACACTCTCAAGTACAACCTGGAGAGTAAGCGCTGATAAGAAACTAGAAAGAAAATCCCTAACACCGAAGTGAAAAAAGCCGTACCAAGTGTTATTAACAACTGACTCTGTAGTTCGAACAGCTGAAAAGGAGTGGACACATGCCAGTCATATAAAGAGACCTGTGAACCCACAAAAGACTAATAACTGAGAAGTGGTTAGCCCGGCTGGGAACCTGAGACTTAAGGTATCCCGAACAAAGTAACATCCAAGGACTATTAACCGGCTTAAAAACTTATAAATAGTAAATTTCATAAAGATTTTTATATAGAATATAAAATACCCCCATCTAGTAGTAAAGAAATATATAATAGAAGTGTTAAAATAAGCTGTACTTTATGTCAGAATTGTTATCTTTTTGTTTGTTTTAAATGTATAATATGTAAAGAACATTAGTAGACCCACTGTCATAGAGGCTACCCACTAAGAAAGGTGTGTAGATCCTGCTACACTGCCCAGAGAAAACTCACGGATTCGCCCTTAATAACTAAAATAAGAGCAAAAAAAAAAAAAATTTTTGAGACAAAATCAGAGGAGTGGTGGACTATTTATGCCAGAGGAGTTAACCCCTTGTATTATTACCATCCAAACGAACCTGCACCTTTTATAGTAAATATAGTAGCTGGGTTGTGCAGACAGTGTCTCCAGGAATTGAGGTGTAATACCCCTTTAGTAAAGCATAAAAGTTGAGAAAAATACATAAAAATAATTAATAAGAGAAGGAGTAATTTCCCTCCCGAAGAATACTCTTGCTGCCGAGAAGATGGTACACCCCGTGTCCCGTAGCAACCGGGTCGACGATGGGAGAGGCAGAGGAGTAATAAACTGTGGAAGGAAACACTCCAATATATATGGGACCAAAAGGTCATAGACCTGGAAATGCCACAAGAATGGAAATGATACAACCCAGCGAAATAATTTTTGGAAAATCAAAACTAACACTATACAAAAGAAAAGCCTCTATTATAGCAGGGGAAGCTAATGCTCATTAAAGAAGTTAATAACATTTACAATCTTAATTAGCACATTTGACATTTGTATAGGTAAGACTCACGAACCCTTTAATTGGTCTATAATTCGATGGGAAGACCAAGCTATTATCCAATCACAGATCACTTCTGGAGACCCTAGCTTTCAAGTTACACTAGATTCTCTTATTAAATGGAAGAGTACTAGCAATATCCCGCTCGGGCGAGTACTATATATGTACCCAGCTTCTAATCCAAGCAGAGGATATTGTAATTATCCTGGGGAATTTTACTGTAGATATTAGAACTGTGAAACAATTTCCATGGGGTGGAAAGTACAAAACCCAGATAAGTATCTAAAGGTTGAACAAGGTCCACATAGATGTATAAAGCCCTGGATAGGCCCCTCAGGGGAAGTAACATATACTGGGACTTGTAAATTTCATTACATCAATATTACACAGTCCCAAATCCCTGGGTGGTTACTGAGACGAACCTGGAGTCTCAGAGTATGGAAACCCGGAAAAGATCGGGGAGTGCACATTCTTATAAAGAAAGAAATGGTTCCACATGATTCGGGATCTGTTGGACCAAATCCAGTGGTGTGGGGAGTAATAGATCCCAAAGTAAGAGATCAGAGTAACTATTCAGAAAAATTAGAAAATAGCACACAAGTAACAACTACAGTAGAAACACCCCAAGAATATGGAAATGAAGTTCTTTGGAAAATATTGCAAGCTACCTTTAAAGTATTAAATGATACACACCCAAATTTAACTAGAGAATGTTGGTTATGCTATAACATTAACCCACCCTTTTATGAGGCCATAGGCTCCATAGCAGAACCAAAAAGAGTAAATGGCACTAATCCTGCTGCCTGTTTATGGAAATTGGGAAGGAAAAACACTCCAGGAATAACATTATCTAGAGTCACTGGAAAAGGGAAATGTGTGGGAAATGTGCCCCCAGATAAGAAACACTTATGTCAGACAAAAATACAGATTAATGACCCTTGCAAGCCAGCTCAGTAGCTGATTCCAGCACCTAATACTAAATGGGTTTGTAACACTTTAGGAGTAACCCCATGTGTCTCTGTAGCAGCCTTTAATGAAACCTATGAATTTTATATACAAGTTATAATAGTTCCCCGAATTATTTATCATTCTGAAGAATATATGTATACACAATACCAAAACTCAGAACACCATTTGGTGAAACGAGAACCCCTCACAGTATTAACAATAGCCGTATTACTAAGCATAAGAGGAGCTGGATTAGGAACAGGTGTAGCATCCTTAGTTAATCAACACCAGGGGCTTAAAGAGCTTAAAATTTCAGTAGATGAAAATTTAAGAAGAATTGATAAATCCATAAAAGACCTCACAGACTCCCTAGACTCACTAGTTGAAGTAGTCTTGCAAAATAGAAGAGGATTAAACTTATTATTTTTACAACAAGGGGGCCTGTGTACTACACTTAAAGAAGAGTGTTGTGTATATGTAAATAAAAGCGAGATAGTAAGAGAAACCATGGCCAAATCACAAAAAGAACTGAAAAAGAGAAAGAAAGAACAAATGCAACAGAGTTGGTACGAATCCGAGTTTAATTATTCTCCCTAGCAAACAACTTTACTATCTACTACAGCAGGACCACTAATTTTACTAATTTTAAGTCTTACTTTTAGCCCTTGCACTCTTAATAAAGTTATTAACATTGTAAAAAGCAAGTTAGAAGTAGCTCACCTTATGAAACCTTAAATGAGGCAAAAACCAAAGATTATTTAGAACTAAGTAAAAAAAGAATTGCAAAGATTTAGCGAAAAAAAGTAGGGAATAGAAAAAGGGGGGATTGTGATAAACAGAGACCCTTTTGTCCGACTAAACATGCAGATAGGATATCCTGTAATGTTATGTTCTGTAAAATCAAGATTTTTATTTACCCCTTACTTACTTACGATAGTTACTTACGTATGCATAGTAACTGATGCTTGTTTAGCTACTGACGTTTATCATGTCCTTGCTAAGATTCCTTACATTCCAAAAAATTACTGAGCTAAGCCTTTACAGAGAACAGTGAAGAAAGGTTAAAAGAAGATAAGGTAAAGACCGAACAATCGGACCCCTAGACCGATGAAGGCGCATGCGTAGAAAGACCCGAGGAAGGACACCTCACAGGAGAGCCCGGAGAGCTGGACTGATTAAAAGGAGACACACGAAAAACGAAAGCACGGCCGCGGAAAAGCAGGATCGCTTCCCGGCTGTCCAGTGCTGTCTTTTGCTTATTGCTTGCTTGCTATAATTAATAAAACTTCCCTTTATTAAACTTTAACACTCTCTCGAGTGAATTTATAACAGAAAGCGCTAGTGTTCCTGCGGAGAGCTGCAACAGCTGCAGAATATGTGTTGTCTTGGCACATGTTTGCAATCCACCATGATGGATCCTTAGTGAAACCAAACTGTGGTTCTGCTTCAAACATCTCACCCTGCTTGGCCACAAAGCTTTCGCTGACATGTCCCATTGCCTTTTTATTGCTGCGTTTCATTTTCAGAGTTTGTACGGAATCATTGCACTTTGCTTCTAAGCTGAACGTCGATACTGCTGGAGTCTCATATGTCCATTTTCTTCTCACACAAAAAAACTGCTTCCTTTAAAACATGCTGATGCGACCTGCTTTCTTGCTCAGCTGTAATTTTAGGGGTGTTCTCTGTCCCGCTTACAGTCTGAATCTAAACTAAGAAGTTTATGGGACACAGATGTGCCAAGACAAATAGTTTGCTTGGACCTTGCCACGTGTATTCAAAAGCATCCTTTCACTCCACCATCAAGTCTCTGCTTTACATCCTGCAAACTTCACACACACATACATACATACATACTGGAATGAGGCACTTTCTTTCTTTCTTTCATTCTTTCTCAGCTACACTCACCTATCCCCCACGCTAACTTCTTTACCGCTTTTCTCTTGGCCTTGCTATGCATACTTTTCCTCTTAAGACACCCATTGTCTGGCCTACCCCTTCCCTACATTGCCTTGCCTTTCCTTTCCTATCCAACCTTGCATTTCTTTGTCATTCCTGGCCATTGTTTTCCTCTTCCTTCCTGACCCATCCATGTCTTTCCCTTGCCCTTCCTACCAGTCCAGTGCCTTGCACCACCCATCCCCCTTGCCACTTTGTCCAGTTTCCCTTCCCCTTTGTCCAGCTCCAATCTTTCATTTCCTTCTCCTTCTAGGACTCTCATTGCCTTGCTTGCCTCTCCTTTGTCTTGCCTGGCAAAGCCACCACTTTTCTTGGCGTTACCTTTGAACCTCTCCTCTCCCTTGCCTTGCATTCCCTTGCTCACTCGTCCCCCACCTGGAATTCAATACCCCTCTTTTTGCGGAATTTCTTCATCTTGCCTTGCCCTGCCTGCTTCTCCTAGGACTCTCAAGGCTTTCACGTACCTCCAGCGTTTCAGGAGCATGTGAGAGGAAGCCCAAAAGAGGTCACGTGCAAGCACACCCATCTGTCCTGGCAGCTTGCTTCTGGCACCTATCCTTACATGTCTTGAATTTTGGACATAAAATTCACATTTCACCTTTGCGCTTCAGGACCAGAATGACAGTTCTTTTGTATACCAAGGAAAGCAGGTAATCCAAGTGTATTAGGTGCAGATTAGAGATGGCCCATGTGAGATCAAGGCCAGACAGAGAAGTGTGTCCTAGCCCCTTTTGTGTACCAGCAGTCTTTGAATGTACCTCTCATTTGTCTTGCCTTGGTGACCCAAAAGTTTCCTTGCCTTGCCCTGCCTTGCCTCCCTAGCCTTGCACTCCCTCCAGTGCCTACGCCCACACTTGACCTGCCTACTGCTTTCCTCCAGGGAAACCTAGCCTTGCCTAGCCCCTGCTGTTTCTGCCTGGCCTTCCTATGCCCATCCTTGCCTAGAAGTTCTGGGCCTTCTCTCACCTACCACTCCATTTGCTTGCCCCTCATGGCTCCAGCCTTGTCAGCTTCTCCCTTGACTTGCCTACAATTGCGCCTACACTTGGTTTGCATTGCAAAGAGCGGTAGGCAAGGCAAAGCAAAGCAAGGAAGGTCTTTCTAGGTCTTGCCAGGCAAGGCACACATAAGCAAGCAAGCAAAACAAGAGTAGACTAGCCACAGCATCAAAGGCAAGGCAAGGCCAAGTGACTCTGAGTGCCTTTCCTTGGCAAGTAAAAGATATAGTGACAATGTAATAGGGCGGGCGTTAAAGGTACCATGAGGAGGTATAGTCCAGAGAGATATTTATGTTGTAGACCCTTCTGTGCAGGAGCCATTGTTGGACATAGTACAGGACATGGCATACAGCTTGGCTTGGTAAGTTCCTGAAGGAGAATGGCAATGCTTTCTCATGGGAAGGAAAGCACGTAGCCCCAGAGTTGGAGGTGCAGATAAGAAGCTGTGTCGCGCAGCTCGAGGACGACAGCAGCTTTTTGTGCCGGCATATTTGGAAGCACTCCCTCAATTTGTACAGTCATTGAGTCAGTATCCATCTTTGGAAGGCTGTCTGCCTCTAGTAAGAGTGTTCTGACACCATTGTATGGGATCAGTCACTGGATGTTTTGGATTTTGGAGGAGGGGATGCCCTTTCTCTTGAAATGAGCTTCTTGTTCTTCACTTTGGCAAAGAAATTAAGTTTGGATGGGCACTTTGGGTGGTCTCAGTGAATTTAAAGGTTTTTCCAAAGAGGTTTCCCTGTGGGTTAGAGCTGTTGAACTGACAGTGGGAATCTAGACAGCAAGTTGTTGAGCTTTCTGTCCTTGTAGCTTTAGTGTGTGAGTAGTCCCTGTTGCCATGCTGCTTGGATCTTGACTCTGAGACTGAAAGCTTAGGAGCGTAGAGCAGAAAAGAAAAGTGCCAATAGCAGGGTGTGTGTTCATTGTTTGATGGGTGAAGCTGAAATTGTAGGCAGCAAAGAACTTTCTCTCTCCGCTGGCACATTTGTTGAGCGGATGTCTTTGAGTTTGTTACCGGACTCTGCGAGAGTGAAAATGTTTGTTAGGGCAGAGGATTTCGTGTTGCCCTTTGAGTGTGGTGCAAAAGTGTTTGCACACTTGGAAGGGGAAGATCAGCAGTCTTTTTTTCCTGGCACAGTTAATTTGAGAGCAGGGACGTTTCCAACTCGGCTCTGTCCTTTGGAGCTGGCCTCGGTGCGTTTCCTTCTTTTGTTAGTCGACAGCGCCATCGTGTGGTTATTTTGATGAGCGCTGGCAGACGGTGCCAGGGAAAAAGCCAAGCTGTTTGCGGCTCCGGCCTCATTGGTGTAGGAGCAGCGCAGGGAAGAGCTCCGCTGGGGGTCCTGGCTCTTAGAGACTGAGAGAATGTGATCCTGTATGTAGCACAGAAGGAAGTGGAATTGTTTCATTGTGGGCTGTGCAGTTTATAAGCTGCAAATGAAAAGGCAATTGCAGCGCAGCCTCTTCTTTTCTGTGTGATCAGCTGCTCAACATGTAACTCGCACACACTGAACTGCATCCACCTCCCTGGAGATATAAAATGTGTATATCACTTTCCTCAAACTCTATGTATTACCTTGCACTCTAGCAGATCCCAAACCGCTTCAAAACGTCCAGCAGCTACTCAAAAAGAAAAAGTCCAACAAAAAGCTAGTGCTGGACTTTAGAGAGCCCTTGCAGTCCGTAAAATAGACGAAATGCACTAGGGCTTTGAATGCTTCTTCCCAACTATATAAATTCTCTCCAAGTGGCAAAGTCCATCATTACAGCAAAATTTTTCAGCTGGAGTTCTGACTGAGAGATGTGCCAGGACAGAAGGCATTTGCTGACCTACCCTTTTTCCCTGTGTAACTTGGTGTTTGCAGTACAATTATTTTCAGTGTCGCTGTGTCCAAGCAGCTAGAGATTACACAGATAGAAGTGTCAAGAGAGATGCTGCTAAAGTACGCCCTTCTTATAGCAGCATTTAAATGGCACACGACGCCTTGCTGCTTTTTCTTTCCCAGAGAGACCTGCTGTCAATTTTTTCACTCTGGCTTCTTGATCAAAAATGTCCACCTGAAATGTCTTACAGAAATAGGCTCCAGGTGTAAAAACCAGTACGGGGCTACATTTTCTGCGTGCTCCACATAAGTCACATCAAACTCACTCATCAAACTTCACTCTCTCCTTCCATTCTCCACTGCCTCTACCATTGTGTTCTCTGGATCTCAGAGTCTAAAGGCAGGCGCAATAGTTTCCACTGAGGGGTTGGAAGAGGTGTACAAGCAGCACAAATAGCTTCTGCGCTGCGCAGGCCATTTCTCTGCATTTTAGAGTCTAAGGGAAAGCGCTAGTGTTCCTGCGGAGAGCTGCAACAGCTGCAGAATATGTGTTGTCTTGGCACATGTTTGCAATCCACCATGATGGATCCTTAGTGAAACCAAACTGTGGTTCTGCTTCAAACATCTCACCCTGCTTGGCCACAAAGCTTTCGCTGACATGTCCCATTGCCTTTTTATTGCTGCGTTTCATTTTCAGAGTTTGTACGGAATCATTGCACTTTGCTTCTAAGCTGAACGTCGATACTGCTGGAGTCTCATATGTCCATTTTCTTCTCACACAAAAAAACTGCTTCCTTTAAAACATGCTGATGCGACCTGCTTTCTTGCTCAGCTGTAATTTTAGGGGTGTTCTCTGTCCCGCTTACAGTCTGAATCTAAACTAAGAAGTTTATGGGACACAGATGTGCCAAGACAAATAGTTTGCTTGGACCTTTCCACGTGTATTCAAAAGCATCCTTTCACTCCACCATCAAGTCTCTGCTTTACATCCTGCAAACTTCACACACACATACATACATACATACTGGAATGAGGCACTTTCTTTCTTTCTTTCTTTCTTTCTTTCTTTCTTTCTTTCTTTCTTTCTTTCTTTCTTTCTTTCTTTCTTTCTTTCTTTCTTTCTTTCTTTCTTTCTTTCTTTCTTTCTTTCTTTCTTTCTTTCTTTCTTTCTTTCTTTCTTTCTTTCTTTCTTTCTTTCTTTCTTTCTTTCTTTCTTTCTTTCTTTCTTTCTTTCTTTCTTTCTTTCTTTCTTTCTTTCTTTCTTTCTTTCTTTCTTTCTTTCTTTCTTTCTTTCTTTCTTTCTTTCTTTCTTTCTTTCTTTCTTTCTTTCTTTCTTTCTTTCTTTCTTTCTTTCTTTCTTTCTTTCTTTCTTTCTTTCTTTCTTTCTCAGCTACACTCACCTATCCCCCACGCTAACTTCTTTACCGCTTTTCTCTTGGCCTTGCTATGCATACTTTTCCTCTTAAGACACCCATTGTCTGGCCTACCCCTTCCCTACATTGCCTTGCCTTTCCTTTCCTATCCAACCTTGCATTTCTTTGTCATTCCTGGCCATTGTTTTCCTCTTCCTTCCTGACCCATCCATGTCTTTCCTTTGCCCTTCCTACCAGTCCAGTGCCTTGCACCACCCATCCCCCTTGCCACTTTGTCCAGTTTCCCTTCCCCTTTGTCCAGCTCCAATCTTTCATTTCCTTCTCCTTCTAGGACTCTCATTGCCTTGCTTGCCTCTCCTTTGTCTTGCCTGGCAAAGCCACCACTTTTCTTGGCGTTACCTTTGAACCTCTCCTCTCCCTTGCCTTGCATTCCCTTGCTCACTCGTCCCCCACCTGGAATTCAATACCCCTCTTTTTGCGGAATTTCTTCATCTTGCCTTGCCCTGCCTGCTTCTCCTAGGACTCTCAAGGCTTTCACGTACCTCCAGCGTTTCAGGAGCATGTGAGAGGAAGCCCAAAAGAGGTCACGTGCAAGCACACCCATCTGTCCTGGCAGCTTGCTTCTGGCACCTATCCTTACATGTCTTGCATTTTGGACATAAAATTCACATTTCACCTTTGCGCTTCAGGACCAGAATGACAGTTCTTTTGTATACCAAGGAAAGCAGGTAATCCAAGTGTTTTAGGTGCAGATTAGAGATGGCCCATGTGAGATCAAGGCCAGCCAGAGAAGTCTGTCCTAGCCCCTTTTGTGTACCAGCAGTCTTTGAATGTACCTCTCATTTGTCTTGCCTTGGTGACCCAAAAGTTTCCTTGCCTTGCCCTGCCTTGCCTCCCTAGCCTTGCACTCCCTCCAGTGCCTACGCCCACACTTGACCTGCCTACTGCTTTTCTCCAGGGAAACCTCGCCTTGCCTAGCCCCTCCTGTTTCTGCCTGGCCTACCTGTGCCCATCCTTGCCTAGAAGTTCTGGGCCTTCTCTCACCCACCACTCCATTTGCTTGCCCCTCATGTCTCCAGCCTTGTCAGCTTCTCCCTTGACTTGCCTACAATTGCGCCTACACTTGGTTTGCATTGCAAAGAGCGGTAGGCAAGGCAAAGCAAAGCAAGGAAGGTCTTTCTAGGTCTTGCCAGGCAAGGCACACATAAGCAAGCAAGCAAAACAATAGTAGACTAGCCACAGCATCAAAGGCAAGGCAAGGCCAAGTGACTCTGAGTGCCTTTCCTTGGCAAGTAAAAGATATAGTGACAATGTAATAGGGCGGGCGTTAAAGGTACCATGAGGAGGTATAGTCCAGAGAGATATTTATGTCGTAGACCCTTCTGTGCAGGAGCCATTGTTGGACATAGTACAGGACATGGCATACAGTTTGGCTTGGTAACTTCCTGAAGGAGAATGGCAATGCTTTCTCATGGGAAGGAAAGCACGTAGCCCCAGAGTTGGAGGTGCAGATAAGAAGCTGTGTCGCACAGCTCAAGGACGACAGCAGCTTCTTGTGCCGGCATATTTGGAAGCACTCCCTCAATTTGTACAGTCATTGAGTCAGTATCCATCTTTGGAAGGCTGTCTGCCTCTAGTAAGAGTGTTCTGACACCATTGTATGGGATCAGTCACTGGATGTTTTGGATTTTGGAGGAGGGGATGCCATTTCTCTTGAAATGAGCTTCTTGTTCTTCTCTTTGGCAAAGAAATTAAGTTTGGATGGGCACTTTGGGTGGTCTCAGTGAATTTAAAGGTTTTTCCCAAGAGGTTTCCCTGTGGGTTAGAGCTGTTGAACTGACAGTGGGAATCTAGACAGCAAGTTGTTGAGCTTTCTGTCCTTGTAGCTTTAGTGTGTGAGTAGTCCTTGTTGCCATGCTGCTTGGATCTTGATTCTGAGACTGAAAGCTTAGGAGCGTAGAGCAGAAAAGAAAAGTGCCAATAGCAGGGTGTGTGTTCATTGTTTGATGGGTGAAGCTGAAATTGTAGGCAGCAAAGAACTTTCTCTCTCCGCTGGCACATTTGTTGAGCGGATGTCTTTGAGTTTGTTACCGGACTCTGCGAGAGTGAAAATGTTTGTTAGGGCAGAGGATTTCGTGTTGCCCTTTGAGTGTGGTGCAAAAGTGTTTGCACACTTGGAGGGGGAAGATCAGCAAAGTCCTTTTTTTCCTGGCACAGTTAATTTGAGAGCAGGGACGTTTCCAACTCGGCTCTGTCCTTTGGAGCTGGCCTCGGTGCGTTTCCTTCTTTTGTTAGTCGACAGCGCCATCGTGTGGTTATTTTGATGAGCGCTGGCAGACGGTGCCAGGGAAAAAGCCAAGCTGTTTGCGGCTCCGGCCTCATTGGTGTAGGAGCAGCGCAGGGAAGAGCTCCGCTGGGGGTCCTGGCTCTTAGAGACTGAGAGAATGTGATCCTGTATGTAGCACAGAAGGAAGTGGAATTGTTTCATTGTGGGCTGTGCAGTTTATAAGCTGCAAATGAAAAGGCAATTGCAGCGCAGCCTCTTCTTTTCTGTGTGATCAGCTGCTCAACATGTAACTCGCACACACTGAACTGCATCCACCTCCCTGGAGATATAAAATGTGTATATCACTTTCCTCAAACTCTATGTATTACCTTGCACTCTAGCAGATCCCAAACCGCTTCAAAACGTCCAGCAGCTACTCAAAAAGAAAAAGTCCAACAAAAAGCTAGTGCTGGCCTTTAGAGTGCCCTTGCAGTCCGTAAAATAGACGAAATGCACTAGGGCTTTGAATGTTTCTTCACAACTATATAAATTCTCTCCAAGTGGCAAAGTCCATCATTACAGCAAAATTTTTCAGCTGGAGTTCTGACTGAGAGATGTGCCAGGACAGAAGGCATTTGCTGACCTACCCTTTTTCCCTGTGTAACTTGGTATTTGCAGTACAATTATTTTCAGTGTCGCTGTGTCCAAGCAGCTAGAGATTACACAGATAGAAGTGTCAAGAGAGATGCTGCTAAAGTACGCCCTTCTTATAGCAGCATTTAAATGGCACACGACGCCTTGCTGCTTTTTCTTTCCCAGAGAGACCTGCTGTCAATTTTTTCACTCTGGCTTCTTGATCAAAAATGTCCACCTGAAATGTCTTACAGAAATAGGCTCCAGGTGTAAAAACCAGTACGGGGCTACATTTTCTGCGTGCTCCACATAAGTCACATCAAACTCACTCATCAAACTTCACTCTCTTCTTCCATTCTCCACTGCCTCTACCATTGTGTTCTCTGGATCTCAGAGTCTAAAGGCAGGCGCAATAGTTTCCACTGAGGGGTTGGAAGAGGTGTACAAGCAGCACAAATAGCTTCTGCGCTGCACAGGCCATTTCTCTGCATTTTAGAGTCTAAGGGAAAGTGCTAGTGTTCCTGCGGAGAGCTGCAATAGCTGCAGAATATGTGTTGTCTTGGCACATGTTTGCAATCCACCATGATGGATCCTTAGTGAAACCAAACTGTGGTTCTGCTTCAAACATCTCACCCTGCTTGGCCACAAAGCTTTCGCTGACATGTCCCATTGCCTTTTTATTGCCGCGTTTCATTTTCAGAGTTTGTACGGAATCATTGCACTTTGCTTCTAAGCTGAACGTCGATACTGCTGGAGTCTCATATGTCCATTTTCTTCTCACACAAAAAAACTGCTTCCTTTAAAACATGCTGATGCGACCTGCTTTCTTGCTCAGCTGTAATTTTAGGGGTGTTCTCTGTCCCGCTTACAGTCTGAATCTAAACTAAGAAGTTTATGGGACACAGATGTGCCAAGACAAATAGTTTGCTTGGACCTTGCCACGTGTATTCAAAAGCATCCTTTCACTCCACCATCAAGTCTCTGCTTTACATCCTGCAAACTTCACACACACATACATACATACATACTGGAATGAGGCACTTTCTTTCTTTCTTTCTTTCTTTCTCAGCTACACTCACCTATCCCCCACGCTAACTTCTTTACCGCTTTTCTCTTGGCCTTGCTATGCATACTTTTCCTCTTAAGACACCCATTGTCTGGCCTACCCCTTCCCTACATTGCCTTGCCTTTCCTTTCCTATCCAACCTTGCATTTCTTTGTCATTCCTGGCCATTGTTTTCCTCTTCCTTCCTGACCCATCCATGTCTTTCCCTTGCCCTTCCTACCAGTCCAGTGCCTTGCACCACCCATCCCCCTTGCCACTTTGTCCAGTTTCCCTTCCCCTTTGTCCAGCTCCAATCTTTCATTTCCTTCTCCTTCTAGGACTCTCATTGCCTTGCTTGCCTCTCCTTTGTCTTGCCTGGCAAAGCCACCACTTTTCTTGGCGTTACCTTTGAACCTCTCCTCTCCCTTGCCTTGCATTCCCTTGCTCACTCGTCCCCCACCTGGAATTCAATACCCCTCTTTTTGCGGAATTTCTTCATCTTGCCTTGCCCTGCCTGCTTCTCCTAGGACTCTCAAGGCTTTCACGTACCTCCAGCGTTTCAGGAGCATGTGAGAGGAAGCCTAAAAGAGGTCACGTGCAAGCACACCCATCTGTCCTGGCAGCTTGCTTCTGGCACCTATCCTTACATGTCTTGAATTTTGGACATAAAATTCACATTTCACCTTTGCGCTTCAGGACCAGAATGACAGTTCTTTTGTATACCAAGGAATGCAGGTAATCCAAGTGTTTTAGGTGCAGATTAGAGATGGCCCATGTGAGATCAAGGCCAGCCAGAGAAGTCTGTCCTAGCCCCTTTTGTGTACCAGCAGTCTTTGAATGTACCTCTCATTTGTCTTGCCTTGGTGACCCAAAAGTTTCCTTGCCTTGCCCTGCCTTGCCTCCCTAGCCTTGCACTCCCTCCAGTGCCTACGCCCACACTTGACCTGCCTACTGCTTTCCTCCAGGGAAACCTAGCCTTGCCTAGCCCCTCCTGTTTCTGCCTGGCCTTCCTATGCCCATCCTTGCCTAGAAGTTCTGGGCCTTCTCTCACCTACCACTCCATTTGCTTGCCCCTCATGGCTCCAGCCTTGTCAGCTTCTCCCTTGACTTGCCTACAATTGCGCCTACACTTGGTTTGCATTGCAAAGAGCGGTAGGCAAGGCAAAGCAAAGCAAGGAAGGTCTTTCTAGGTCTTGCCAGGCAAGGCACACATAAGCAAGCAAGCAAAACAAGAGTAGACTAGCCACAGCATCAAAGGCAAGGCAAGGCCAAGTGACTCTGAGTGCCTTTCCTTGGCAAGTAAAAGATATAGTGACAATGTAATAGGGCAGGCGTTAAAGGTACCATGAGGAGGTATAGTCCAGCAAGATATTTATGTCGTAGACCCTTCTGTGCAGGAGCCATTGTTGGACATAGTACAGGACATGGCATACAGTTTGGCTTGGTAACTTCCTGAAGGAGAATGGCAATGCTTTCTCATGGGAAGGAAAGCACGTAGCCCCAGAGTTGGAGGTGCAGATAAGAAGCTGTGTCGCGCAGCTCGAGGACGACAACAGCTTCTTGTGCCAGCATATTTGGAAGCACTCCCTCAATTTGTACAGTCATTGAGTCAGTATCCATCTTTGGAAGGCTGTCTGCCTCTAGTAAGAGTGTTCTGACACCATTGTATGGGATCAGTCACTGGATGTTTTGGATTATGGAGGAGGGGATGCCATTTCTCTTGAAATGAGCTTCTTGTTCTTCTCTTTGGCAAAGAAATTAAGTTTGGATGGGCACTTTGGGTGGTCTCAGTGAATTTAAAGGTTTTTCCCAAGAGGTTTCCCTGTGGGTTAGAGCTGTTGAACTGACAGTGGGAATCTAGACACCAAGTGGTTGAACTTTTTGTCCTTGTAGCTTTAGTGTGTGAGTAGTCCCTGTTGCCGTGCTGCTTGGATCTTGACTCTGAGACTGAAAGCTTAAGAGCGCAGAGCTGAAAAGAAAAGTGCCAATAGCAGGGTGTGTGTTCATTGTTTGATGGGTGAAGCTGAAATTGTAGGCAGCAAAGAACTTTCTCTCTCTGCTGGCACATTTGTTGAGTGGATGTCTTTGAGTTTGTTACCGGACTCTGCGAGAGTGAAAATGTTTGTTAGGGCAGAGGATTTCGTGTTGCCCTTTGAGTGTGGTGCAAAAGTGTTTGCACACTTGGAGGGGGAAGATCAGCAAAGTCTTTTTTTCCTGGCACAGTTAATTTGAGAGCAGGGACGTTTCCAACTCGGCTCTGTCCTTTGGAGCTGGCCTCGGTGCGTTTCCTTCTTTTGTTAGTCGACAGCGCCATCGTGTGGTTTTTTTGATGAGCGCTGGCAGCCGGTGCCAGGGAAAAAGCCAAGCTGTTTGCGGCTCCGGCCTCATTGGTGTAGGAGCAGCGCAGGGAAGAGCTCTGCTGGGGGTCCAGGCTCTTAGAGACGGAGAGAATGTGATCTTGTATGTAGCACAGAAGGAAGTGGAATTGTTTCATTGTGGGCTGTGCAGTTTATAAGCTGCAAATGAAAAGGCAATTGCAGCGCAGCCTCTTCTTTTCTGTGTGATCAGCTGCTCAACATGTAACTCGCACACACTGAACTGCATCCACCTCCCTGGAGATATAAAATGTGTATATCACTTTCCTCAAACTCTATGTATTACCTTGCACTCTAGCAGATCCCAAACCGCTTCAAAACGTCCAGCAGCTACTCAAAAAGAAAAAGTCCAACAAAAAGCTAGTGCTGGCCTTTAGAGTGCCCTTGCAGTCCGTAAAATAGACGAAATGCACTAGGGCTTTGAATGCTTCTTCCCAACTATATAAATTCTCTCCAAGTGGCAAAGTCCATCATTACAGCAAAATTTTTCAGCTGGAGTTCTGACTGAGAGATGTGCCAGGACAGAAGGCATTTGCTGACCTACCCTTTTTCCCTGTGTAACTTGGTATTTGCAGTACAATTATTTTCAGTGTTGCTGTGTCCAAGCAGCTAGAGATTTCACAGATAGAAGTGTCAAGAGAGATGCTGCTAAAGTACGCCCTTCTTATAGCAGCATTTAAATGGCACACGACGCCTTGCTGCTTTTTCTTTCCCAGAGAGACCTGCTGTCAATTTTTTCACTCTGGCTTCTTGATCAAAAATGTCCACCTGAAATGTCTTACAGAAATAGGCTCCAGGTGTAAAAACCAGTACGGGGCTACATTTTCTGCGTGCTCCACATAAGTCACATCAAACTCACTCATCAAACTTCACTCTCTTCTTCCATTCTCCACTGCCTCTACCATTGTGTTCTCTGGATCTCAGAGTCTAAAGGCAGGCGCAATAGTTTCCACTGAGGGGTTGGAAGAGGTGTACAAGCAGCACAAATAGCTTCTGCGCTGCACAGGCCATTTCTCTGCATTTTAGAGTCTAAGGGAAAGTGCTAGTGTTCCTGCGGAGAGCTGCAACAGCTGCAGAATATGTGTTGTCTTGGCACATGTTTGCAATCCACCATGATGGATCCTTAGTGAAACCAAACTGTGGTTCTGCTTCAAACATCTCACCCTGCTTGGCCACAAAGCTTTCGCTGACATGTCCCATTGCCTTTTTATTGCTGCGTTTCATTTTCAGAGTTTGTACGGAATCATTGCACTTTGCTTCTAAGCTGAACGTCGATACTGCTGGAGTCTCATATGTCCATTTTCTTCTCACACAAAAAAACTGCTTCCTTTAAAACATGCTGATGCGACCTGCTTTCTTGCTCAGCTGTAATTTTAGGGGTGTTCTCTGTCCCGCTTACAGTCTGAATCTAAACTAAGAAGTTTATGGGACACAGATGTGCCAAGACAAATAGTTTGCTTGGACCTTGCCACGTGTATTCAAAAGCATCCTTTCACTCCACCATCAAGTCTCTGCTTTACATCCTGCAAACTTCACACACACATACATACATACATACTGGAATGAGGCACTTTCTTTCTTTCTTTCTTTCTTTCTCAGCTACACTCACCTATCCCCCACGCTAACTTCTTTACCGCTTTTCTCTTGGCCTTGCTATGCATACTTTTCCTCTTAAGACACCCATTGTCTGGCCTACCCCTTCCCTACATTGCCTTGCCTTTCCTTTCCTATCCAACCTTGCATTTCTTTGTCATTCCTGGCCATTGTTTTCCTCTTCCTTCCTGACCCATCCATGTCCTTCCCTTGCCCTTCCTACCAGTCCAGTGCCTTGCACCACCCATCCCCCTTGCCACTTTGTCCAGTTTCCCTTCCCCTTTGTCCAGCTCCAATCTTTCATTTCCTTCTCCTTCTAGGACTCTCATTGCCTTGCTTGCCTCTCCTTTGTCTTGCCTGGCAAAGCCACCACTTTTCTTGGCATTACCTTTGAACCTCTCCTCTCCCTTGCCTTGCATTCCCTTGCTCACTCGTCCCCCACCTGGAATTCAATACCCCTCTTTTTGCGGCATTTCTTCATCTTGCCTTGCCCTGCCTGCTTCTCCTAGGACTCTCAAGGCTTTCACGTACCTCCAGCGTTTCAGGAGCATGTGAGAGGAAGCCTAAAAGAGGTCACGTGCAAGCACACCCATCTGTCCTGGCAGCTTGCTTCTGGCACCTATCCTTACATGTCTTGAATTTTGGACATAAAATTCACATTTCACCTTTGCGCTTCAGGACCAGAATGACAGTTCTTTTGTATACCAAGGAAAGCAGGTAATCCAAGTGTTTTAGGTGCAGATTAGAGATGGCCCATGTGAGATCAAGGCCAGCCAGAGAAGTCTGTCCTAGCCCCTTTTGTGTACCAGCAGTCTTTGAATGTACCTCTCATTTGTCTTGCCTTGGTGACCCAAAAGTTTCCTTGCCTTGCCCTGCCTTGCCTCCCTAGCCTTGCACTCCCTCCAGTGCCTACGCCCACACTTGACCTGCCTACTGCTTTCCTCCAGGGAAACCTAGCCTTGCCTAGGCCTTCCTCTTTCTGTCTGGCCTTCCTGTGCCCATCCTTGCCTAGAAGTTCTGGGCCTTCTCTCACCTACCACTCCATTTGCTTGCCCCTCATGGCTCCAGCCTTGTCAGCTTCTCCCTTGACTTGCCTACAATTGCGCCTACACTTGGTTTGCATTGCAAAGAGCGGTAGGCAAGGCAAAGCAAAGCAAGGAAGGTCTTTCTAGGTCTTGCCAGGCAAGGCACACATAAGCAAGCAAGCAAAACAAGAGTAGACTAGCCACAGCATCAAAGGCAAGGCAAGGCCAAGTGACTCTGAGTGCCTTTCCTTGGCAAGTAAAAGATATAGTGAAAATGTAATAGGGCAGGCGTTAAAGGTACTATGAGGAGGTATAGTCCAGCAAGATATTTATGTCGTAGACCCTTCTGTGCAGGAGCCATTGTTGGACATAGTACAGGACATGGCATACAGTTTGGCTTGGTAACTTCCTGAAGGAGAATGGCAATGCTTTCTCATGGGAAGGAAAGCACGTAGCCCCAGAGTTGGAGGTGCAGATAAGAAGCTGTGTCGCGCAGCTCAAGGACGACAGCAGCTTCTTGTGCCGGCATATTTGGAAGCACTCCCTCAATTTGTACAGTCATTGAGTCAGTATCCATCTTTGGAAGGCTGTCTGCCTCTAGTAAGAGTGTTCTGACACCATTGTATGGGATCAGTCACTGGATGTTTTGGATTTTGGAGGAGGGGATGCCCTTTCTCTTGAAATGAGCTTCTTGTTCTTCTCTTTGGCAAAGAAATTAAGTTTGGATGGGCACTTTGGGTGGTCTCAGTGAATTTAAAGGTTTTTCCCAAGAGGTTTCCCTGTGGGTTAGAGCTGTTGAACTGACAGTGGGAATCTAGACAGCAAGTTGTTGAGCTTTTTGTCCTTGTAGCTTTAGTGTGTGAGTAGTCCCTGTTGCCATGCTGCTTGGATCTTGACTCTGAGACTGAAAGCTTAGGAGCGTAGAGCTGAAAAGAAAAGTGCCAATAGCAGGGTGTGTGTTCATTGTTTGATGGGTGAAGTTGAAATTGTAGGCAGCAAAGAACTTTCTCTCTCCGCTGGCACATTTGTTGAGCGGATGTCTTTGAGTTTGTTACCGGACTCTGCGAGAGTGAAAATGTTTGTTAGGGCAGAGGATTTCGTGTTGCCCTTTGAGTGTGGTGCAAAAGTGTTTGCACACTTGGAGGGGGAAGATCAGCAAAGTCTTTTTTTCCTGGCACAGTTAATTTGAGAGCAGGGACGTTTCCAACTCGGCTCTGTCCTTTGGAGCTGGCCTCGGTGCGTTTCCTTCTTTTGTTAGTCGACAGCGCCATCGTGTGGTTATTTTGATGAGCGCTGGCAGACGGTGCCAGGGAAAAAGCCAAGCTGTTTGCGGCTCGGGCCTCATTGGTGTAGGAGCAGCGCAGGGAAAAGCTCCGCTGGGGGTCCTGGCTCTTAGAGACTGAGAGAATGTGATCCTGTATGTAGCACAGAAGGAAGTGGAATTGTTTCATTGTGGGCTGTGCAGTTTATAAGCTGCAAATGAAAAGGCAATTGCAGCGCAGCCTCTTCTTTTCTGTGTGATCAGCTGCTCAACATGTAACTCGCACACACTGAACTGCATCCACCTCCCTGGAGATATAAAATGTGTATATCACTTTCCTCAAACTCTATGTATTACCTTGCACTCTAGCAGATCCCAAACCGCTTCAAAACGTCCAGCAGCTACTCAAAAAGAAAAAGTCCAACAAAAAGCTAGGGCTGGCCTTCATAGTGCCTTTGCAGTCCGTAAAATAGACGAAATGCACTAGGGCTTTGAATGCTTCTTCCCAACTATATAAATTCTCTCCAAGTGGCAAAGTCCATCATTACAGCAACATTTTTCAGCTGGAGTTCTGACTGAGAGATGTGCCAGGACAGAAGGCATTTGCTGACCTAGCCTTTTTCCCTGTGTAACTTGGTATTTGCAGTACAATTATTTTCAGTGTCGCTGTGTCCAAGCAGCTAGAGATTTCACAGATAGAAGTGTCAAGAGAGATGCTGCTAAAGTACGCCCTTCTTATAGCAGCATTTAAATGGCACACGACGCCTTGCTGCTTTTTCTTTCCCAGAGAGACCTGCTGTCAATTTTTTCACTCTGGCTTCTTGATCAAAAATGTCCACCTGAAATGTCTTACAGAAATAGGCTCCAGGTGTAAAAACCAGTACGGGGCTACATTTTCTGCGTGCTCCACATAAGTCACATCAAACTCACTCATCAAACTTCACTCTCTCCTTCCATTCTCCACCACTGCCTCTACCATTGTGTTCTCTGGATCTCAGAGTCTAAAGGCAGGCGCAATAGTTTCCACTGAGGGGTTGGAAGAGGTGTACAAGCAGCACAAATAGCTTCTGCGCTGCGCAGGCCATTTCTCTGCATTTTAGAGCCTAAGGGAAAGCGCTAGTGTTCCTGCGGAGAGCTGCAACAGCTGCAGAATATGTGTTGTCTTGGCACATGTTTGCAATCCACCATGATGGATCCTTAGTGAAACCAAACTGTGGTTCTGCTTCAAACATCTCACCCTGCTTGGCCACAAAGCTTTCGCTGACATGTCCCATTGCCTTTTTATTGCTGCGTTTCATTTTCAGAGTTTGTACGGAATCATTGCACTTTGCTTCTAAGCTGAACGTCGATACTGCTGGAGTCTCATATGTCCATTTTCTTCTCACACAAAAAAACTGCTTCCTTTAAAACATGCTGATGCGACCTGCTTTCTTGCTCAGCTGTAATTTTAGGGGTGTTCTCTGTCCCGCTTACAGTCTGAATCTAAACTAAGAAGTTTATGGGACACAGATGTGCCAAGACAAATAGTTTGCTTGGACCTTGCCACGTGTATTCAAGAGCATCCTTTCACTCCACCATCAAGTCTCTGCTTTACATCCTGCAAACTTCACACACACATACATACATACATACTGGAATGAGGCATTTTCTTTCTTTCTTTCTAAGCTACACTCACCTATCCCCCACGCTAACTTCTTTACCGCTTTTCTCTTGGCCTTGCTATGCATACTTTTTCTCTTAAGACACCCATTGCCTGGCCTACCCCTTCCCTACATTGCCTTGCCTTTCCTTTCCTATCCAACCTTGCATTTCTTTGTCATTCCTGGCCATTGTTTTCCTCTTCCTTCCTGACCCATCCATGTCTTTCCCTTGCCCTTCCTACCAGTCCAGTGCCTTGAACCACCCATCCCCCTTGCCACTTTGTCCAGTTTCCCTTCCCCTTTGTCCAGCTCCAATCTTTCATTTCCTTCTCCTTCTAGGACTCTCATTGCCTTGCTTGCCTCTCCTTTGTCTTGCCTGGCAAAGCCACCACTTTTCTTGGCGTTACCTTTGAACCTCTCCTCTCCCTTGCCTTGCATTCCCTTGCTCACTCGTCCCCCACCTGGAATTCAATACCCCTCTTTTTGCGGAATTTCTTCATCTTGCCTTGCCCTGCCTGCTTCTCCTAGGACTCTCAAGGCTTTCACGTACCTCCAGCGTTTCAGGAGCATGTGAGAGGAAGCCCAAAAGAGGTCACGTGCAAGCACACCCATCTGTCCTGGCAGCTTGCTTCTGGCACCTATCCTTACATGTCTTGAATTTTGGACATAAAATTCACATTTCACCTTTGCGCTTCAGGACCAGAATGACAGTTCTTTTGTATACCAAGGAAAGCAGGTAATCCAAGTGTTTTAGGTGCAGATTAGAGATGGCCCATGTGAGATCAAGGCCAGCCAGAGAAGTCTGTCCTAGCCC
This sequence comes from Poecile atricapillus, assembly GCF_030490865.1. Lineage (NCBI taxonomy): Eukaryota > Metazoa > Chordata > Aves > Passeriformes > Paridae > Poecile > Poecile atricapillus. Next base: position 69,536,852 of record NC_081288.1, read on the forward strand.
CTTTTGTGTACCAGCAGTCTTTGAATGTACCTCTCATTTGTCTTGCCTTGGTGACCCAAAAGTTTCCTTGCCTTGCCCTGCCTTGCCTCCCTAGCCTTGCACTCCCTCCAGTGCCTATGCCCACACTTGACCTGCCTACTGCTTTCCTCCAGGGAAACCTAGCCTTGCCTAACCCTTCCTGTTTCTGCCTGGCCTTCCTATGCCCATCCTTGCCTAGAAGTTCTGGGCCTTCTCTCACCTACCACTCCATTTGCTTGCCCCTCATGGCTCCAGCCTTGTCAGCTTCTCCCTTGACTTGCCTACAATTGCGCCTACACTTGGTTTGCATTGCAAAGAGCGGTAGGCAAGGCAAAGCAAAGCAAGGAAGGTCTTTCTAGGTCTTGCCAGGCAAGGCACACATAAGCAAGCAAGCAAAACAAGAGTAGACTAGCCACAGCATCAAAGGCAAGGCAAGGCCAAGTGACTCTGAGTGCCTTTCCTTGGCAAGTAAAAGATATAGTGACAATGTAATAGGGCAGGCGTTAAAGGTACCATGAGGAGGTATAGTCCAGCAAGATATTTATGTCATTGACCCTTCTGTGCAGGAGCCATTGTTGGACATAGTACAGGACATGGCATACAGTTTGGCTTGGTAAGTTCCTGAAGGAGAATGGCAATGCTTTCTCATGGGAAGGAAAGCACGTAGCCCCAGAGTTGGAGGTGCAGATAAGAAGCTGTGTCGCGCAGCTCAAGGACGACAGCAGCTTCTTGTGCCGGCATATTTGGAAGCACTCCCTCAATTTGTACAGTCATTGAGTCAGTATCCATCTTTGGAAGGCTGTCTGCCTCTAGTAAGAGTGTTCTGACACCATTGTATGGGATCAGTCACTGGATGTTTTGGATTTTGGAGGAGGGGATGCCCTTTCTCTTGAAATGAGCTTCTTGTTCTTCTCTTTGGCAAAGAAATTAAGTTTGGATGGGCACTTTGGGTGGTCTCAGTGAATTTAAAGGTTTTTCCCAAGAGGTTTCCCTGTGGGTTAGAGCTGTTGAACTGACAGTGGGAATCTAGACACCAAGTTGTTGAGCTTTTTGTCCTTGTAGCTTTAGTGTGTGAGTAGTCCCTGTTGCCATGCTGCTTGGATCTTGACTCTGAGACTGAAAGCTTAGGAGCGTAGAGCTGAAAAGAAAAGTGTCAATAGCAGGGTGTGTGTTCATTGTTTGATGGGTGAAGTTGAAATTGTAGGCAGCAAAGAACTTTCTCTCTCAGCTGGCACATTTGTTGAGCGGATGTCTTTGAGTTTGTTACCGGACTCTGTGAGAGTGAAAATGTTTGTTAGGGCAGAGGATTTCGTGTTGCCCTTTGAGTGTGGTGCAAAAGTGTTTGCACACTTGGAAGGGGAAGATCAGCAAAGTCTTTTTTTCCTGGCACAGTTAATTTGAGAGCAGGGACGTTTCCAACTCGGCTCTGTCCTTTGGAGCTGGCCTCGGTGCGTTTCCTTCTTTTGTTAGTCGACAGCGCCATCGTGTGGTTATTTTGATGAGCGCTGGCAGACGGTGCCAGGGAAAAAGCCAAGCTGTTTGCGGCTCCGGCCTCATTGGTGTAGGAGCAGCGCAGGGAAGAGCTCCGCTGGGGGTCCTGGCTCTTAGAGACTGAGAGAATGTGATCCTGTATGTAGCACAGAAGGAAGTGGAATTGTTTCATTGTGGGCTGTGCAGTTTATAAGCTGCAAATGAAAAGGCAATTGCAGCGCAGCCTCTTCTTTTCTGTGTGATCAGCTGCTCAACATGTAACTCGCACACACTGAACTGCATCCACCTCCCTGGAGATATAAAATGTGTATATCACTTTCCTCAAACTCTATGTATTACCTTGCACTCTAGCAGATCCCAAACCGCTTCAAAACGTCCAGCAGCTACTCAAAAAGAAAAAGTCCAACAAAAAGCTAGTGCTGGCCTTTAGAGTGCCTTTGCAGTCCGTAAAATAGACAAAATGCACTAGGGCTTTGAATGCTTCTTCCCAACTATATAAATTCTCTCCAAGTGGCAAAGTCCATCATTACAGCAAAATTTTTCAGCTGGAGTTCTGACTGAGAGATGTGCCAGGACAGAAGGCATTTGCTGACCTACCCTTTTTCCCTGTGTAACTTGGTATTTGCAGTACAATTATTTTCAGTGTCGCTGTGTCCAAGCAGCTAGAGATTACACAGATAGAAGTGTCAAGAGAGATGCTGCTAAAGTACGCCCTTCTTATAGCAGCATTTAAATGGCACACGACGCCTTGCTGCTTGTTCTTTCCTAGAGAGACCCGCTGTCAATTTTTTCACTCTGGCTTCTTGATCAAAAATGTCCACCTGAAATGTCTTACAGAAATAGGCTCCAGGTGTAAAAACCAGTACGGGGCTACATTTTCTGCGTGCTCCACATAAGTCACATCAAACTCACTCATCAAACTTCACTCTCTCCTTCCATTCTCCACTGCCTCTACCATTGTGTTCTCTGGATCTCAGAGTCTAAAGGCAGGCGCAATAGTTTCCACTGAGGGGTTGGAAGAGGTGTACAAGCAGCACAAATAGCTTCTGCGCTGCGCAGGCCATTTCTCTGCATTTTAGAGTCTAAGGGAAAGCGCTAGTGTTCCTGTGGAGAGCTGCAACAGCTGCAGAATGTGTTGTCTTGGCACATGTTTGCAATCCACCATGATGGATCCTTAGTGAAACCAAACTGTGGTTCTGCTTCAAACATCTCACCCTGCTTGGCCACAAAGCTTTCGCTGACATGTCCCATTGCCTTTTTATTGCTGCGTTTCATTTTCAGAGTTTGTACGGAATCATTGCACTTTGCTTCTAAGCTGAACGTCGATACTGCTGGAGTCTCATATGTCCATTTTCTTCTCACACAAAAAAACTGCTTCCTTTAAAACATGCTGATGCGACCTGCTTTCTTGCTCAGCTGTAGTTTTAGGGGTGTTCTCTGTCCCGCTTACTGTCTGAATCTAAACTAAGAAGTTTATGGGACACAGATGTGCCAAGACAAATAGTTTGCTTGGACCTTGCCACGTGTATTCAAAAGCATCCTTTCACTCCACCATCAAGTCTCTGCTTTACATCCTGCAAACTTCACACACACATACATACATACAAACTGGAATGAGGCACTTTCTTTCTTTCTTTCTTTCTCAGCTACACTCACCTATCCCCCACGCTAACTTCTTTACCGCTTTTCTCTTGGCCTTGCTATGCATACTTTTCCTCTTAAGACACCCATTGTCTGGCCTACCCCTTCCCTACATTGCCTTGCCTTTCCTTTCCTATCCAACCTTGCATTTCTTTGTCATTCCTGGCCATTGTTTTCCTCTTCCTTCCTGACCCATCCATGTCTTTCCCTTGCCCTTCCTACCAGTCCAGTGCCTTGAACCACCCATCCCCCTTGCCACTTTGTCCAGTTTCCCTTCCCCTTTGTCCAGCTCCAATCTTTCATTTCCTTCTCCTTCTAGGACTCTCATTGCCTTGCTTGCCTCTCCTTTGTCTTGCCTGGCAAAGCCACCACTTTTCTTGGCGTTACCTTTGAACCTCTCCTCTCCCTTGCCTTGCATTCCCTTGCTCACTCGTCCCCCACCTGGAATTCAATACCCCTCTTTTTGCGGAATTTCTTCATCTTGCCTTGCCCTGCCTGCTTCTCCTAGGACTCTCAAGGCTTTCACGTACCTCCAGCGTTTCAGGAGCATGTGAGAGGAAGCCCAAAAGAGGTCACGTGCAAGCACACCCATCTGTCCTGGCAGCTTGCTTCTGGCACCTATCCTTACATGTCTTGAATTTTGGACATAAAATTCACATTTCACCTTTGCGCTTCAGGACCAGAATGACAGTTCTTTTGTATACTGTCGTGGTTTTGAACCAGTAATTAACAAACAAGGGGGAAAGAAGAATTATTATTTTTCTGCTGTGAGATATGGATTAAAATAAGAGCAAACCAGGTATAAAACTTAAAAGGAATAAAGAGGAGTTTATTGACAAACTACAAGAATAAGAACACCAGAATAAACTTTTAGAAAAAACCTTTTCATTTCTCACTGCTCACTATTCTTTTGTTTACATGACAACAGAGACAAAAACTGTATAATTTTGATGGTTTAAACAGTTCTAATTCTTTCCATAATCTTTTCCTCAATTTCTGTAGAGAAACAGAAGTTCCTTTCTGTTAATTTATGGAGTTTGTCACAAGAAAACTATTTTTGTTATAGTTTCTCGTTTCTCTGATATCAGCTGCTCAGAGCTACTGTTATTAAAGCCCACCCCTCCCATTCCACATCACTCTGAAATGTGTTATGGGTCATGAGTTTGAAGATAGCATTTTTAAGGATAAGTTAGTCAAAGGCAAAAAAGTATTCTTCATCTGCTTCTGTGAGCTTCACTAAGAAACAGTTTTTCTCATTGCCTCTCAAGGCTTCAAATTTCTCAGCACTTCACTATACCACAATTACTTCACTTATTACTTAAATTTACACTTTGAACACCTTATTCCTCTCCATACTCTATTATGAATTAAAGGGGTTTTTCTCAAGACTTCATTATCCATTTCCATAGTTTTAACAGAAAGATATTTCAGCTTAATTAAAGCATCTCCTTAATTCTCTACCTTTCTTGAAGTCTCTTTTCTTTCTTGCCACTAGTAGTTTATAAAGTCTCTTTTCATGTTGATCCCTTTCCTTTTCTCTCTCTGGATGAAAAGATTAATCTGCTAGTTTCATCTGGATAAGAAAGAGTTAAAATCTTGCCCAGGTTTTGTAGATGGTTCTGTGATTTCTGCCGGAGCAGCAGCTGAAGCTGTTTTTGATAGAAGATTCTTCATGGCTGCTTTGCAGTGTAGTTGCTGTCTCAGCCTGCCGCAGGTCCAGAGCTTTTCTTCTTTACTCGGCAGTTTCTTAGTAAATTCTATTACAGCAAAACCTGCAGCTAAGCCAGGAACCGGCCTGGCCCGGCTCAGCCCGGGGCAAGCCCCCGCCGGTCCCCATCTCCCGGGCGGGAGAACGGCAGGCCCAGCTCGGCCCCCCCCACCCAGGCCGCATGGCCTGGGCAGAGAACGGGAGGCCAGCCGGAGCTCCGCCACTCTTCACAACCAGGAAACAAAGAAGCACCACAGACTTCTGGGTGTACACTTTAAGGTGGGGTTCACAAGTTGATTCTACTTTTCAATGGCTAAAACTGCTGTCAATTCTCAGCAATGACCGATAATTGGTCAAGAGAAAAGACTCCCAGGAGACCCCAGCAACTTTAACTTTCTTAAAGGTAAAGGAACTTTATGACATTCCACCCCTTCAACTTGTGAACCCTCACCTAAAAAATTATCAATTATATTTAATATACAACTTAACACAATAAATTGACAGAAAAGAAGAAACAGAACATTCACTATTTTCCACCCCTAGACTTTTATTATCACTGCTATATATAAACTTAAGACAATTATGTTTTGCTCTTAATTAACCTTTTATCTCACAGTAACACTATTAATGTAGTGGTCTAGATTTGCTAATTTTGATTGCCCGCATTCTCCACCAAGAAATGTCGTGGTTTTGAACCAGTAATTAACAAACAAGGGGGAAAGAAGAATTATTATTTTTCTGCTGTGAGATATGGATTAAAATAAGAGCAAACCAGGTATAAAACTTAAAAGGAATAAAGAGGAGTTTATTGACAAACTACAAGAATAAGAACACCAGAATAAACTTTTAGAAAAAACCTTTTCATTTCTCACTGCTCACTATTCTTTTGTTTACATGACAACAGAGACAAAAACTGTATAATTTTGATGGTTTAAACAGTTCTAATTCTTTCCATAGTCTTTTCCTCAATTTCTGTAGAGAAACAGAAGTTCCTTTCTGTTAATTTATGGAGTTTGTCACAAGAAAACTATTTTTGTTATAGTTTCTCGTTTCTCTGATATCAGCTGCTCAGAGCTACTGTTATTAAAGCCCACCCCTCCCATTCCACATCACTCTGAAATGTGTTATGGGTCATGAGTTTGAAGATAGCATTTTTAAGGATAAGTTAGTCAAAGGCAAAAAAGTATTCTTCATCTGCTTCTGTGAGCTTCACTAAGAAACAGTTTTTCTCATTGCCTCTCAAGGCTTCAAATTTCTCAGCACTTCACTATACCACAATTACTTCACTTATTACTTAAATTTACACTTTGAACACCTTATTCCTCTCCATACTCTATTATGAATTAAAGGGGTTTTTCTCAAGACTTCATTATCCATTTCCATAGTTTTAACAGAAAGATATTTCAGCTTAATTAAAGCATCTCCTTAATTCTCTACCTTTCTTGAAGTCTCTTTTCTTTCTTGCCACTAGTAGTTTATAAAGTCTCTTTTCATGTTGATCCCTTTCCTTTTCTCTCTCTGGATGAAAAGATTAATCTGCAAGTTTCATCTGGATAAGAAAGAGTTAAAATCTTGCCCAGGTTTTGTAGATGGTTCTGTGATTTCTGCCGGAGCAGCAGCTGAAGCTGTTTTTGATAGAAGATTCTTCATGGCTGCTTTGCAGTGTAGTTGCTGTCTCAGCCTGCCGCAGGTCCAGAGCTTTTCTTCTTTACTCGGCAGTTTCTTAGTAAATTCTATTACAGCAAAACCTGCAGCTAAGCCAGGAACCGGCCTGGCCCGGCTCAGCCCGGGGCAAGCCCCCGCCGGTCCCCATCTCCCGGGCGGGAGAACGGCAGGCCCAGCTCGGCCCCCCCCACCCAGGCCGCATGGCCTGGGCAGAGAACGGGAGGCCAGCCGGAGCTCCGCCACTCTTCACAACCAGGAAACAAAGAAGCACCACAGACTTCTGGGTGTACACTTTAAGGTGGGGTTCACAAATTGATTCTACTTTTCAATGGCTAAAACTGCTGTCAATTCTCAGCAATGACCGATAATTGGTCAAGAGAAAAGACTCCCAGGAGACCCCAGCAACTTTAACTTTCTTAAAGGTAAAGGAACTTTATGACATATACCAAGGAAAGCAGGTAATGCAAGTGTTTTAGGTGCAGATTAGAGATGGCCCATGTGAGATCAAGGCCAGCCAGAGAAGTCTGTCCTAGCCCCTTTTGTGTACCAGCAGTCTTTGAATGTACCTCTCATTTGTCTTGCCTTGGTGACCCAAAAGTTTCCTTGCCTTGCCCTGCCTTGCCTCCCTAGCCTTGCACTCCCTCCAGTGCCTACGCCCACACTTGACCTGCCCACACTTGACTGCTTTCCTCCAGGGAAACCTAGCCTTGCCTAGGCCTTCCTGTTTCTGCCTGGCCTTCCTATGTCCATCCTTGCCTAGAAGTTCTGGGCCTTCTCTCACCTACCACTCCATTTGCTTGCCCCTCATGGCTCCAGCCTTGTCAGCTTCTCCCTTGACTTGCCTACAATTGCACCTACACTTGGTTTGCATTGCAAAGAGCGGTAGGCAAGGCAAAGCAAAGCAAGGAAGGTCTTTCTAGGTCTTGCCAGGCAAGGCACACATAAGCAAGCAAGCAAAACAAGAGTAGACTAGCCACAGCATCAAAGGCAAGGCAAGGCCAAGTGACTCTGAGTGCCTTTCCTTGGCAAGTAAAAGATATAGTGACAATGTAATAGGGCAGGCGTTAAAGGTACCATGAGGAGGTATAGTCCAGAGAGATATTTATGTCGTAGACCCTTCTGTGCAGGAGCCATTGTTGGACATAGTACAGGACATGGCATACAGTTTGGCTTGGTAAGTTCCTGAAGGAGAATGGCAATGCTTTCTCATGGGAAGGAAAGCACGTAGCCCCAGAGTTGGAGGTGCAGATAAGAAGCTGTGTCGCGCAGCTCAAGGACGACAGCAGCTTCTTGTGCCGGCATATTTGGAAGCACTCCCTCAATTTGTACAGTCATTGAGTCAGTATCCATCTTTGGAAGGCTGTCTGCCTCTAGTAAGAGTGTTCTGACACCATTGTATGGGATCAGTCACTGGATGTTTTGGATTTTGGAGGAGGGGATGCCCTTTCTCTTGAAATGAGCTTCTTGTTCTTCTCTTTGGCAAAGAAATTAAGTTTGGATGGGCACTTTGGGTGGTCTCAGTGAATTTAAAGGTTTTTCCCAAGAGGTTTCCCTGTGGGTTAGAGCTGTTGAACTGACAGTGGGAATCTAGACACCAAGTTGTTGAGCTTTTTGTCCTTGTAGCTTTAGTGTGTGAGTAGTCCCTGTTGCCATGCTGCTTGGATCTTGACTCTGAGACTGAAAGCTTAGGAGCGTAGAGCTGAAAAGAAAAGTGCCAATAGCAGGGTGTGTGTTCATTGTTTGATGGGTGAAGCTGAAATTGCAGGCAGCAAAGAACTTTCTCTCTCCGCTGGCACATTTGTTGAGCGGATGTCTTTGAGTTTGTTACCGGACTCTGCGAGAGTGAAAATGTTTGTTAGGGCAGAGGATTTCGTGTTGCCCTTTGAGTGTGGTGCAAAAGTGTTTGCACACTTGGAGGGGGAAGATCAGCAAAGTCTTTTTTTCCTGGCACAGTTAATTTGAGAGCAGGGACGTTTCCAACTGGGCTCTGTCCTTTGGAGCTGGCCTCGGTGCGTTTCCTTCTTTTGTTAGTCGACAGCGCCATCGTGTGGTTATTTTGATGAGCGCTGGCAGACGGTGCCAGGGAAAAAGCCAAGCTGTTTGCGGCTCCGGCCTCATTGGTGTAGGAGCAGCGCAGGGAAGAGCTCCGCTGGGGGTCCTGGCTCTTAGAGACTGAGAGAATGTGATCCTGTATGTAGCACAGAAGGAAGTGGAATTGTTTCATTGTGGGCTGTGCAGTTTATAAGCTGCAAATGAAAAGGCAATTGCAGCGCAGCCTCTTCTTTTCTGTGTGATCAGCTGCTCAACATGTAACTCGCACACACTGAACTGCATCCACCTCCCTGGAGATATAAAATGTGTATATCACTTTCCTCAAGCTCTATGTATTACCTTGCACTCTAGCAGATCCCAAACCGCTTCAAAACGTCCAGCAGCTACTCAAAAAGAAAAAGTCCAACAAAAAGCTAGTGCTGGCCTTTATAGTGCCCTTGCAGTCCGTTAAATAGACGAAATGCACTAGGGCTTTGAATGCTTCTTCCCAACTATATAAATTCTCTCCAGGTGGCAAAGTCCATCATTACAGCAAAATTTTTCAGCTGGAGTTCTGACTGAGAGATGTGCCAGGACAGAAGGCATTTGCTGACCTACCCTTTTTCCCTGTGTAACTTGGTATTTGCAGTACAATTATTTTCAGTGTCGCTGTGTCCAAGCAGCTAGAGATTACACAGATAGAAGTGTCAAGAGAGATGCTGCTAAAGTACGCCCTTCTTATAGCAGCATTTAAATGGCACACATGTTGCAGCGGCCTCAGGGAGACAAAGAGTTACATTGTCCCACCCCAAACCCCTTGTGAAGGGCGGCCCAGGAGTTCTGATTGGGTTTGAGTCCCTGGGGGGTTCTCCCTTGCTGTGTTTCTAATGGTCCCTGACCCTGAACTCCACCCTCAAAGGTGTAAACCCTCGGTTCTGTCCCTCAAAAACCCCTGCTGTGCCTCTGTTCGGGGCTCTCTGTTCTGGACCTGAGTTTGTTCTCATGCTGAATAAATGGTTTCATGAACGGGAGCCCGTCTCGTTGGTGTTTCATGCTGGTCCCCAGAATCCTGCTGCTTCCCTGGACGAGATCCTGAGGTTGCAGGCTGCAACAAATGGTGAGAGAATGCGTGGCATCCAGCGAAGCACCAGGAGAACAGCAGGACCCGGCTCCATGGACACCTCGTAAGTCCCCGGCTGATGGCTTGAGAGCCGGCGAGACCCCCACCTTGGAAAGGAGGACTCGAGAGTACCTGGCAGGGAGACTGGGTTGGGAGTGCCTCGGGCATGGGGGAAGAAAAGGGATTACGGAGGTGTGGGAGCGGAGACCAGACGCTGGGACAAGCACCTAACATCACCCAACGAGACATATTATGGACGATATCAACATTATGGACGATTCTATTAACACTATGGACGATTATGGACGATTATATCAACATTATGGACTATTATATCAACATTATGGACGATTATGGACGGTATGGATCTTCCGGTGGACTGTTTTTGTCTTCTGTGGAGTTCCTTTTTTGGTGTATACCTCCCTGTACCTTCCCCTTTCCTCTGTTCCTAAGGGCAGGACAAAGGGTGAAAAAAGCTAAGATGGCTCGGGGTTGCTGCCGTCTGCCCGCCGTTCCGTGTCCTCCTTCACCCCCTGTCTTTCCATATTCCCGTTCCCTGTCCGGGAAAGCCTGTCCCGGCCTCCCCCCCCATCCCAAGATGGCGCCGGCCACGCGGTCTGGGATCCCTTGTTTCCCGCCTTGCTCCTTCTTTTCCGGTCCCAAACCTTCCCTTCCCGAACCTCCCAGTAACTCCTGCTTGGCCCCATCCCTTTTTTCGGTGCTCCACCCCTGGGGGCTGTGCCTTCTCCATGGTGGGCAACACCTCCTCTGGGGAAATCGAAACTGTAACCGAGCTCCGAAAGCCAGTGTTACACTGAGATCATCTAAAGCGGTGACGCCCACATGGGAGCCGGAGCCGAAGCTGGAGATCGAAGAATTCTGCACCTCGTGAGAGGAGATCTAAGAGCTGCACCCTTCCTAACAGAGAATCCTAAAGTGGAAGAGACTGAACAAAAAAAAAAAATTATGTTTGCATTAAGTACCATCACCGTTTAATTTGCCCGGCGTAGTCCGAGATTTAAGTGTTTGTTTTCAATTTTGTTTTTTCTGTTTGCTTAATGTGTTTTGTTATTGAGCTATTGGTGTCCCACAAAGCAAAGTGGGTGCTCTGTGGAAGAGGTGAGATTTTAAGGTGTATGTTTGGAAACGTTTTAAGCTCCTAATTAAAATTTGAAAGAAAAAAAAAAAAAAAAAAAAAAAAGGAGCAGATGTTGCAGCGGCCTCAGGGAGACAAAGAGTTACATTGTCCCACCCCAAACCCCTTGTGAAGGGCGGCCCAGGAGTTCTGATTGGGTTTGAGTCCCTGGGGGGTTCTCCCTTGCTGTGTTTCTAATGGTCCCTGACCCTGAACTCCACCCTCAAAGGTGTAAACCCTCGGTTCTGTCCCTCAAAAACCCCTGCTGTGCCTCTGTTCGGGGCTCTCTGTTCTGGACCTGAGTTTGTTCTCATGCTGAATAAATGGTTTCATGAACGGGAGCCCGTCTCGTTGGTGTTTCATGCTGGTCCCCAGAATCCTGCTGCTTCCCTGGACGAGATCCTGAGGTTGCAGGCTGCAACAGCACACGACGCCTTGCTGCTTTTTCTTTGCTAGAGAGACCCGCTGTCAATTTTTTCACTCTGGCTTCTTGATCAAAAATGTCCACCTGAAATGTCTTACAGAAATAGGCTCCAGGTGTAAAAACCAGTACGGGGCTACATTTTCTGCGTGCTCCACATAAGTCACATCAAACTCACTCATCAAACTTCACTCTCTCCTTCCATTCTCCACTGCCTCTACCATTGTGTTCTCTGGATCTCAGAGTCTAAAGGCAGGCGCAATAGTTTCCACTGAGGGGTTGGAAGAGGTGTACAAGCAGCACAAATAGCTTCTGCGCTGCGCAGGCCATTTCTCTGCATTTTAGAGTCTAAGGGAAAGCGCTAGTGTTTCTGCGGAGAGCTGCAACAGCTGCAGAATATGTGTTGTCTTGGCACATGTTTGCAATCCACCATGATGGATCCTTAGTGAAACCAAACTGTGGTTCTGCTTCAAACATCTCACCCTGCTTGGCCACAAAGCTTTCGCTGACATGTCCCATTGCCTTTTTATTGCCGCGTTTCATTTTCAGAGTTTGTACGGAATCATTGCACTTTGCTTCTAAGCTGAACGTCGATACTGCTGGAGTCTCATATGTCTATTTTCTTCTCGCACAAAAAAACTGCTTCCTTTAAAACATGCTGATGCGACCTGCTTTCTTGCTCAGCTGTAATTTTAGGGGTGTTCTCTGTCCCGCTTACAGTCTGAATCTAAACTAAGAAGTTTATGGGACACAGATGTGCCAAGACAAATAGTTTGCTTGGACCTTGCCACGTGTATTCAAAAGCATCCTTTCACTCCACCATCAAGTCACTGCTTTCTTCTGCTTTACATCCTGCAAACTTCACACATACATACATACATACTGGAATGAGGCACTTTCTTTCTTTCTTTCTCAGCTACACTCACCTATCCCCCACGCTAACATCTTTACCGCTTTTCTCTTGGCCTTGCTATGCATACTTTTCCTCTTAAGACACCCATTGTCTGGCCTACCCCTTCCCTACATTGCCTTGCCTTTCCTTTCCTATCCAACCTTGCATTTCTTTGTCATTCCTGGCCATTGCTTTCCTCTTCCTTCCTGACCCATCCATGTCTTTCCCTTGCCCTTCCTACCAGTCCAGTGCCTTGCACCACCCATCCCCCTTGCCACTTTGTCCAGTTTCCCTTCCCCTTTGTCCAGCTCCAATCTTTCATTTCCTTCTCCTTCTAGGACTCTCATTGCCTTGCTTGCCTCTCCTTTGTCTTGCCTGGCAAAGCCACCACTTTTCTTGGCGTTACCTTTGAACCTTTCCTCTCCCTTGCCTTGCATTACCTTGCTCACTCGTCCCCCACCTGGAATTCAATACCCCTCTTTTTGCGGCATTTCTTCATCTTGCCTTGCCCTGCCTGCTTCTCCTAGGACTCTCAAGGCTTTCACGTACCTCCAGCGTTTCAGGAGCATGTGAGAGGAAGCCCAAAAGAGGTCACGTGCAAGCACACCCATCTGTCCTGGCAGCTTGCTTCTGGCACCTATCCTTACATGTCTTGAATTTTGGACATAAAATTCACATTTCACCTTTGCGCTTCAGGACCAGAATGACAGTTCTTTTGTATACCAAGGAAAGCAGGTAATCCAAGTGTTTTAGGTGCAGATTAGAGATGGCCCATGTGAGATCAAGGCCAGCCAGAGAAGTCTGTCCTAGCCCCTTTTGTGTACCAGCAGTCTTTGAATGTACCTCTCATTTGTCTTGCCTTGGTGACCCAAAAGTTTCCTTGCCTTGCCCTGCCTTGCCTCCCTAGCCTTGCACTGCCTCCAGTGCCTATGCCCACACTTGACCTGCCTACTGCTTTCTTCCGGGGAAACCTAGCCTTGCCTAGGCCTTCCTGTTTCTGCCTGGCCTTCCTATGCCCATCCTTGCCTAGAAGTTCTGGGCCTTCTCTCACCTACCACTCCATTTGCTTGCCCCTCATGGCTCCAGCCTTGTCAGCCTCTCCCTTGACTTGCCTACAATTGCGCCTACACTTGGTTTGCATTGCAAAGAGCGGTAGGCAAGGCAAAGCAAAGCAAGGAAGGTCTTTCTAGGTCTTGCCAGGCAAGGCACACATAAGCAAGCAAGCAAAACAAGAGTAGACTAGCCACAGCATCAAAGGCAAGGCAAGGCCAAGTGACTCTGAGTGCCTTTCCTTGGCAAGTAAAAGATATAGTGACAATGTAATAGGGCAAGCGTTAAAGGTACCATGAGGAGATATAGTCCAGCGAGATATTTATGTCGTAGACCCTTCTGTGCAGGAGCCATTGTTGGACATAGTACAGGACATGGCATACAGCTTGGCTTGGTAAGTTCCTGAAGGAGAATGGCAATGCTTTCTCATGGTGCCATGGGGTTAGTTTACCTTTAAGAAAGTTAAAGTTGCTGAGGTCTCCTGGGAGTCTTTTCTCTTGACCAATTATCGGTCATTGCTGAGAATTGACAGCAGTTTTAGCCATTGAAAAGTAGAATCAACTTGTGAACCCCACCTTAGAGTGTCCAACCAGAAGTCTGTGGTGCTCTTTGTTTCTTGGCTGTGAAGGGTGGCGGAGCTCCAAGCCTCCCGTTCCCTGCCCAGGCCATGCGGCCTCGTTGGGGGGCCGGGCTGGGCCTGTCGTTCTCTCGGCCGGGAGATGGGGACCGGCGGGGGGCTTGCCCCGGGCTGAGCCGGGCCAGGCCGGTTCCTGGCATAGCTGCAGGTTTTGCTGTGATAGAATTTACTAGAAAACTGCCGAGTAAAGAAGAAAAGCTCTGGACCTGCAGCAGGCTGAGACAGTAACCACACTGCAGAGCAGCCATGAAGAATCTTCTATCGAAGACAGCTCCAGCTGCTGCTCCGGCAGAGATCACAGAACTATCTACAAAAGCCTGGGCAAGATTTTAACTCTTTCTTATCCAGATGAAACTTGCGAATTAATATTTTCATCCAGAGAGAGAAAAAGAGAGTAATCAACATGAAAAGAGACTTTATAAACTACTAGTGGCAAGAAAGAAAAGAGACTTCAAGAAAGGTAGAGAATTAAGAAGATGCTTTAATTAAGCTGAAATATCTTTCTGTTAAAACTATGGAGATGGACAATAAAGTCTTGAAAAAAACCCCTTTAATTCATAATAGAGTATGGAGAGGAATAAGGTGTTCAAAGTGTAAATTTGAGTAAAAAGTGAAGTAATTGTGGTATAGTGAAGTGCTGAGAAATTTGAAGCCTTGAGAGGCAATGAGAAAAACTGTTTCTTAGTGCAGCTCACAGAAGCAGATGAAGAATACTTTTTTGCCTTTGACTAACTTATCCTTAAAAATGCTATCTTCAAACTCATGACCCATAACACATTTTCAGAGTGATGTGGAATGGGAGGGGTGGGCTTTAATAACAGTAACTCTGAACAACTGATATCAGAGAAACGAAAAACTATAACAAAAATAGTTTTCTTGTGACAAACTCCATAAATTAACAGAAAAGAACTTCTGTTTCTCTACAGAAACTGAGGAAAAGACTATAAGAAAACTAGAACTGTTTAAACCATCAAAATTATAAAGTTTTTATCTCTGTTGTCATGTGAACGAAAGAATAGTGAGCAGTGAGAAATGAAAAGGTTTTTTCTAAAAGTTTATTCTGGTGTTCTAATTCTTGTAGTTTGTCAATAAACTTTTCTTTATTCCTTTTAAGTTTTATACCTGGTTTGCTCTTATTTTAATCCATATCTCACAGCAAGAAATAAATAATTCTTTTTCCCCTTTTTGTTTATTACTAGTTCAAAACCACGACACATGGGAAGGAAAGCACGTAGCCCCAGAGTTGGAGGTGCAGATAAGAAGCTGTGTCGCGCAGCTCAAGGATGACAGCAGCTTCTTGTGCCGGCATATTTGGAAGCACTCCCTCAATTTGTACAGTCATTGAGTCAGTATCCATCTTTGGAAGGCTGTCTGCCTCTAGTAAGAGTGTTCTGACACCATTGTATGGGATCAGTCACTGGATGTTTTGGATTTTGGAGGAGGGGATGCCCTTTCTCTTGAAATGAGCTTCTTGTTCTTCTCTTTGGCAAAGAAATTAAGTTTGGATGGGCACTTTGGGTGGTCTCAGTGAATTTAAAGGTTTTTCCCAAGAGGTTTCCCTGTGGGTTAGAGCTGTTGAACTGACAGTGGGAATCTAGACACCAAGTTGTTGAGCTTTTTGTCCTTGTAGCTTTAGTGTGTGAGTAGTCCCTGTTGCCATGCTGCTTGGATCTTGACACTGAGACTGAAAGCTTAGGAGCGTAGAGCTGAAAAGAAAAGTGCCAATAGCAGGATGTGTGTTCATTGTTTGATGGGTGAAGTTGAAATTGTAGGCAGCAAAGAACTTTCTCTCTCCGCTGGCACATTTGTTGAGCGGATGTCTTTGAGTTTGTTACCGGACTCTGCGAGAGTGAAAATGTTTGTTAGGGCAGAGGATTTCGTGTTGCCCTTTGAGTGTGGTGCAAAAGTGTTTGCACACTTGGAGGGGGAAGATCAGCAAAGTCTTTTTTTCCTGGCACAGTTAATTTGAGAGCAGGGACGTTTCCAACTTGGCTCTGTCCTTTGGAGCTGGCCTCAATGTGTTTCCTTCTTTTGTTAGTCGACAGCGCCATCGTGTGGTTATTTTGATGAGCGCTGGCAGACGGTGCCAGGGAAAAAGCCAAGCTGTTTGCGGCTCCGGCCTCATTGGTGTAGGAGCAGCGCAGGGAAGAGCTCCGCTGGGGGTCCTGGCTCTTAGAGACTGAGAGAATGTGATCCTGTATGTAGCACAGAAGGAAGTGGAATTGTTTCATTGTGGGCTGTGCAGTTTATAAGCTGCAAATGAAAAGGCAATTGCAGCGCAGCCTCTTCTTTTCTGTGTGATCAGCTGCTCAACATGTAACTCGCACACACTGAACTGCATCCACCTCCCTGGAGATATAAAATGTGTATATCACTTTCCTCAAACTCTATGTATTACCTTGCACTCTAGCAGATCCCAAACCGCTTCAAAACGTCCAGCAGCTACTCAAAAAGAAAAAGTCCAACAAAAAGCTAGTGCTGGCCTTTAGAGTGCCTTTGCAGTCCGTAAAATAGATGAAATGCACTAGGGCTTTGAATGCTTCTTCCCAACTATATAAATTCTCTCCAAGTGGCAAAGTCCATCATTACAGCAAAATTTTTCAGCTGGAGTTCTGACTGAGAGATGTGCCAGGACAGAAGGCATTTGCTGACCTACCCTTTTTCCCTGTGTCACTTGGTATTTGCAGTACAATTATTTTCAGTGTCACTGTGTCCAAGCAGCTAGAGATTACACAGATAGAAGTGTCAAGAGAGATGCTGCTAAAGTACGCCCTTCTTATAGCAGCATTTAAATGGCACACGACGCCTTGCTTTTTTTTCTTTCCCAGAGAGACCTGCTGTCAATTATTTCACTCTGGCTTCTTGATCAAAAATGTCCACCTGAAGTGTCTTACAGAAATAGGCTCCAGGTGTAAAAACCAGTACGGGGCTACATTTTCTGCGTGCTCCACATAAGTCACATCAAACTCACTCATCAAACTTCACTCTCTCCTTCCATTCTCCACTGCCTCTACCATTGTGTTCTCTGGATCTCAGAGTCTAAAGGCAGGCGCAATAGTTTCCACTGAGGGGTTGGAAGAGGTGTACAAGCAGCACAAATAGCTTCTGCGCTGCGCAGGCCATTTCTCTGCATTTTAGAGTCTAAGGGAAAGCGCTAGTGTTCCCGCAAAGAGCTGCAACAGCTGCAGAATATGTGTTGTCTTGGCACATGTTTGCAATCCACCATGATGGATCCTTAGTGAAACCAAACTGTGGTTCTGCTTCAAACATCTCACCCTGCTTGGCCACAAAGCTTTCGCTGACATGTCCCATTGCCTTTTTATTGCTGCGTTTCATTTTCAGAGTTTGTACGGAATCATTGCACTTTGCTTCTAAGCTGAACGTCGATACTGCTGGAGTCTCATATGTCCATTTTCTTCTCACACAAAAAAACTGCTTCCTTTAAAACATGCTGATGCGACCTGCTTTCTTGCTCAGCTGTAATTTTAGGGGTGTTCTCTGTCCCGCTTACAGTCTGAATCTAAACTAAGAAGTTTATGGGACACAGATGTGCCAAGACAAATAGTTTGCTTGGACCTTGCCACGTGTATTCAAAAGCATCCTTTCACTCCACCATCAAGTCACTGCTTTCTTCTGCTTTACATCCTGCAAACTTCACACACACATACATACATACTGGAATGAGGCACTTTCTTTCTTTCTTTCTCAGCTACACTCACCTATTCCCCACGCTAACTTCTTTACCGCTTTTCTCTTGGCCTTGCTATGCATACTTTTCCTCTTAAGACACCCATTGTCTGGCCTACCCCTTCCCTACATTGCCTTGCCTTTCCTTTCCTATCCAACCTTGCATTTCTTTGTCATTCCTGGCCATTGTTTTCCTCTTCCTTCCTGACCCATCCATGTCTTTCCCTTGCCCTTCCTACCAGTCCAGTGCCTTGCACCACCCATCCCCCTTGCCACTTTGTCCAGTTTCCCTTCCCCTTTGTCCAGCTCCAATCTTTCATTTCCTTCTCCTTCTAGGACTCTCATTGCCTTGCTTGCCTCTCCTTTGTCTTGCCTGGCAAAGCCACCACTTTTCTTGGCGTTACCTTTGAACCTCTCCTCTCCCTTGCCTTGCATTCCCTTGCTCACTCGTCCCCCACCTGGAATTCAATACCCCTCTTTTTGCGGCATTTCTTCATCTTGCCTTGCCCTGCCTGCTTCTCCTAGGACTCTCAAGGCTTTCACGTATCTCCAGCGTTTCAGGAGCATGTGAGAGGAAGCCCAAAAGAGGTCACGTGCAAGCACACCCATCTGTCCTGGCAGCTTGCTTCTGGCACCTATCCTTACATGTCTTGAATTTTGGACATAAAATTCACATTTCACCTTTGCGCTTCAGGACCAGAATGACAGTTCTTTTGTATACCAAGGAAAGCAGGTAATCCAAGTGTTTTAGGTGCAGATTAGAGATGGCCCATGTGAGATCAAGGCCAGCCAGAGAAGTCTGTCCTAGCCCCTTTTGTGTACCAGCAGTCTTTGAATGTACCTCTCATTTGTCTTGCCTTGGTGACCCAA
Organism: Poecile atricapillus; assembly: GCF_030490865.1. Lineage (NCBI taxonomy): Eukaryota > Metazoa > Chordata > Aves > Passeriformes > Paridae > Poecile > Poecile atricapillus. The sequence goes on from NC_081288.1 coordinate 69,555,218, forward strand.
AAGTTTCCTTGCCTTGCCCTGCCTTGCCTCCCTAGCCTTGCACTCCCTCCAGTGCCTACGCCCACACTTGACCTGCCTACTGCTTTTTTCCGGGGAAACCTAGCCTTGCCTAGGCCTTCCTGTTTCTGCCTGGCCTTCCTATGCCCATCCTTGCCTAGAAGTTCTGGGCCTTCTCTCACCTACCACTCCATTTGCTTGCCCCTCATGGCTCCAGCCTTGTCAGCCTCTCCCTTGACTTGCCTACAATTGCGCCTACACTTGGTTTGCATTGCAAAGAGCGGTAGGCAAGGCAAAGCAAAGCAAGGAAGGTCTTTCTAGGTCTTGCCAGGCAAGGCACACATAAGCAAGCAAGCAAAACAAGAGTAGACTAGCCACAGCATCAAAGGCAAGGCAAGGCCAAGTGACTCTGAGTGCCTTTCCTTGGCAAGTAAAAGATATAGTGACAATGTAATAGGGCAAGCGTTAAAGGTACCATGAGGAGATATAGTCCAGCGAGATATTTATGTCGTAGACCCTTCTGTGCAGGAGCCATTGTTGGACATAGTACAGGACATGGCATACAGCTTGGCTTGGTAAGTTCCTGAAGGAGAATGGCAATGCTTTCTCATGGTGCCATGGGGTTAGTTTACCTTTAAGAAAGTTAAAGTTGCTGAGGTCTCCTGGGAGTCTTTTCTCTTGACCAATTATCGGTCATTGCTGAGAATTGACAGCAGTTTTAGCCATTGAAAAGTAGAATCAACTTGTGAACCCCACCTTAGAGTGTCCAACCAGAAGTCTGTGGTGCTCTTTGTTTCTTGGCTGTGAAGGGTGGCGGAGCTCCAAGCCTCCCGTTCCCTGCCCAGGCCATGCGGCCTCGTTGGGGGGCCGGGCTGGGCCTGTCGTTCTCTCGGCCGGGAGATGGGGACCGGCGGGGGGCTTGCCCCGGGCTGAGCCGGGCCAGGCCGGTTCCTGGCATAGCTGCAGGTTTTGCTGTGATAGAATTTACTAGAAAACTGCCGAGTAAAGAAGAAAAGCTCTGGACCTGCAGCAGGCTGAGACAGTAACCACACTGCAGAGCAGCCATGAAGAATCTTCTATCGAAGACAGCTCCAGCTGCTGCTCCGGCAGAGATCACAGAACTATCTACAAAAGCCTGGGCAAGATTTTAACTCTTTCTTATCCAGATGAAACTTGCGAATTAATATTTTCATCCAGAGAGAGAAAAAGAGAGTAATCAACATGAAAAGAGACTTTATAAACTACTAGTGGCAAGAAAGAAAAGAGACTTCAAGAAAGGTAGAGAATTAAGAAGATGCTTTAATTAAGCTGAAATATCTTTCTGTTAAAACTATGGAGATGGACAATAAAGTCTTGAAAAAAACCCCTTTAATTCATAATAGAGTATGGAGAGGAATAAGGTGTTCAAAGTGTAAATTTGAGTAAAAAGTGAAGTAATTGTGGTATAGTGAAGTGCTGAGAAATTTGAAGCCTTGAGAGGCAATGAGAAAAACTGTTTCTTAGTGAAGCTCACAGAAGCAGATGAAGAATACTTTTTTGCCTTTGACTAACTTATCCTTAAAAATGCTATCTTCAAACTCATGACCCATAACACATTTTCAGAGTGATGTGGAATGGGAGGGGTGGGCTTTAATAACAGTAACTCTGAACAACTGATATCAGAGAAACGAAAAACTATAACAAAAATAGTTTTCTTGTGACAAACTCCATAAATTAACAGAAAAGAACTTCTGTTTCTCTACAGAAACTGAGGAAAAGACTATAAGAAAACTAGAACTGTTTAAACCATCAAAATTATAAAGTTTTTATCTCTGTTGTCATGTGAACGAAAGAATAGTGAGCAGTGAGAAATGAAAAGGTTTTTTCTAAAAGTTTATTCTGGTGTTCTAATTCTTGTAGTTTGTCAATAAACTTTTCTTTATTCCTTTTAAGTTTTATACCTGGTTTGCTCTTATTTTAATCCATATCTCACAGCAAGAAATAAATAATTCTTTTTCCCCTTTTTGTTTATTACTAGTTCAAAACCACGACACATGGGAAGGAAAGCACGTAGCCCCAGAGTTGGAGGTGCAGATAAGAAGCTGTGTCGCGCAGCTCAAGGACGACAGCAGCTTCTTGTGCCGGCATATTTGGAAGCACTCCCTCAATTTGTACAGTCATTGAGTCAGTATCCATCTTTGGAAGGCTGTCTGCCTCTAGTAAGAGTGTTCTGACACCATTGTATGGGATCAGTCACTGGATGTTTTGGATTTTGGAGGAGGGGATGCCCTTTCTCTTGAAATGAGCTTCTTGTTCTTCTCTTTGGCAAAGAAATTAAGTTTGGATGGGCACTTTGGGTGGTCTCAGTGAATTTAAAGGTTTTTCCCAAGAGGTTTCCCTGTGGGTTAGAGCTGTTGAACTGACAGTGGGAATCTAGACACCAAGTTGTTGAGCTTTTTGTCCTTGTAGCTTTAGTGTGTGAGTAGTCCCTGTTGCCATGCTGCTTGGATCTTGACACTGAGACTGAAAGCTTAGGAGCGTAGAGCTGAAAAGAAAAGTGCCAATAGCAGGGTGTGTGTTCATTGTTTGATGGGTGAAGTTGAAATTGTAGGCAGCAAAGAACTTTCTCTCTCCGCTGGCACATTTGTTGAGCGGATGTCTTTGAGTTTGTTACCGGACTCTGCGAGAGTGAAAATGTTTGTTAGGGCAGAGGATTTCATGTTGCCCTTTGAGTGTGGTGCAAAAGTGTTTGCACACTTGGAGGGGGAAGATCAGCAAAGTCTTTTTGTCCTGGCACAGTTAATTTGAGAGCAGGGACGTTTCCAACTGGGCTCTGTCCTTTGGAGCTGGCCTCGGTGCGTTTCCTTCTTTTGTTAGTCGACAGCGCCATCGTGTGGTTATTTTGATGAGCGCTGGCAGACGGTGCCAGGGAAAAAGCCAAGCTGTTTGCGGCTCCGGCCTCATTGGTGTAGGAGCAGCGCAGGGAAGAGCTCCGCTGGGGGTCCTGGCTCTTAGAGACTGAGAGAATGTGATCCTGTATGTAGCACAGAAGGAAGTGGAATTGTTTCATTGTGGGCTGTGCAGTTTATAAGCTGCAAATGAAAAGGCAATTGCAGCGCAGCCTCTTCTTTTCTGTGTGATCAGCTGCTCAACATGTAACTCGCACACACTGAACTGCATCCACCTCCCTGGAGATATAAAATGTGTATATCACTTTCCTCAAACTCTATGTATTACCTTGCACTCTAGCAGATCCCAAACCGCTTCAAAACGTCCAGCAGCTACTCAAAAAGAAAAAGTCCAACAAAAAGCTAGTGCTGGCCTTTATAGTGCCCTTGCAGTCCGTAAAATAGACGAAATGCACTAGGGCTTTGAATGCTTCTTCCCAACTATATAAATTCTCTCCAAGTGGCAAAGTCCATCATTACAGCAAAATTTTTCAGCAGGAGTTCTGACTGAGAGATGTGCCAGGACAGAAGGCATTTGCTGACCTACCCTTTTTCCCTGTGTAACTTGGTATTTGCAGTACAATTATTTTCAGTGTCGCTGTGTCCAAGCAGCTAGAGATTACACAGATAGAAGTGTCAAGAGAGATGCTGCTAAAGTACGCCCTTCTTATAGCAGCATTTAAATGGCACACGACGCCTTGCTGCTTTTTCTTTCCCAGAGAGACCCGCTGTCAATTTTTTCACTCTGGCTTCTTGATCAAAAATGTCCACCTGAAATGTCTTACAGAAATAGGCTCCAGGTGTAAAAACCAGTACGGGGCTACATTTTCTGCGTGCTCCACATAAGTCACATCAAACTCACTCATCAAACTTCACTCTCTCCTTCCATTCTCCACTGCCTCTACCATTGTGTTCTCTGGATCTCAGAGTCTAAAGGCAGGCGCAATAGTTTCCACTGAGGGGTTGGAAGAGGTGTACAAGCAGCACAAATAGCTTCTGCGCTGCGCAGGCCATTTCTCTGCATTTTAGAGTCTAAGGGAAAGCGCTAGTGTTTCTGCGGAGAGCTGCAACAGCTGCAGAATATGTGTTGTCTTGGCACATGTTTGCAATCCACCATGATGGATCCTTAGTGAAACCAAACTGTGGTTCTGCTTCAAACATCTCACCCTGCTTGGCCACAAAGCTTTCGCTGACATGTCCCATTGCCTTTTTATTGCAGCGTTTCATTTTCAGAGTTTGTACGGAATCATTGCACTTTGCTTCTAAGCTGAACGTCGATACTGCTGGAGTCTCATATGTCCATTTTCTTCTCACACAAAAAAACTGCTTCCTTTAAAACATGCTGATGCGACCTGCTTTCTTGCTCAGCTGTAATTTTAGGGGTGTTCTCTGTCCCGCTTACAGTCTGAATCTAAACTAAGAAGTTTATGGGACACAGATGTGCCAAGACAAATAGTTTGCTTGGACCTTGCCACGTGTATTCAAAAGCATCCTTTCACTCCACCATCAAGTCTCTGCTTTACATCCTGCAAACTTCACACACACATACATACATACTGGAATGAGGCACTTTCTTTCTTTCTTTCTCAGCTACACTCACCTATTCCCCACGCTAACTTCTTTACCGCTTTTCTCTTGGCCTTGCTATGCATACTTTTCCTCTTAAGACACCCATTGTCTGGCCTACCCCTTCCCTACATTGCCTTGCCTTTCCTTTCCTATCCAACCTTGCATTTCTTTGTCATTCCTGGCCATTGTTTTCCTCTTCCTTCCTGACCCATCCATGTCTTTCCCTTGCCCTTCCTACCAGTCCAGTGCCTTGCACCACCCATCCCCCTTGCCACTTTGTCCAGTTTCCCTTCCCCTTTGTCCAGCTCCAATCTTTCATTTCCTTCTCCTTCTAGGACTCTCATTGCCTTGCTTGCCTCTCCTTTGTCTTGCCTGGCAAAGCCACCACTTTTCTTGGCGTTACCTTTGAACCTCTCCTCTCCCTTGCCTTGCATTCCCTTGCTCACTCGTCCCCCACCTGGAATTCAATACCCCTCTTTTTGCTGCATTTCTTCATCTTGCCTTGCCCTGCCTGCTTCTCCTAGGACTCTCAAGGCTTTCACGTACCTCCAGCGTTTCAGGAGCATGTGAGAGGAAGCCCAAAAGAGGTCACGTGCAAGCACACCCATCTGTCCTGGCAGCTTGCTTCTGGCACCTATCCTTACATGTCTTGAATTTTGGACATAAAATTCACATTTCACCTTTGCGCTTCAGGACCAGAATGACAGTTCTTTTGTATACCAAGGAAAGCAGGTAATCCAAGTGTTTTAGGTGCAGATTAGAGATGGCCCATGTGAGATCAAGGCCAGCCAGAGAAGTCTGTCCTAGCCCCTTTTGTGTACCAGCAGTCTTTGAATGTACCTCTCATTTGTCTTGCCTTGGTGACCCAAAAGTTTCCTTGCCTTGCCCTGCCTTGCCTCCCTAGCCTTGCACTCCCTCCAGTGCCTACGCCCACACTTGACCTGCCCACACTTGACTGCTTTCCTCCAGGGAAACCTAGCCTTGCCTAGGCCTTCCTGTTTCTGCCTGGCCTTCCTATGCCCATCCTTGCCTAGAAGTTCTGGGCCTTCTCTCACCTACCACTCCATTTGCTTGCCCCTCATGGCTCCAGCCTTGTCAGCTTCTCCCTTGACTTGCCTACAATTGCGCCTACACTTGGTTTGCATTGCAAAGAGCGGTAGGCAAGGCAAAGCAAAGCAAGGAAGGTCTTTCTAGGTCTTGCCAGGCAAGGCACACATAAGCAAGCAAGCAAAACAAGAGTAGACTAGCCACAGCATCAAAGGCAAGGCAAGGCCAAGTGACTCTGAGTGCCTTTCCTTGGCAAGTAAAAGATATAGTGACAATGTAATAGGGCAGGCGTTAAAGGTACCATGAGGAGGTATAGTCCAGAGAGATATTTATGTCGTAGACCCTTCTGTGCAGGAGCCATTGTTGGACATAGTACAGGACATGGCATACAGTTTGGCTTGGTAAGTTCCTGAAGGAGAATGGCAATGCTTTCTCATGGGAAGGAAAGCACGTAGCCCCAGAGTTGGAGGTGCAGATAAGAAGCTGTGTCGCGCAGCTCAAGGACGACAGCAGCTTCTTGTGCCGGCATATTTGGAAGCACTCCCTCAATTTGTACAGTCATTGAGTCAGTATCCATCTTTGGAAGGCTGTCTGCCTCTAGTAAGAGTGTTCTGACACCATTGTATGGGATCAGTCACTGGATGTTTTGGATTTTGGAGGAGGGGATGCCCTTTCTCTTGAAATGAGCTTCTTGTTCTTCTCTTTGGCAAAGAAATTAAGTTTGGATGGGCACTTTGGGTGGTCTCAGTGAATTTAAAGGTTTTTCCCAAGAGGTTTCCCTGTGGGTTAGAGCTGTTGAACTGACAGTGGGAATCTAGACACCAAGTTGTTGAGCTTTTTGTCCTTGTAGCTTTAGTGTGTGAGTAGTCCCTGTTGCCATGCTGCTTGGATCTTGACTCTGAGACTGAAAGCTTAGGAGCGTAGAGCTGAAAAGAAAAGTGCCAATAGCAGGGTGTGTGTTCATTGTTTGATGGGTGAAGTTGAAATTGTAGGCAGCAAAGAACTTTCTCTCTCCGCTGGCACATTTGTTGAGCGGATGTCTTTGAGTTTGTTACCGGACTCTGCGAGAGTGAAAATGTTTGTTAGGGCAGAGGATTTCGTGTTGCCCTTTGAGTGTGGTGCAAAAGTGTTTGCACACTTGGAGGGGGAAGATCAGCAAAGTCTTTTTTTCCTGGCACAGTTAATTTGAGAGCAGGGACGTTTCCAACTTGGCTCTGTCCTTTGGAGCTGGCCTCAATGTGTTTCCTTCTTTTGTTAGTCGACAGCGCCATCGTGTGGTTATTTTGATGAGCGCTGGCAGACGGTGCCAGGGAAAAAGCCAAGCTGTTTGCGGCTCCGGCCTCATTGGTGTAGGAGCAGCGCAGGGAAGAGCTCCGCTGGGGGTCCTGGCTCTTAGAGACTGAGAGAATGTGATCCTGTATGTAGCACAGAAGGAAGTGGAATTGTTTCATTGTGGGCTGTGCAGTTTATAAGCTGCAAATGAAAAGGCAATTGCAGCGCAGCCTCTTCTTTTCTGTGTGATCAGCTGCTCAACATGTAACTCGCACACACTGAACTGCATCCACCTCCCTGGAGATATAAAATGTGTATATCACTTTCCTCAAACTCTATGTATTACCTTGCACTCTAGCAGATCCCAAACCGCTTCAAAACGTCCAGCAGCTACTCAAAAAGAAAAAGTCCAACAAAAAGCTAGTGCTGGCCTTTATAGTGCCCTTGCAGTCCGTAAAATAGACGAAATGCACTAGGGCTTTGAATGCTTCTTCCCAACTATATAAATTCTCTCCAAGTGGCAAAGTCCATCATTACAGCAAAATTTTTCAGCTGGAGTTCTGACTGAGAGATGTGCCAGGACAGAAGGCATTTGCTGACCTACCCTTTTTCCCTGTGTAACTTGGTATTTGCAGTACAATTATTTTCAGTGTCGCTGTGTCCAAGCAGCTAGAGATTACACAGATAGAAGTGTCAAGAGAGATGCTGCTAAAGTACGCCCTTCTTATAGCAGCATTTAAATGGCACACGACGCCTTGCTGCTTTTTCTTTCCCAGAGAGACCTGCTGTCAATTTTTTCACTCTGGCTTCTTGATCAAAAATGTCCACCTGAAATGTCTTACAGAAATAGGCTCCAGGTGTAAAAACCAGTACGGGGCTACATTTTCTGCGTGCTCCACATAAGTCACATCAAACTCACTCATCAAACTTCACTCTCTCCTTCCATTCTCCACTGCCTCTACCATTGTGTTCTCTGGATCTCAGAGTCTAAAGGCAGGCGCAATAGTTTCCTCTGAGGGGTTGGAAGAGGTGTACAAGCAGCACAAATAGCTTCTGCGCTGCGCAGGCCATTTCTCTGCATTTTAGAGTCTAAGGGAAAGCGCTAGTGTTCCTGCGGAGAGCTGCAACAGCTGCAGAATATGTGTTGTCTTGGCACATGTTTGCAATCCACCATGATGGATCCTTAGTGAAACCAAACTGTGGTTCTGCTTCAAACATCTCACCCTGCTTGGCCACAAAGCTTTCGCTGACATGTCCCATTGCCTTTTTATTGCTGCGTTTCATTTTCAGAGTTTTTATGGAATCATTGCACTTTGCTTCTAAGCTGAACGTCGATACTGCTGGAGTCTCATATGTCCATTTTCTTCTCACACAAAGAAACTGCTTCCTTTAAAACATGCTGATGCGACCTGCTTTCTTGCTCAGCTGTAATTTTAGGGGTGTTCTCTGTCCCGCTTACAGTCTGAATCTAAACTAAGAAGTTTATGGGACACAGATGTGCCAAGACAAATAGTTTGCTTGGACCTTGCCACGTGTATTCAAAAGCATCCTTTCACTCCACCATCAAGTCTCTGCTTTACATCCTGCAAACTTCACACACACATACATACATACATACTGGAATGAGGCACTTTCTTTCTTTATTTATTTCTTTCTTTCTCAGCTACACTCACCTATCCCCCACGCTAACTTCTTTACCGCTTTTCTCTTGGCCTTGCTATGCATACTTTTCCTCTTAAGACACCCATTGTCTGGCCTACCCCTTCCCTACATTGCCTTGCCTTTCCTTTCCTATCCAACCTTGCATTTCTTTGTCATTCCTGGCCATTGTTTTCCTCTTCCTTCCTGACCCATCCATGTCTTTCCCTTGCCCTTCCTACCAGTCCAGTGCCTTGCACCACCCATCCCCCTTGCCACTTTGTCCAGTTTCCCTTCCCCTTTGTCCAGCTCCAATCTTTCATTTCCTTCTCCTTCTAGGACTCTCATTGCCTTGCTTGCCTCTCCTTTGTCTTGCCTGGCAAAGCCACCACTTTTCTTGGCGTTACCTTTGAACCTCTCCTCTCCCTTGCCTTGCATTCCCTTGCTCACTCGTCCCCCACCTAGAATTCAATACCCCTCTTTTTGCGGAATTTCTTCACCTTGCGTTGCCCTGCCTGCTTCTCTTAGGACTCTCAAGGCTTTCACGTACCTCCAGCGTTTCAGGAGCATGTGAGAGGAAGCCCAAAAGAGGTCACGTGCAAGCACACCCATCTGTCCTGGCAGCTTGCTTCTGGCACCTATCCTTACATGTCTTGAATTTTGGACATAAAATTCACATTTCACCTTTGCGCTTCAGGACCAGAATGACAGTTCTTTTGTATACCAAGGAAAGCAGGTAATCCAAGTGTTTTAGGTGCAGATTAGAGATGGCCCATGTGAGATCAAGGCCAGCCAGAGAAGTCTGTCCTAGCCCCTTTTGTGTACCAGCAGTCTTTGAATGTACCTCTCATTTGTCTTGCCTTGGTGACCCAAAAGTTTCCTTGCCTTGCCCTGCCTTGCCTCCCTAGCCTTGCACTCCCTCCAGTGCCTACGCCCACACTTGACCTGCCTACTGCTTTCCTCCAGGGAAACCTAGCCTTGCCTAGCCCTTCCTGTTTCTGCCTGGCCTTCCTATGCCCATCCTTGCCTAGAAGTTCTGGGCCTTCTCTCACCTACCACTCCATTTGCTTGCCCCTCATGGCTCCAGCCTTGTCAGCTTCTCCCTTGACTTGCCTACAATTGCGCCTACACTTGGTTTGCATTGCAAAGAGCGGTAGGCAAGGCAAAGCAAAGCAAGGAAGGTCTTTCTAGGTCTTGCCAGGCAAGGCACACATAAGCAAACAAGCAAAACAAGAGTAGACTAGCCACAGCATCAAAGGCAAGGCAAGGCCAAGTGACTCTGAGTGCCTTTCCTTGGCAAGTAAAAGATATAGTGACAATGTAATAGGGCAGGCGTTAAAGGTACCATGAGGAGGTATAGTCCAGCAAGATATTTATGTCGTAGACCCTTCTGTGCAGGAGCCATTGTTGGACATAGTACAGGACATGGCATACAGTTTGGCTTGGTAAGTTCCTGAAGAAGAATGGCAATGCTTTCTCATGGGAAGGAAAGCATGTAGCCCCAGAGTTGGAGGTGCAGATAAGAAGCTGTGTCGCGCAGCTCAAGGACGACAGCAGCTTCTTGTGCCGGCATATTTGGAAGCACTCCCTCAATTTGTACAGTCATTGAGTCAGTATCCATCTTTGGAAGGCTGTCTGCCTCTAGTAAGAGTGTTCTGACACCATTGTATGGGATCAGTCACTGGATGTTTTGGATTTTGGAGGAGGGGATGCCATTTCTCTTGAAATGAGCTTCTTGTTCTTCTCTTTGGCAAAGAAATTAAGTTTGGATGGGCCCTTTGGGTGGTCTCAGGGAATTTAAAGGTTTTTCCCAAGAGGTTTCCCTGTGGGTTAGAGCTGTTGAACTGACAGTGGGAATCTAGACAGCAAGTTGTTGAGCTTTTTGTCCTTGTCGCTTTAGTGTGTGAGTAGTCCCTGTTGCAGTGCTGCTTGGATCTTGACTCTGAGACTGAAAGCTTAGGAGCGCAGAGCTGAAAAGAAAAGTGCCAATAGCAGGGTGTGTGTTCATTGTTTGATGGGTGAAGCTGAAATTGTAGGCAGCAAAGAACTTTCTGTCTCCGCTGGCACATTTGTTGAGCGGATGTCTTTGAGTTTGTTACCGGACTCTGCGAGAGTGAAAATGTTTGTTAGGGCAGAGGATTTCGTGTTGCCCTTTGAGTGTGGTGCAAAAGTGTTTGCACACTTGGAGGGGGAAGATCAGCAAAGTCTTTTTTTCCTGGCACAGTTAATTTGAGAGCAGGGACGTTTCCAACTGGGCTCTGTCCTTTGGAGCTGGCCTCAATGTGTTTCCTTCTTTTGTTAGTCGACAGCGCCATCGTGTGGTTATTTTGATGAGCGCTGGCAGACGGTGCCAGGGAAAAAGCCAAGCTGTTTGCGGCTCCGGCCTCATTGGTGTAGGAGCAGCGCAGGGAAGAGCTCCGCTGGGGGTCCTGGCTCTTAGAGACGGAGAGAATGTGATCCTGTATGTAGCACAGAAGGAAGTGGAATTGTTTCATTGTGGGCTGTGCAGTTTATAAGCTGCAAATGAAAAGGCAATTGCAGCGCAGCCTCTTCTTTTCTGTGTGATCAGCTGCTCAACATGTAACTCGCACACACTGAACTGCATCCACCTCCCTGGAGATATAAAATGTGTATATCACTTTCCTCAAACTCTATGTATTACCTTGCACTCTAGCAGATCCCAAACCGCTTCAAAACGTCCAGCAGCTACTCAAAAACAAAAAGTCCAACAAAAAGCTAGTGCTGGCCTTTAGAGTGCCTTTGCAGTCCGTAAAATAGACGAAATGCACTAGGGCTTTGAATGCTTCTTCCCAACTATATAAATTCTCTCCAAGTGGCAAAGTCCATCATTACAGCAAAATTTTTCAGCTGGAGTTCTGACTGAGAGATGTGCCAGGACAGAAGGCATTTGCTGACCTACCCTTTTTCCCTGTGTAACTTGGTATTTGCAGTACAATTATTTTCAGTGTCGCTGTGTCCAAGCAGCTAGAGATTACACAGATAGAAGTGTCAAGAGAGATGCTGCTAAAGTACGCCCTTCTTATAGCAGCATTTAAATGGCACACGACGCCTTGCTGCTTTTTCTTTCCCAGAGAGACCTGCTGTCAATTTTTTCACTCTGGCTTCTTGATCAAAAATGTCCACCTGAAGTGTCTTACAGAAATAGGCTCCAGGTGTAAAAACCAGTACGGGGCTACATTTTCTGCGTGCTCCACATAAGTCACATCAAACTCACTCATCAAACTTCACTCTCTCCTTCCATTCTCCACTGCCTCTACCATTGTGTTCTCTGGATCTCAGAGTCTAAAGGCAGGCGCAATAGTTTCCACTGAGGGGTTGGAAGAGGTGTACAAGCAGCACAAATAGCTTCTGCGCTGCGCAGGCCATTTCTCTGCATTTTAGAGTCTAAGGGAAAGCGCTAGTGTTCCTGCGGAGAGCTGCAACAGCTGCAGAATATGTGTTGTCTTGGCACATGTTTGCAATCCACCATGATGGATCCTTAGTGAAACCAAACTGTGGTTCTGCTTCAAACATCTCACCCTGCTTGGCCACAAAGCTTTCGCTGACATGTCCCATTGCCTTTTTATTGCTGCGTTTCATTTTCAGAGTTTGTACGGAATCATTGCACTTTGCTTCTAAGCTGAACGTCGATACTGCTGGAGTCTCATATGTCCATTTTCTTCTCACACAAAAAAACTGCTTCCTTTAAAACATGCTGATGCGACCTGCTTTCTTGCTCAGCTGTAATTTTAGGGGTGTTCTCTGTCCTGCTTACAGTCTGAATCTAAACTAAGAAGTTTATGGGACACAGATGTGCCAAGACAAATAGTTTGCTTGGATCTTGCCACGTGTATTCAAAAGCATCCTTTCACTCCACCATCAAGTCTCTGCTTTACATCCTGCAAACTTCACACACACATACATACATACATACTGGAATGAGGCACTTTCTTTCTTTCTCAGCTACACTCACCTATCCCCCACGCTAACTTCTTTACCGCTTTTCTCTTGGCCTTGCTATGCATACTTTTCCTCTTAAGACACCCATTGTCTGGCCTACCCCTTCCCTACATTGCCTTGCCTTTCCTTTCCTATCCAACCTTGCATTTCTTTGTCATTCCTGGCCATTGTTTTCCTCTTCCTTCCTGACCCATCCATGTCTTTCCCTTGCCCTTCCTACCAGTCCAGTGCCTTGCACCACCCATCCCCCTTGCCACTTTGTCCAGTTTCCCTTCCCCTTTGTCCAGCTCCAATCTTTCATTTCCTTCTCCTTCTAGGACTCTCATTGCCTTGCTTGCCTCTCCTTTGTCTTGCCTTGCAAAGCCACCACTTTTCTTGGCGTTACCTTTGAACCTCTCCTCTCCCTTGCCTTGCATTCCCTTGCTCACTCGTCCCCCACCTGGAATTCAATACCCCTCTTTTTGCGGCATTTCTTCATCTTGCCTTGCCCTGCCTGCTTCTCCTAGGACTCTCAAGGCTTTCACGTACCTCCAGCGTTTCAGGAGCATGTGAGAGGAAGCCCAAAAGAGGTCACGTGCAAGCACACCCATCTGTCCTGGCAGCTTGCTTCTGGCACCTATCCTTACATGTCTTGAATTTTGGACATAAAATTCACATTTCACCTTTGCGCTTCAGGACCAGAATGACAGTTCTTTTGTATACCAAGGAAAGCAGGTAATCCAAGTGGTTTAGGTGCAGATTAGAGATGGCCCATGTGAGATCAAGGCCAGCCAGAGAAGTCTGTCCTAGCCCCTTTTGTGTACCAGCAGTTTTTGAATGTACCTCTCATTTGTCTTGCCTTGGTGACCCCAAAGTTTCCTTGCCTTAACCTGCCTTGCCTCCCTAGCCTTGCACTCCCTCCAGTGCCTATGCCCACACTTGACCTGCCTACTGCTTTCCTCCAGGGAAACCTAGCCTTGCCTAGGCCTTCCTGTTTCTGCCTGGCCTTCCTATGCCCATCCTTGCCTAGAAGTTCTGGGCCTTCTCTCACCTACCACTCCATTTGCTTGCCCCTCATGGCTCCAGCCTTGTCAGCTTCTCCCTTGACTTGCCTACAATTGCGCCTACACTTGGTTTGCATTGCAAAGAGCGGTAGGCAAGGCAAAGCAAAGCAAGGAAGGTCTTTCTAGGTCTTGCCAGGCAAGGCACACATAAGCAAGCAAGCAAAACAAGAGTAGACTAGCCACAGCATCAAAGGCAAGGCAAGGCCAAGTGACTCTGAGTGCCTTTCCTTGGCAAGAAAAAGATATAGTGACAATGTAATAGGGCAGGCGTTAAAGGAACCATGAAGAGGTATAGTCCAGCAAGATATTTATGTCGTAGACCCTTCTGTGCAGGAGCCATTGTTGGACATAGTACAGGACATGGCATACAGTTTGGCTTGGTAAGTTCCTGAAGGAGAATGGCAATGCTTTCTCATGGGAAGGAAAGCACGTAGCCCCAGAGTTGGAGGTGCAGATAAGAAGCTGTGTCGCGCAGCTCAAGGACGACAGCAGCTTCTTGTGCCGGCATATTTGGAAGCACTCCCTCAATTTGTACAGTCATTGAGTCAGTATCCATCTTTGGAAGGCTGTCTGCCTCTAGTAAGAGTGTTCTGACACCATTGTATGGGATCAGTCACTGGATGTTTTGGATTTTGGAGGAGGGGATGCCCTTTCTCTTGAAATGAGCTTCTTGTTCTTCTCTTTGGCAAAGAATATAGGTTTGGATGGGCACTTTGGGTGGTCTCAGTGAATTTAAAGGTTTTTCCCAAGAGGTTTCCCTGTGGGTTAGAGATGTTGAACTGACAGTGGGAATCTAGACAGCAAGTTGTTGAGCTTTTTGTCCTTGTAGCTTTAGTGTGTGAGTAGTCCCTGTTGCCATGCTGCTTGGATCTTGACTCTGAGACTGAAAGCTTAGGAGCGTAGAGCTGAAAAGAAAAGTGCCAATAGCAGGGTGTGTGTTCATTGTTTGATGGGTGAAGTTGAAATTGTAGGCAGCAAAGAACTTTCTCTCTCAGCTGGCACATTTGGTGAGCGGATGTCTTTGAGTTTGTTACTGGACTCTGCGAGAGTGAAAATGTTTGTTAGGGCAGAGGATTTCGTGTTGCCCTTTGAGTGTGGTGCAAAAGTGTTTGCACAGTTGCAGGGGGAAGATCAGCAAAGTCTTTTTTTCCTGGCACAGTTAATTTGAGAGCAGGGACGTTTCCAACTCGGCTCTGTCCTTTGGAGCTGGCCTCGGTGCGTTTCCTTCTTTTGTTAGTCGACAGCGCCATCGTGTGGTTATTTTGATGAGCGCTGGCAGACGGTGCCAGGGAAAAAGCCAAGCTGTTTGCGGCTCCGGCCTCATTGGTGTAGGAGCAGCGCAGGGAAGAGCTCCGCTGGGGGTCCTGGCTCTTAGAGACTGAGAGAATGTGATCCTGTATGTAGCACAGAAGGAAGTGGAATTGTTTCATTGTGGGCTGTGTAGTTTATAAGCTGCAAATGAAAAGGCAATTGCAGCGCAGCCTCTTCTTTTCTGTGTGATCCGCTGCTCAACATGTAACTCGCACACACTGAACTGCATCCACCTCCCTGGAGATATAAAATGTGTATATCACTTTCCTCAAACTCTATGTATTACCTTGCACTCTAGCAGATCCCAAACCGCTTCAAAACGTCCAGCAGCTACTCAAAAAGAAAAAGTCCAACAAAAAGCTAGTGCTGGCCTTTAGAGTGCCCTTGCAGTCCGTAAAATAGACGAAATGCACTAGGGCTTTGAATGCTTCTTCCCAACTATATAAATTCTCTCCAAGTGGCAAAGTCCATCATTACAGCAAAATTTTTCAGCTGGAGTTCTGACTGAGAGATGTGCCAAGACAGAAGGCATTTGCTGACCTACCTTTTTTCCCTGTGTAACTTGGTATTTGCAGTACAATTATTTTCAGTGTCGCTGTGTCCAAGCAGCTAGAGATTACACAGATAGAAGTGTCAAGAGAGATGCTGCTAAAGTACGCCCTTCTTATAGCAGCATTTAAATGGCACACGACGCCTTGCTGCTTTTTCTTTCCCAGAGAGACCTGCTGTCAATTTTTTCACTCTGGCTTCTTGATCAAAAATGTCCACCTGAAATGTCTTACAGAAATAGGCTCCAGGTGTAAAAACCAGTACAGGGCTACATTTTCTGCGTGCTCCACATAAGTCACATCAAACTCACTCATCAAACTTCACTCTCTCCTTCCATTCTCCACCACTGCCTCTACCATTGTGTTCTCTGGATCTCAGAGTCTAAAGGCAGGCGCAATAGTTTCCACTGAGGGGTTGGAAGAGGTGTACAAGCAGCACAAATAGCTTCTGCGCTGCGCAGGCCATTTCTCTGCATTTTAGAGTCTAAGGGAAAGCGCTAGTGTTCCTGCGGAGAGCTGCAACAGCTGCAGAATATGTGTTGTCTTGGCACATGTTTGCAATCCACCATGATGGATCCTTAGTGAAACCAAACTGTGGTTCTGCTTCAAACATCTCACCCTGCTTGGCCACAAAGCTTTCGCTGACATGTCCCATTGCCTTTTTATTGCTGCGTTTCATTTTCAGAGTTTGTACGGAATCATTGCACTTTGCTTCTAAGCTGAACGTCGATACTGCTGGAGTCTCATATGTCCATTTTCTTCTCACACAAAAAAACTGCTTCCTTTAAAACATGCTGATGTGACCTGCTTTCTTGCTCAGCTGTAATTTTAGGGGTGTTCTCTGTCCCGCTTACAGTCTGAATCTAAACTAAGAAGTTTATGGGACACAGATGTGCCAAGACAAATAGTTTGCTTGGACCTTGCCACGTGTATTCAAAAGCATCCTTTCACTCCACCATCAAGTCACTGCTTTCTTCTGCTTTACATCCTGCAAACTTCACACACACATACATACATACATACTGGAATGAGGCACTTTCTTTCTTTCTCAGCTACACTCACCTATCCCCCACGCTAACTTCTTTACCGCTTTTCTCTTGGCCTTGCTATGCATACTTTTCCTCTTAAGACACCCATTGTCTGGCCTACCCCTTCCCTACATTGCCTTGCCTTTCCTTTCCTATCCAACCTTGCATTTCTTTGTCATTCCTGGCCATTGATTTCCTCTTCCTTCCTGACCCATCCATGTCTTTCCCTTGCCCTTCCTACCAGTCCAGTGCCTTGCACCACCCATCCCCCTTGCCACTTTGTCCAGTTTCCCTTCCCCTTTGTCCAGCTCCAATCTTTCATTTCCTTCTCCTTCTAGGACTCTCATTGCCTTGCTTGCCTCTCCTTTGTCTTGCCTGGCAAAGCCACCACTTTTCTTGGCGTTACCTTTGAACCTCTCCTCTCCCTTGCCTTGCATTCCCTTGCTCACTCGTCCCCCACCTGGAATTCAATACCCCTCTTTTTGCGGCATTTCTTCATCTTGCCTTGCCCTGCCTGCTTCTCCTAGGACTCTCAAGGCTTTCACGTACCTCCAGCGTTTCAGGAGCATGTGAGAGGAAGCCCAAAAGAGGTCACGTGCAAGCACACCAATCTGTCCTGGCAGCTTGCTTCTGGCACCTATCCTTACATGTCTTGAATTTTGGACATAAAATTCACATTTCACCTTTGCGCTTCAGGACCAGAATGACAGTTCTTTTGTATACCAAGGAAAGCAGGTAATCCAAGTGTATTAGGTGCAGATTAGAGATGGCCCATGTGAGATCAAGGCCAGCCAGAGAAGTCTGTCCTAGCCCCTTTTGTGTACCAGCAGTCTTTGAATGTACCTCTCATTTGTCTTGCCTTGGTGACCCAAAAGTTTCCTTGCCTTGCCCTGCCTTGCCTCCCTAGCCTTGCACTCCCTCCAGTGCCTATGCCCACACTTGACCTGCCTACTGCTTTCCTCCAGGGAAACCTAGCCTTGCCTAGGCCTTCCTGTTTCTGCCTGGCCTTCCTATGCCCATCCTTGCCTAGAAGTTCTGGGCCTTCTCTCACCTACCACTCCATTTGCTTGCCCCTCATGGCTCCAGCCTTGTCAGCTTCTCCCTTGACTTGCCTACAATTGCGCCTACACTTGGTTTGCATTGCAAAGAGCGGTAGGCAAGGCAAAGCAAAGCAAGGAAGGTCTTTCTAGGTCTTGCCAGGCAAGGCACACATAAGCAAGCAAGCAAAACAAGAGTAGACTAGCCACAGCATCAAAGGCAAGGCAAGGCCAAGTGACTCTGAGTGCCTTTCCTTGGCAAGAAAAAGATATAGTGACAATGTAATAGGGCAGGCGTTAAAGGAACCATGAAGAGGTATAGTCCAGCAAGATATTTATGTCGTAGACCCTTCTGTGCAGGAGCCATTGTTGGACATAGTACAGGACATGGCATACAGTTTGGCTTGGTAAGTTCCTGAAGGAGAATGGCAATGCTTTCTCATGGGAAGGAAAGCACGTAGCCCCAGAGTTGGAGGTGCAGATAAGAAGCTGTGTCGCGCAGCTCAAGGACGACAGCAGCTTCTTGTGCCGGCATATTTGGAAGCACTCCCTCAATTTGTACAGTCATTGAGTCAGTATCCATCTTTGGAAGGCTGTCTGCCTCTAGTAAGAGTGTTCTGACACCATTGTATGGGATCAGTCACTGGATGTTTTGGATTTTGGAGGAGGGGATGCCATTTCTCTTGAAATGAGCTTCTTGTTCTTCTCTTTGGCAAAGAATATAGGTTTGGATGGGCACTTTGGGTGGTCTCAGTGAATTTAAAGGTTTTTCCCAAGAGGTTTCCCTGTGGGTTAGAGCTGTTGAACTGACAGTGGGTATCTAGACAGCAAGTTGTTGAGCTTTTTGTCCTTGTAGCTTTAGTGTGTGAGTAGTCCCTGTTGCCATGCTGCTTGGATCTTGACTCTGAGACTGAAAGCTTAGGAGCGTAGAGCTGAAAAGAAAAGTGCCAATAGCAGGGTGTGTGTTCATTGTTTGATGGGTGAAGTTGAAATTGTAGGCAGCAAAGAACTTTCTCTCTCAGCTGGCACATTTGGTGAGCGGATGTCTTTGAGTTTGTTACTGGACTCTGCGAGAGTGAAAATGTTTGTTAGGGCAGAGGATTTCGTGTTGCCCTTTGAGTGTGGTGCAAAAGTGTTTGCACAGTTGGAGGGGGAAGATCAGCAAAGTCTTTTTTTCCTGGCACAGTTAATTTGAGAGCAGGGACGTTTCCAACTCGGCTCTGTCCTTTGGAGCTGGCCTCGGTGCGTTTCCTTCTTTTGTTAGTCGACAGCGCCATCGTGTGGTTATTTTGATGAGCGCTGGCAGACGGTGCCAGGGAAAAAGCCAAGCTGTTTGCGGCTCCGGCCTCATTGGTGTAGGAGCAGCGCAGGGAAGAGCTCCGCTGGGGGTCCTGGCTCTTAGAGACTGAGAGAATGTGATCCTGTATGTAGCACAGAAGGAAGTGGAATTGTTTCATTGTGGGCTGTGTAGTTTATAAGCTGCAAATGAAAAGGCAATTGCAGCGCAGCCTCTTCTTTTCTGTGTGATCCGCTGCTCAACATGTAACTCGCACACACTGAACTGCATCCACCTCCCTGGAGATATAAAATGTGTATATCACTTTCCTCAAACTCTATGTATTACCTTGCACTCTAGCAGATCCCAAACCGCTTCAAAACGTCCAGCAGCTACTCAAAAAGAAAAAGTCCAACAAAAAGCTAGTGCTGGCCTTTAGAGTGCCCTTGCAGTCCGTAAAATAGACGAAATGCACTAGGGCTTTGAATGCTTCTTCCCAACTATATAAATTCTCTCCAAGTGGCAAAGTCCATCATTACAGCAAAATTTTTCAGCTGGAGTTCTGACTGAGAGATGTGCCAAGACAGAAGGCATTTGCTGACCTACCTTTTTTCCCTGTGTAACTTGGTATTTGCAGTACAATTATTTTCAGTGTCGCTGTGTCCAAGCAGCTAGAGATTACACAGATAGAAGTGTCAAGAGAGATGCTGCTAAAGTACGCCCTTCTTATAGCAGCATTTAAATGGCACACGACGCCTTGCTGCTTTTTCTTTCCCAGAGAGACCTGCTGTCAATTTTTTCACTCTGGCTTCTTGATCAAAAATGTCCACCTGAAATGTCTTACAGAAATAGGCTCCAGGTGTAAAAACCAGTACAGGGCTACATTTTCTGCGTGCTCCACATAAGTCACATCAAACTCACTCATCAAACTTCACTCTCTCCTTCCATTCTCCACCACTGCCTCTACCATTGTGTTCTCTGGATCTCAGAGTCTAAAGGCAGGCGCAATAGTTTCCACTGAGGGGTTGGAAGAGGTGTACAAGCAGCACAAATAGCTTCTGCGCTGCGCAGGCCATTTCTCTGCATTTTAGAGTCTAAGGGAAAGCGCTAGTGTTCCTGCGGAGAGCTGCAACAGCTGCAGAATATGTGTTGTCTTGGCACATGTTTGCAATCCACCATGATGGATCCTTAGTGAAACCAAACTGTGGTTCTGCTTCAAACATCTCACCCTGCTTGGCCACAAAGCTTTCGCTGACATGTCCCATTGCCTTTTTATTGCCGCGTTTCATTTTCAGAGTTTGTACGGAATCATTGCACTTTGCTTCTAAGCTGAACGTCG
Source organism: Poecile atricapillus (assembly GCF_030490865.1). Taxonomy (NCBI): domain Eukaryota; kingdom Metazoa; phylum Chordata; class Aves; order Passeriformes; family Paridae; genus Poecile; species Poecile atricapillus. Next base: position 69,575,210 of record NC_081288.1, read on the forward strand.
ATACTGCTGGAGTCTCATATGTCCATTTTCTTCTCACACAAAAAAACTGCTTCCTTTAAAACATGCTGATGCGACCTGCTTTCTTGCTCAGCTTTAATTTTAGGGGTGTTCTCTGTCCCGCTTCCAGTCTGAATCTAAACTAAGAAGTTTATGGGACACAGATGTGCCAAGACAAATAGTTTGCTTGGACCTTGCCACGTGTATTCAAAAGCATCCTTTCACTCCACCATCAAGTCACTGCTTTCTTCTGCTTTACATCCTGCAAACTTCACACACACATACATACATACATACTGGAATGAGGCACTTTCTTTCTTTCTCAGCTACACTCACCTATCCCCCACGCTAACTTCTTTACCGCTTTTCTCTTGGCCTTGCTATGCATACTTTTCCTCTTAAGACACCCATTGTCTGGCCTACCCCTTCCCTACATTGCCTTGCCTTTCCTTTCCTATCCAACCTTGCATTTCTTTGTCATTCCTGGCCATTGTTTTCCTCTTCCTTCCTGACCCATCCATGTCTTTCCCTTGCCCTTCCTACCAGTCCAGTGCCTTGCACCACCCATCCCCCTTGCCACTTTGTCCAGTTTCCCTTCCCCTTTGTCCAGCTCCAATCTTTCATTTCCTTCTCCTTCTAGGACTCTCATTGCCTTGCTTGCCTCTCCTTTGTCTTGCCTTGCAAAGCCACCACTTTTCTTGGCGTTACCTTTGAACCTCTCCTCTCCCTTGCCTTGCATTCCCTTGCTCACTCGTCCCCCACCTGGAATTCAATACCCCTCTTTTTGCGGCATTTCTTCATCTTGCCTTGCCCTGCCTGCTTCTCCTAGGACTCTCAAGGCTTTCACGTACCTCCAGTGTTTCAGGAGCATGTGAGAGGAAGCCCAAAAGAGGTCACGTGCAAGCACACCCATCTGTCCTGGCAGCTTGCTTCTGGCACCTATCCTTACATGTCTTGAATTTTGGACATAAAATTCACATTTCACCTTTGCGCTTCAGGACCAGAATGACAGTTCTTTTGTATACCAAGGAAAGCAGGTAATCCAAGTGTTTTAGGTGCAGATTAGAGATGGCCCATGTGATATCAAGGCCAGACAGAGAAGTCTGTCCTAGCCCCTTTTGTGTACCAGCAGTCTTTGAATGTACCTCTCATTTGTCTTGCCTTGGTGACCCAAAAGTTTCCTTGCCTTGCCCTGCCTTGCCTCCCTAGCCTTGCACTCCCTCCAGTGCCTATGCCCACACTTGACCTGCCTACTGCTTTCCTCCAGGGAAACCTAGCCTTGCCTAGGCCTTCCTGTTTCTGCCTGGCCTTCCTATGCCCATCCTTGCCTAGAAGTTCTGGGCCTTCTCTCACCTACCACTCCATTTGCTTGCCCCTCATGGCTCCAGCCTTGTCAGCTTCTCCCTTGACTTGCCTACAATTGCGCCTACACTTGGTTTGCATTGCAAAGAGCGGTAGGCAAGGCAAAGCAAAGCAAGGAAGGTCTTTCTAGGTCTTGCCAGGCAAGGCACACATAAGCAAGCAAGCAAAACAAGAGTAGACTAGCTACAGCATCAAAGGCAAGGCAAGGCCAAGTGACTCTGAGTGCCTTTCCTTGGCAAGAAAAAGATATAGTGACAATGTAATAGGGCAGGCGTTAAAGGAACCATGAAGAGGTATAGTCCAGCAAGATATTTATGTCGTAGACCCTTCTGTGCAGGAGCCATTGTTGGACATAGTACAGGACATGGCATACAGTTTGGCTTGGTAAGTTCCTGAAGGAGAATGGCAATGCTTTCTCATGGGAAGGAAAGCACGTAGCCCCAGAGTTGGAGGTGCAGATAAGAAGCTGTGTCGCGCAGCTCAAGGACGACAGCAGCTTCTTGTGCCGGCATATTTGGAAGCACTCCCTCAATTTGTACAGTCATTGAGTCAGTATCCATCTTTGGAAGGCTGTCTGCCTCTAGTAAGAGTGTTCTGACACCATTGTATGGGATCAGTCACTGGATGTTTTGGATTTTGGAGGAGGGGATGCCCTTTCTCTTGAAATGAGCTTCTTGTTCTTCTCTTTGGCAAAGAATATAGGTTTGGATGGGCACTTTGGGTGGTCTCAGTGAATTTAAAGGTTTTTCCCAAGAGGTTTCCCTGTGGGTTAGAGATGTTGAACTGACAGTGGGAATCTAGACAGCAAGTTGTTGAGCTTTTTGTCCTTGTAGCTTTAGTGTGTGAGTAGTCCCTGTTGCCATGCTGCTTGGATCTTGACTCTGAGACTGAAAGCTTAGGAGCGTAGAGCTGAAAAGAAAAGTGCCAATAGCAGGGTGTGTGTTCATTGTTTGATGGGTGAAGTTGTAATTGTAGGCAGCAAAGAACTTTCTCTCTCAGCTGGCACATTTGGTGAGCGGATGTCTTTGAGTTTGTTACTGGACTCTGCGAGAGTGAAAATGTTTGTTAGGGCAGAGGATTTCGTGTTGCCCTTTGAGTGTGGTGCAAAAGTGTTTGCACAGTTGGAGGGGGAAGATCAGCAAAGTCTTTTTTTCCTGGCACAGTTAATTTGAGAGCAGGGACGTTTCCAACTCGGCTCTGTCCTTTGGAGCTGGCCTCGGTGCGTTTCCTTCTTTTGTTAGTCGACAGCGCCATCGTGTGGTTATTTTGATGAGCGCTGGCAGACGGTGCCAGGGAAAAAGCCAAGCTGTTTGCGGCTCCGGCCTCATTGGTGTAGGAGCAGCGCAGGGAAGAGCTCCGCTGGGGGTCCTGGCTCTTAGAGACTGAGAGAATGTGATCCTGTATGTAGCACAGAAGGAAGTGGAATTGTTTCATTGTGGGCTGTGTAGTTTATAAGCTGCAAATGAAAAGGCAATTGCAGCGCAGCCTCTTCTTTTCTGTGTGATCCGCTGCTCAACATGTAACTCGCACACACTGAACTGCATCCACCTCCCTGGAGATATAAAATGTGTATATCACTTTCCTCAAACTCTATGTATTACCTTGCACTCTAGCAGATCCCAAACCGCTTCAAAACGTCCAGCAGCTACTCAAAAAGAAAAAGTCCAACAAAAAGCTAGTGCTGGCCTTTAGAGTGCCCTTGCAGTCCGTAAAATAGACGAAATGCACTAGGGCTTTGAATGCTTCTTCCCAACTATATAAATTCTCTCCAAGTGGCAAAGTCCATCATTACAGCAAAATTTTTCAGCTGGAGTTCTGACTGAGAGATGTGCCAGGACAGAAGGCATTTGCTGACCTACCCTTTTTCCCTGTGTAACTTGGTATTTGCAGTACAATTATTTTCAGTGTCGCTGTGTCCAAGCAGCTAGAGATTACACAGATAGAAGTGTCAAGAGAGATGCTGCTAAAGTACGCCCTTCTTATAGCAGCATTTAAATGGCACACGACGCCTTGCTGCTTTTTCTTTCCCAGAGAGACCTGCTGTCAATTTTTTCACTCTGGCTTCTTGATCAAAAATGTCCACCTGAAATGTCTTACAGAAATAGGCTCCAGGTGTAAAAACCAGTACAGGGCTACATTTTCTGCGTGCTCCACATAAGTCACATCAAACTCACTCATCAAACTTCACTCTCTCCTTCCATTCTCCACCACTGCCTCTACCATTGTGTTCTCTGGATCTCAGAGTCTAAAGGCAGGCGCAATAGTTTCCACTGAGGGGTTGGAAGAGGTGTACAAGCAGCACAAATAGCTTCTGCGCTGCGCAGGCCATTTCTCTGCATTTTAGAGTCTAAGGGAAAGCGCTAGTGTTCCTGCGGAGAGCTGCAACAGCTGCAGAATATGTGTTGTCTTGGCACATGTTTGCAATCCACCATGATGGATCCTTAGTGAAACCAAACTGTGGTTCTGCTTCAAACATCTCACCCTGCTTGGCCACAAAGCTTTCGCTGACATGTCCCATTGCCTTTTTATTGCTGCGTTTCATTTTCAGAGTTTGTACGGAATCATTGCACTTTGCTTCTAAGCTGAACGTCGATACTGCTGGAGTCTCATATGTCCATTTTCTTCTCACACAAAAAAACTGCTTCCTTTAAAACATGCTGATGTGACCTGCTTTCTTGCTCAGCTGTAATTTTAGGGGTGTTCTCTGTCCCGCTTACAGTCTGAATCTAAACTAAGAAGTTTATGGGACACAGATGTGCCAAGACAAATAGTTTGCTTGGACCTTGCCACGTGTATTCAAAAGCATCCTTTCACTCCACCATCAAGTCACTGCTTTCTTCTGCTTTACATCCTGCAAACTTCACACACACATACATACATACATACTGGAATGAGGCACTTTCTTTCTTTCTCAGCTACACTCACCTATCCCCCACGCTAACTTCTTTACCGCTTTTCTCTTGGCCTTGCTATGCATACTTTTCCTCTTAAGACACCCATTGTCTGGCCTACCCCTTCCCTACATTGCCTTGCCTTTCCTTTCCTATCCAACCTTGCATTTCTTTGTCATTCCTGGCCATTGATTTCCTCTTCCTTCCTGACCCATCCATGTCTTTCCCTTGCCCTTCCTACCAGTCCAGTGCCTTGCACCACCCATCCCCCTTGCCACTTTGTCCAGTTTCCCTTCCCCTTTGTCCAGCTCCAATCTTTCATTTCCTTCTCCTTCTAGGACTCTCATTGCCTTGCTTGCCTCTCCTTTGTCTTGCCTGGCAAAGCCACCACTTTTCTTGGCGTTACCTTTGAACCTCTCCTCTCCCTTGCCTTGCATTCCCTTGCTCACTCGTCCCCCACCTGGAATTCAATACCCCTCTTTTTGCGGCATTTCTTCATCTTGCCTTGCCCTGCCTGCTTCTCCTAGGACTCTCAAGGCTTTCACGTACCTCCAGCGTTTCAGGAGCATGTGAGAGGAAGCCCAAAAGAGGTCACGTGCAAGCACACCCATCTGTCCTGGCAGCTTGCTTCTGGCACCTATCCTTACATGTCTTGAATTTTGGACATAAAATTCACATTTCACCTTTGCGCTTCAGGACCAGAATGACAGTTCTTTTGTATACCAAGGAAAGCAGGTAATCCAAGTGTATTAGGTGCAGATTAGAGATGGCCCATGTGAGATCAAGGCCAGCCAGAGAAGTTTGTCCTAGCCCCTTTTGTGTACCAGCAGTCTTTGAATGTACCTCTCATTTGTCTTGCCTTGGTGACCCAAAAGTTTCCTTGCCTTGCCCTGCCTTGCCTCCCTAGCCTTGCACTCCCTCCAGTGCCTATGCCCACACTTGACCTGCCTACTGCTTTCCTCCAGGGAAACCTAGCCTTGCCTAGGCCTTCCTGTTTCTGCCTGGCCTTCCTATGCCCATCCTTGCCTAGAAGTTCTGGGCCTTCTCTCACCTACCACTCCATTTGCTTGCCCCTCATGGCTCCAGCCTTGTCAGCTTCTCCCTTGACTTGCCTACAATTGCGCCTACACTTGGTTTGCATTGCAAAGAGCGGTAGGCAAGGCAAAGCAAAGCAAGGAAGGTCTTTCTAGGTCTTGCCAGGCAAGGCACACATAAGCAAGCAAGCAAAACAAGAGTAGACTAGCCACAGCATCAAAGGCAAGGCAAGGCCAAGTGACTCTGAGTGCCTTTCCTTGGCAAGAAAAAGATATAGTGACAATGTAATAGGGCAGGCGTTAAAGGAACCATGAAGAGGTATAGTCCAGCAAGATATTTATGTCGTAGACCCTTCTGTGCAGGAGCCATTGTTGGACATAGTACAGGACATGGCATACAGTTTGCCTTGGTAAGTTCCTGAAGGAGAATGGCAATGCTTTCTCATGGGAAGGAAAGCACGTAGCCCCAGAGTTGGAGGTGCAGATAAGAAGCTGTGTCGCGCAGCTCAAGGACGACAGCAGCTTCTTGTGCCGGCATATTTGGAAGCACTCCCTCAATTTGTACAGTCATTGAGTCAGTATCCATCTTTGGAAGGCTGTCTGCCTCTAGTAAGAGTGTTCTGACACCATTGTATGGGATCAGTCACTGGATGTTTTGGATTTTGGAGGAGGGGATGCCCTTTCTCTTGAAATGAGCTTCTTGTTCTTCTCTTTGGCAAAGAATATAGGTTTGGATGGGCACTTTGGGTGGTCTCAGTGAATTTAAAGGTTTTTCCCAAGAGGTTTCCCTGTGGGTTAGAGCTGTTGAACTGACAGTGGGTATCTAGACAGCAAGTTGTTGAGCTTTTTGTCCTTGTAGCTTTAGTGTGTGAGTAGTCCCTGTTGCCATGCTGCTTGGATCTTGACTCTGAGACTGAAAGCTTAGGAGCGTAGAGCTGAAAAGAAAAGTGCCAATAGCAGGGTGTGTGTTCATTGTTTGATGGGTGAAGTTGAAATTGTAGGCAGCAAAGAACTTTCTCTCTCAGCTGGCACATTTGGTGAGCGGATGTCTTTGAGTTTGTTACTGGACTCTGCGAGAGTGAAAATGTTTGTTAGGGCAGAGGATTTCGTGTTGCCCTTTGAGTGTGGTGCAAAAGTGTTTGCACAGTTGGAGGGGGAAGATCAGCAAAGTCTTTTTTTCCTGGCACAGTTAATTTGAGAGCAGGGACGTTTCCAACTCGGCTCTGTCCTTTGGAGCTGGCCTCGGTGCGTTTCCTTCTTTTGTTAGTCCACAGCGCCATCGTGTGGTTATTTTGATGAGCGCTGGCAGACGGTGCCAGGGAAAAAGCCAAGCTGTTTGCGGCTCCGGCCTCATTGGTGTAGGAGCAGCGCAGGGAAGAGCTCCGCTGGGGGTCCTGGCTCTTAGAGACTGAGAGAATGTGATCCTGTATGTAGCACAGAAGGAAGTGGAATTGTTTCATTGTGGGCTGTGCAGTTTATAAGCTGCAAATGAAAAGGCAATTGCAGCGCAGCCTCTTCTTTTCTGTGTGATCAGCTGCTCAACATGTAACTCGCACACACTGAACTGCATCCACCTCCCTGGAGATATAAAATGTGTATATCACTTTCCTCAAACTCTATGTATTACCTTGCACTCTAGCAGATCCCAAACCGCTTCAAAACGTCCAGCAGCTACTCAAAAAGAAAAAGTCCAACAAAAAGCTAGTGCTGGCCTTTAGAGTGCCCTTGCAGTCCGTAAAATAGACGAAATGCACTAGGGCTTTGAATGCTTCTTCCCAACTATATAAATTCTCTCCAAGTGGCAAAGTCCATCATTACAGCAAAATTTTTCAGCTGGAGTTCTGACTGAGAGATGTGCCAGGACAGAAGGCATTTGCTGACCTACCCTTTTTCCCTGTGTAACTTGGTATTTGCAGTACAATTATTTTCAGTGTCGCTGTGTCCAAGCAGCTAGAGATTACACAGATAGAAGTGTCAAGAGAGATGCTGCTAAAGTACGCCCTTCTTATAGCAGCATTTAAATGGCACACGACGCCTTGCTGCTTTTTCTTTCCCAGAGAGACCTGCTGTCAATTTTTTCACTCTGGCTTCTTGATCAAAAATGTCCACCTGAAATGTCTTACAGAAATAGGCTCCAGGTGTAAAAACCAGTACGGGGCTACATTTTCTGCGTGCTCCACATAAGTCACATCAAACTCACTCATCAAACTTCACTCTCTCCTTCCATTCTCCACCACTGCCTCTACCATTGTGTTCTCTGGATCTCAGAGTCTAAAGGCAGGCGCAATAGTTTCCACTGAGGGGTTGGAAGAGGTGTACAAGCAGCACAAATAGCTTCTGCGCTGCGCAGGCCATTTCTCTGCATTTTAGAGTCTAAGGGAAAGCGCTAGTGTTCCTGCGGAGAGCTGCAACAGCTGCAGAATATGTGTTGTCTTGGCACATGTTTGCAATCCACCATGATGGATCCTTAGTGAAACCAAACTGTGGTTCTGCTTCAAACATCTCACCCTGCTTGGCCACAAAGCTTTCGCTGACATGTCCCATTGCCTTTTTATTGCCGCGTTTCATTTTCAGAGTTTGTACGGAATCATTGCACTTTGCTTCTAAGCAGAACGTCGATACTGCTGGAGTCTCATATGTCCATTTTCTTCTCACACAAAAAAACTGCTTCCTTTAAAACATGCTGATGCGACCTGCTTTCTTGCTCAGCTGTAATTTTAGGGGTGTTCTCTGTCCCGCTTCCAGTCTGAATCTAAACTAAGAAGTTTATGGGACACAGATGTGCCAAGACAAATAGTTTGCTTGGACCTTGCCACGTGTATTCAAAAGCATCCTTTCACTCCACCATCAAGTCACTGCTTTCTTCTGCTTTACATCCTGCAAACTTCACACACACATACATACATACATACTGGAATGAGGCACTTTCTTTCTTTCTCAGCTACACTCACCTATCCCCCACGCTAACTTCTTTACCGCTTTTCTCTTGGCCTTGCTATGCATACTTTTCCTCTTAAGACACCCATTGTCTGGCCTACCCCTTCCCTACATTGCCTTGCCTTTCCTTTCCTATCCAACCTTGCATTTCTTTGTCATTCCTGGCCATTGTTTTCCTCTTCCTTCCTGACCCATCCATGTCTTTCCCTTGCCCTTCCTACCAGTCCAGTGCCTTGCACCACCCATCCCCCTTGCCACTTTGTCCAGTTTCCCTTCCCCTTTGTCCAGCTCCAATCTTTCATTTCCTTCTCCTTCTAGGACTCTCATTGCCTTGCTTGCCTCTCCTTTGTCTTGCCTGGCAAAGCCACCACTTTTCTTGGCGTTACCTTTGAACCTCTCCTCTCCCTTGCCTTGCATTCCCTTGCTCACTCGTCCCCCACCTGGAATTCAATACCCCTCTTTTTGCGGCATTTCTTCATCTTGCCTTGCCCTGCCTGCTTCTCCTAGGACTCTCAAGGCTTTCACGTACCTCCAGCGTTTCAGGAGCATGTGAGAGGAAGCCCAAAAGAGGTCACGTGCAAGCACACCCATCTGTCCTGGCAGCTTGCTTCTGGCACCTATCCTTACATGTCTTGAATTTTGGACATAAAATTCACATTTCACCTTTGCGCTTCAGGACCAGAATGACAGTTCTTTTGTATACCAAGGAAAGCAGGTAATCCAAGTTTTTTAGGTGCAGATTAGAGATGGCCCATGTGAGATCAAGGCCAGCCAGAGAAATCTGTCCTAGCCCTTTTTGTGTACCAGCAGTCTTTGAATGTACCTCTCATTTGTCTTGCCTTGGTGACCCAAAAGTTTCCTTGCCTTGCCCTGCCTTGCCTCCCTAGCCTTGCACTCCCTCCAGTGCCTATGCCCACACTTGACCTGCCTACTGCTTTCCTCCAGGGAAACCTAGCCTTGCCTAGGCCTTCCTGTTTCTGCCTGGCCTTCCTATGCCCATCCTTGCCTAGAAGTTCTGGGCCTTCTCTCACCTACCACTCCATTTGCTTGCCCCTCATGGCTCCAGCCTTGTCAGCTTCTCCCTTGACTTGCCTACAATTGCGCCTACACTTGGTTTGCATTGCAAAGAGCGGTAGGCAAGGCAAAGCAAAGCAAGGAAGGTCTTTCTAGGTCTTGCCAGGCAAGGCACACATAAGCAAGCAAGCAAAACAAGAGTAGACTAGCCACAGCATCAAAGGCAAGGCAAGGCCAAGTGACTCTGAGTGCCTTTCCTTGGCAAGAAAAAGATATAGTGACAATGTAATAGGGCAGGCGTTAAAGGAACCATGAAGAGGTATAGTCCAGCAAGATATTTATGTCGTAGACCCTTCTGTGCAGGAGCCATTGTTGGACATAGTACAGGACATGGCATACAGTTTGCCTTGGTAAGTTCCTGAAGGAGAATGGCAATGCTTTCTCATGGGAAGGAAAGCACGTAGCCCCAGAGTTGGAGGTGCAGATAAGAAGCTGTGTCGCGCAGCTCAAGGACGACAGCAGCTTCTTGTGCCGGCATATTTGGAAGCACTCCCTCAATTTGTACAGTCATTGAGTCAGTATCCATCTTTGGAAGGCTGTCTGCCTCTAGTAAGAGTGTTCTGACACCATTGTATGGGATCAGTCACTGGATGTTTTGGATTTTGGAGGAGGGGATGCCCTTTCTCTTGAAATGAGCTTCTTGTTCTTCTCTTTGGCAAAGAATATAGGTTTGGATGGGCACTTTGGGTGGTCTCAGTGAATTTAAAGGTTTTTCCCAAGAGGTTTCCCTGTGGGTTAGAGCTGTTGAACTGACAGTGGGTATCTAGACAGCAAGTTGTTGAGCTTTTTGTCCTTGTAGCTTTAGTGTGTGAGTAGTCCCTGTTGCCATGCTGCTTGGATCTTGACTCTGAGACTGAAAGCTTAGGAGCGTAGAGCTGAAAAGAAAAGTGCCAATAGCAGGGTGTGTGTTCATTGTTTGATGGGTGAAGTTGAAATTGTAGGCAGCAAAGAACTTTCTCTCTCAGCTGGCACATTTGGTGAGCGGATGTCTTTGAGTTTGTTACTGGACTCTGCGAGAGTGAAAATGTTTGTTAGGGCAGAGGATTTCGTGTTGCCCTTTGAGTGTGGTGCAAAAGTGTTTGCACAGTTGGAGGGGGAAGATCAGCAAAGTCTTTTTTTCCTGGCACAGTTAATTTGAGAGCAGGGACGTTTCCAACTCGGCTCTGTCCTTTGGAGCTGGCCTCGGTGCGTTTCCTTCTTTTGTTAGTCCACAGCGCCATCGTGTGGTTATTTTGATGAGCGCTGGCAGACGGTGCCAGGGAAAAAGCCAAGCTGTTTGCGGCTCCGGCCTCATTGGTGTAGGAGCAGCGCAGGGAAGAGCTCCGCTGGGGGTCCTGGCTCTTAGAGACTGAGAGAATGTGATCCTGTATGTAGCACAGAAGGAAGTGGAATTGTTTCATTGTGGGCTGTGCAGTTTATAAGCTGCAAATGAAAAGGCAATTGCAGCGCAGCCTCTTCTTTTCTGTGTGATCAGCTGCTCAACATGTAACTCGCACACACTGAACTGCATCCACCTCCCTGGAGATATAAAATGTGTATATCACTTTCCTCAAACTCTATGTATTACCTTGCACTCTAGCAGATCCCAAACCGCTTCAAAACGTCCAGCAGCTACTCAAAAAGAAAAAGTCCAACAAAAAGCTAGTGCTGGCCTTTAGAGTGCCCTTGCAGTCCGTAAAATAGACGAAATGCACTAGGGCTTTGAATGCTTCTTCCCAACTATATAAATTCTCTCCAAGTGGCAAAGTCCATCATTACAGCAAAATTTTTCAGCTGGAGTTCTGACTGAGAGATGTGCCAGGACAGAAGGCATTTGCTGACCTACCCTTTTTCCCTGTGTAACTTGGTATTTGCAGTGCAATTATTTTCAGTGTCGCTGTGTCCAAGCAGCTAGAGATTACACAGATAGAAGTGTCAAGAGAGATGCTGCTAAAGTACGCCCTTCTTATAGCAGCATTTAAATGGCACACGACGCCTTGCTGCTTTTTCTTTCCCAGAGAGACCTGCTGTCAATTTTTTCACTCTGGCTTCTTGATCAAAAATGTCCACCTGAAATGTCTTACAGAAATAGGCTCCAGGTGTAAAAACCAGTACGGGGCTACATTTTCTGCGTGCTCCACATAAGTCACATCAAACTCACTCATCAAACTTCACTCTCTCCTTCCATTCTCCACCACTGCCTCTACCATTGTGTTCTCTGGATCTCAGAGTCTAAAGGCAGGCGCAATAGTTTCCACTGAGGGGTTGGAAGAGGTGTACAAGCAGCACAAATAGCTTCTGCGCTGCGCAGGCCATTTCTCTGCATTTTAGAGTCTAAGGGAAAGCGCTAGTGTTCCTGCGGAGAGCTGCAACAGCTGCAGAATATGTGTTGTCTTGGCACATGTTTGCAATCCACCATGATGGATCCTTAGTGAAACCAAACTGTGGTTCTGCTTCAAACATCTCACCCTGCTTGGCCACAAAGCTTTCGCTGACATGTCCCATTGCCTTTTTATTGCCGCGTTTCATTTTCAGAGTTTGTACGGAATCATTGCACTTTGCTTCTAAGCAGAACGTCGATACTGCTGGAGTCTCATATGTCCATTTTCTTCTCACACAAAAAAACTGCTTCCTTTAAAACATGCTGATGCGACCTGCTTTCTTGCTCAGCTGTAATTTTAGGGGTGTTCTCTGTCCCGCTTCCAGTCTGAATCTAAACTAAGAAGTTTATGGGACACAGATGTGCCAAGACAAATAGTTTGCTTGGACCTTGCCACGTGTATTCAAAAGCATCCTTTCACTCCACCATCAAGTCACTGCTTTCTTCTGCTTTACATCCTGCAAACTTCACACACACATACATACATACATACTGGAATGAGGCACTTTCTTTCTTTCTTTCTTTCTCAGCTACACTCACCTATCCCCCACGCTAACTTCTTTACCGCTTTTCTCTTGGCCTTGCTATGCATACTTTTCCTCTTAAGACACCCATTGTCTGGCCTACCCCTTCCCTACATTGCCTTGCCTTTCCTTTCCTATCCAACCTTGCATTTCTTTGTCATTCCTGGCCATTGTTTTCCTCTTCCTTCCTGACCCATCCATGTCTTTCCCTTGCCCTTCCTACCAGTCCAGTGCCTTGCACCACCCATCCCCCTTGCCACTTTGTCCAGTTTCCCTTCCCCTTTGTCCAGCTCCAATCTTTCATTTCCTTCTCCTTCTAGGACTCTCATTGCCTTGCTTGCCTCTCCTTTGTCTTGCCTGGCAAAGCCACCACTTTTCTTGGCGTTACCTTTGAACCTCTCCTCTCCCTTGCCTTGCATTCCCTTGCTCACTCGTCCCCCACCTGGAATTCAATACCCCTCTTTTTGCGGCATTTCTTCATCTTGCCTTGCCCTGCCTGCTTCTCCTAGGACTCTCAAGGCTTTCACGTACCTCCAGCGTTTCAGGAGCATGTGAGAGGAAGCCCAAAAGAGGTCACGTGCAAGCACACCCATCTGTCCTGGCAGCTTGCTTCTGGCACCTATCCTTACATGTCTTGAATTTTGGACATAAAATTCACATTTCACCTTTGCGCTTCAGGACCAGAATGACAGTTCTTTTGTATACCAAGGAAAGCAGGTAATCCAAGTTTTTTAGGTGCAGATTAGAGATGGCCCATGTGAGATCAAGGCCAGCCAGAGAAATCTGTCCTAGCCCTTTTTGTGTACCAGCAGTCTTTGAATGTACCTCTCATTTGTCTTGCCTTGGTGACCCAAAAGTTTCCTTGCCTTGCCCTGCCTTGCCTCCCTAGCCTTGCACTCCCTCCAGTGCCTACGCCCACACTTGACCTGCCCACACTTGACTGCTTTCCTCCAGGGAAACCTAGCCTTGCCTAGCCCCTCCTGTTTCTGCCTGGCCTTCCTATGCCCATCCTTGCCTAGAAGTTCTGGGCCTTCTCTCACCTACCACTCCATTTGCTTGCCCCTCATGGCTCCAGCCTTGTCAGCTTCTCCCTTGACTTGCCTACAATTGCGCCTACACTTGGTTTGCATTGCAAAGAGCGGTAGGCAAGGCAAAGCAAAGCAAGGAAGGTCTTTCTAGGTCTTGCCAGGCAAGGCACACATAAGCAAGCAGGCAAAACAAGAGTAGACTAGCCACAGCATCAAAGGCAAGGCAAGGCCAAGTGACTCTGAGTGCCTTTCCTTGGCAAGTAAAAGATATAGTGACAATGTAATAGGGCAGGCGTTAAAGGTACCATGAGGAGGTATAGTCCAGCAAGATATTTATGTCGTAGACCCTTCTCTGCAGGAGCCATTGTTGGACATAGTACAGGACATGGCATACAGCTTGGCTTGGTAAGTTCCTGAAGGAGAATGGCAATGCTTTCTCATGGGAAGGAAAGCACGTAGCCCCAGAGTTGGAGGTGCAGATAAGAAGCTGTGTCGCGCAGCTCAAGGACGACAGCAGCTTCTTGTGCCGGCATATTTGGAAGCACTCCCTCAATTTGTACAGTCATTGAGTCAGTATCCATCTTTGGAAGTCTGTCTGCCTCTAGTAAGAGTGTTCTGACACCATTGTATGGGATCAGTCACTGGATGTTTTGGATTTTGGAGGAGGGGATGCCATTTCTCTTGAAATGAGCTTCTTGTTCTTCTCTTTGGCAAAGAAATTAAGTTTGGATGGGCACTTTGGGTGGTCTCAGTGAATGTAAAGGTTTTTCCCAAGAGGTTTCCCTGTGGGTTAGAGCTGTTGAACTGACAGTGGGAATCTAGACACCAAGTTGTTGAGCTTTTTGTCCTTGTAGCTTTAGTGTGTGAGTAGTCCCTGTTGCCCTGCTGCTTGGATCTTGACTCTGAGACTGAAAGCTTAGGAGCGTAGAGCTGAAAAGAAAAGTGCCAATAGCAGGGTGTGTGTTCATTGTTTGATGGGTGAAGTTGAAATTGTAGGCAGCAAAGAACTTTCTCTCTCAGCTGGCACATTTGGTGAGCGGATGTCTTTGAGTTTCTTACCGGACTCTGCGAGAGTGAAAATGTTTGTTAGGGCAGAGGATTTCGTGTTGCCCTTTGAGTGTGATGCAAAAGTGTTTGCACACTTGGAGGGGGAATATCAGCAAAGTCTTTTTTTCCTGGCACAGTTAATTTGAGAGCAGGGACGTTTCCAACTCGGCTCTGTCCTTTGGAGCTGGCCTCGGTGCGTTTCCTTCTTTTGTTAGTCGACAGCGCCATCGTGTGGTTATTTTGATGAGCGCTGGCAGACGGTGCCAGGGAAAAAGCCAAGCTGTTTGCGGCTCCGGCCTCATTGGTGTAGGAGCAGCGCAGGGAAGAGCTCCGCTGGGGGTCCTGGCTCTTAGAGACTGAGAGAATGTGATCCTGTATGTAGCACAGAAGGAAGTGGAATTGTTTCATTGTGGGCTGTGCAGTTTATAAGCTGCAAATGAAAAGGCAATTGCAGCGCAGCCTCTTCTTTTCTGTGTGATCAGCTGCTCAACATGTAACTCGCACACACTGAACTGCATCCACCTCCCTGGAGATATAAAATGTGTATATCACTTTCCTCAAACTCTATGTATTACCTTGCACTCTAGCAGATCCCAAACCGCTTCAAAACGTCCAGCAGCTACTCAAAAAGAAAAAGTCCAACAAAAAGCTAGTGCTGGCCTTTAGAGTGCCCTTGCAGTCCGTAAAATAGACGAAATGCACTAGGGCTTTGAATGCTTCTTCCCAACTATATAAATTCTCTCCAAGTGGCAAAGTCCATCATTACAGCAAAATTTTTCAGCTGGAGTTCTGACTGAGAGATGTGCCAGGACAGAAGGCATTTGCTGACCTACCCTTTTTCCCTGTGTAACTTGGTATTTGCAGTGCAATTATTTTCAGTGTCGCTGTGTCCAAGCAGCTAGAGATTACACAGATAGAAGTGTCAAGAGAGATGCTGCTAAAGTACGCCCTTCTTATAGCAGCATTTAAATGGCACACGACGCCTTGCTGCTTTTTCTTTCCCAGAGAGACCTGCTGTCAATTTTTTCACTCTGGCTTCTTGATCAAAAATGTCCACCTGAAATGTCTTACAGAAATAGGCTCCAGGTGTAAAAACCAGTACGGGGCTACATTTTCTGCGTGCTCCACATAAGTCACATCAAACTCACTCATCAAACTTCACTCTCTCCTTCCATTCTCCACCACTGCCTCTACCATTGTGTTCTCTGGATCTCAGAGTCTAAAGGCAGGCGCAATAGTTTCCACTGAGGGGTTGGAAGAGGTGTACAAGCAGCACAAATAGCTTCTGCGCTGCGCAGGCCATTTCTCTGCATTTTAGAGTCTAAGGGAAAGCGCTAGTGTTCCTGCGGAGAGCTGCAACAGCTGCAGAATATGTGTTGTCTTGGCACATGTTTGCAATCCACCATGATGGATCCTTAGTGAAACCAAACTGTGGTTCTGCTTCAAACATCTCACCCTGCTTGGCCACAAAGCTTTCGCTGACATGTCCCATTGCCTTTTTATTGCCGCGTTTCATTTTCAGAGTTTGTACGGAATCATTGCACTTTGCTTCTAAGCAGAACGTCGATACTGCTGGAGTCTCATATGTCCATTTTCTTCTCACACAAAAAAACTGCTTCCTTTAAAACATGCTGATGCGACCTGCTTTCTTGCTCAGCTGTAATTTTAGGGGTGTTCTCTGTCCCGCTTCCAGTCTGAATCTAAACTAAGAAGTTTATGGGACACAGATGTGCCAAGACAAATAGTTTGCTTGGACCTTGCCACGTGTATTCAAAAGCATCCTTTCACTCCACCATCAAGTCACTGCTTTCTTCTGCTTTACATCCTGCAAACTTCACACACACATACATACATACATACTGGAATGAGGCACTTTCTTTCTTTCTCAGCTACACTCACCTATCCCCCACGCTAACTTCTTTACCGCTTTTCTCTTGGCCTTGCTATGCATACTTTTCCTCTTAAGACACCCATTGTCTGGCCTACCCCTTCCCTACATTGCCTTGCCTTTCCTTTCCTATCCAACCTTGCATTTCTTTGTCATTCCTGGCCATTGTTTTCCTCTTCCTTCCTGACCCATCCATGTCTTTCCCTTGCCCTTCCTACCAGTCCAGTGCCTTGCACCACCCATCCCCCTTGCCACTTTGTCCAGTTTCCCTTCCCCTTTGTCCAGCTCCAATCTTTCATTTCCTTCTCCTTCTAGGACTCTCATTGCCTTGCTTGCCTCTCCTTTGTCTTGCCTGGCAAAGCCACCACTTTTCTTGGCGTTACCTTTGAACCTCTCCTCTCCCTTGCCTTGCATTACCTTGCTCACTCGTCCCCCACCTGGAATTCAATACCCCTCTTTTTGCGGCATTTCTTCATCTTGCCTTGCCCTGCCTGCTTCTCCTAGGACTCTCAAGGCTTTCACGTACCTCCAGCGTTTCAGGAGCATGTGAGAGGAAGCCCAAAAGAGGTCACGTGCAAGCACACCCATCTGTCCTGGCAGCTTGCTTCTGGCACCTATCCTTACATGTCTTGAATTTTGGACATAAAATTCACATTTCACCTTTGCGCTTCAGGACCAGAATGACAGTTCTTTTGTATACCAAGGAAAGCAGGTAATCCAAGTTTTTTAGGTGCAGATTAGAGATGGCCCATGTGAGATCAAGGCCAGCCAGAGAAATCTGTCCTAGCCCTTTTTGTGTACCAGCAGTCTTTGAATGTACCTCTCATTTGTCTTGCCTTGGTGACCCAAAAGTTTCCTTGCCTTGCCCTGCCTTGCCTCCCTAGCCTTGCACTCCCTCCAGTGCCTACGCCCACACTTGACCTGCCCACACTTGACTGCTTTCCTCCAGGGAAACCTAGCCTTGCCTAGCCCCTCCTGTTTCTGCCTGGCCTTCCTATGCCCATCCTTGCCTAGAAGTTCTGGGCCTTCTCTCACCTACCACTCCATTTGCTTGCCCCTCATGGCTCCAGCCTTGTCAACTTCTCCCTTGACTTGCCTACAATTGCGCCTACACTTGGTTTGCATTGCAAAGAGCGGTAGGCAAGGCAAAGCAAAGCAAGGAAGGTCTTTCTAGGTCTTGCCAGGCAAGGCACACATAAGCAAGCAGGCAAAACAAGAGTAGACTAGCCACAGCATCAAAGGCAAGGCAAGGCCAAGTGACTCTGAGTGCCTTTCCTTGGCAAGTAAAAGATATAGTGACAATGTAATAGGGCAGGCGTTAAAGGTACCATGAGGAGGTATAGTCCAGCAAGATATTTATGTCGTAGACCCTTCTCTGCAGGAGCCATTGTTGGACATAGTACAGGACATGGCATACAGCTTGGCTTGGTAAGTTCCTGAAGGAGAATGGCAATGCTTTCTCATGGGAAGGAAAGCACGTAGCCCCAGAGTTGGAGGTGCAGATAAGAAGCTGTGTCGCGCAGCTCAAGGACGACAGCAGCTTCTTGTGCCGGCATATTTGGAAGCACTCCCTCAATTTGTACAGTCATTGAGTCAGTATCCATCTTTGGAAGGCTGTCTGCCTCTAGTAAGAGTGTTCTGACACCATTGTATGGGATCAGTCACTGGATGTTTTGGATTTTGGAGGAGGGGATGCCCTTTCTCTTGAAATGAGCTTCTTGTTCTTCTCTTTGGCAAAGAAATTAAGTTTGGATGGGCACTTTGGGTGGTCTCAGTGAATTTAAAGGTTTTTCCCAAGAGGTTTCCCTGTGGGTTAGAGCTGTTGAACTGACAGTGGGAATCTAGACACCAAGTTGTTGAGCTTTTTGTCCTTGTAGCTTTAGTGTGTGAGTAGTCCCTGTTGCCATGCTGCTTGGATCTTGACTCTGAGACTGAAAGCTTAGGAGCGTAGAGCAGAAAAGAAAAGTGCCAATAGCAGGGTGCGTGTTCATTGTTTGATGGATGAAGCTGAAATTGTAGTCAGCAAAGAACTTTCTCTCTCAGCTGGCACATTTGTTGAGCGGATGTCTTTGAGTTTGTTACCGGACTCTGCGAGAGTGAAAATGTTTGTTAGGGCAGAGGATTTCGTGTTGCCCTTTGAGTGTGGTGCAAAAGTGTTTGCACACTTGGAGGGGGAATATCAGTAAAGTCTTTTTTTCCTGGCACAGTTAATTTGAGAGCAGGGACGTTTCCAACTCGGCTCTGTCCTTTGGAGCTGGCCTCGGTGCGTTTCCTTCTTTTGTTAGTCGACAGCGCCATCGTGTGGTTATTTTGATGAGCGCTGGCAGACGGTGCCAGGGAAAAAGCCAAGCTGTTTGCGGCTCCGGCCTCATTGGTGTAAAAGCAGCGCAAGGAAGAGCTCCGCTGGGGGTCCTGGCTCTTAGAGACTGAGAGAATGTGATCCTGTATGTAGCACAGAAGGAAGTGGAATTGTTTCATTGTGGGCTGTGCAGTTTATAAGCTGCAAATGAAAAGGCAATTGCAGCGCAGCCTCTTCTTTTCTGTGTGATCAGCTGCTCAACATGTAACTCGCACACACTGAACTGCATCCACCTCCCTGGAGATATAAAATGTGTATATCACTTTCCTCAAACTCTATGTATTACCTTGCACTCTAGCAGATCCCAAACCGCTTCAAAACGTCCAGCAGCTACTCAAAAAGAAAAAGTCCAACAAAAAGCTAGTGCTGGCCTTTAGAGTGCCTTTGCAGTCCGTAAAATAGACGAATTGCACTAGGGCTTTGAATGCTTCTTCCCAACTGTATAAATTCTCTCCAAATGGCAAAGTCCATCATTACAGCAAAATTTTTCAGCTGGAGTTCTGACTGAGAGATGTGCCAGGACAGAAGGCATTTGCTGACCTACCCTTTTTCCCTGTGTAACTTGGTATTTGCAGTACAATTATTTTCAGTGTCGCTGTGTCCAAGCAGCTAGAGATTACACAGATAGAAGTGTCAAGAGAGATGCTGCTAAAGTACGCCCTTCTTATAGCAGCATTTAAATGGCACACGACGCCTTGCTGCTTTTTCTTTCCCACAGACACCTGCTGTCAATTTTTTCACTCTGGCTTCTTGATCAAAAATGTCCACCTGAAATGTCTTACAGAAATAGGCTCCAGGTGTAAAAACCAGTACGGGGCTACATTTTCTGCGTGCTCCACATAAGTCACATCAAACTCACTCATCAAACTTCACTCTCTCCTTCCATTCTCCACTGCCTCTACCATTGTGTTCTCTGGATCTCAGAGTCTAAAGGCAGGCGTAATAGTTTCCACTGAGCAGTTGGAAGAGGTGTACAAGCAGCACAAATAGCTTCTGCGCTGCGCAGGCCATTTCTCTGCATTTTAGTGTCTAAGGGAAAGCGCTAGTGTTCCTGCGGAGAGCTGCAACAGCTGCAGAATATGTGTTGTCTTGGCACATGTTTGCAATCCACCATGATGGATCCTTAGTGAAACCAAACTGTGGTTCTGCTTCAAACATCTCACCCTGCTTGGCCACAAAGCTTTCGCTGACATGTCCCATTGCCTTTTTATTGCTGCGTTTCATTTTCAGAGTTTGTACGGAATCATTGCACTTTGCTTCTAAGCTGAACGTCGATACTGCTGGAGTCTCATATGTCCATTTTCTTCTCACACAAAAAAACTGCTTCCTTTAAAACATGCTGATGCGACCTGCTTTCTTGCTCAGCTGTAATTTTAGGGGTGTTCTCTGTCCCGCTTACAGTCTGAATCTAAACTAAGAAGTTTATGGGACACAGATGTGCCAAGACAAATAGTTTGCTTGGACCTTGCCACGTGTATTCAAAAGCATCCTTTCACTCCACCATCAAGTCTCTGCTTTACATCCTGCAAACTTCACACACACATACATACATACATACTGGAATGAGGCACTTTCTTTCTTTCTTTCTTTCTCAGCTACACTCACCTATCCCCCACGCGAACTTCTTTACCGCTTTTCTCTTGGCCTTGCTATGCATACTTTTCCTCTTAAGACACCCATTGTCTGGCCTACCCCTTCCCTACATTGCCTTGCCTTTCCTTTCCTATCCAACCTTGCATTTCTTTGTCATTCCTGGCCATTGTTTTCCTCTTCCTTCCTGACCCATCCATGTCTTTCCCTTGCCCTTCCTACCAGTCCAGTGCCTTGCACCACCCATCCCCCTTGCCACTTTGTCCAGTTTCCCTTCCCCTTTGTCCAGCTCCAATCTTTCATTTCCTTCTCCTTCTAGGACTCTCATTGCCTTGCTTGCCTCTCCTTTGTCTTGCCTGGCAAAGCCACCACTTTTCTTGGCGTTACCTTTGAACCTCTCCTCTCCCTTGCCTTGCATTCCCTTGCTCACTCGTCCCCCACCTGAAATTCAATACCCCTCTTTTTGCGGCATTTCTTCATCTTGCCTTGCCCTGCCTGCTTCTCCAAGGACTCTCAAGGCTTTCACGTACCTCCAGCGTTTCAGGAGCATGTGAGAGGAAGCCCAAAAGAGGTCACGTGCAAGCACACCCATCTGTCCTGGCAGCTTGCTTCTGGCACCTATCCTTACATGTCTTGAATTTTGGACATAAAATTCACATTTCACCTTTGCGCTTCAGGACCAGAATGACAGTTCTTTTGTACACCAAGGAAAGCAGCTAATCCAAGTGTATTAGGTGCAGATTAGAGATGGCCCATGTGAGATCAAGGCCAGACAGAGAAGTCTGTCCTAGCCCCTTTTGTGTACCAGCAGTCTTTGAATGTACCTCTCATTTGTCTTGCCTTGGTGACCCCAAAGTTTCCTTGCCTTGCCCTGCCTTGCCTCCCTAGCCTTGCACTCCCTCCAGTGCCTACGCCCACACTTGACCTGCCCACACTTGACTGCTTTCCTCCAGGGAAACCTAGCCTTGCCTAGGCCTTCCTGTTTCTGCCTGGCCTTCCTATGCCCATCCTTGCCTAGAAGTTCCGGGCCTTCTTTCACCTACCACTCCATTTGCTTGCCCCTCATGTCTCCAGCCTTGTCAACTTCTCCCTTGACTTGCCTACAATTGCGCCTACACTTGGTTTGCATTGCAAAGAGCGGTAGGCAAGGCAAAGCAAAGCAAGGAAGGTCTTTCTAGGTCTTGCCAGGCAAGGCACACATAAGCAAGCAAGCAAAACAAGAGTAGACTAGCCACAGCATCAAAGGCAAGGCAAGGCCAAGTGACTCTGAGTGCCTTTCCTTGGCAAGTAAAAGATATAGTGACAATGTAATAGGGCAGGCGTTAAAGGTACCATGAGGAGGTATAGTCCAGCAAGATATTTATGTCGTAGACCCTTCTGTGCAGGAGCCATTGTTGGACATAGTACAAGACATGGCATACAGTTTGCCTTGGTAAGTTCCTGAAGGAGAATGGCAATGCTTTCTCATGGGAAGGAAAGCACGTAGCCCCAGAGTTGGAGGTGCAGATAAGAAGCTGTGTCGCGCAGCTCAAGGACGACAGCAGCTTCTTGTGCCGGCATATTTGGAAGCACTCCCTCAATTTGTACAGTCATTGAGTCAGTATCCATCTTTGGAAGGCTGTCTGCCTCTAGTAAGAGTGTTCTGACACCATTGTATGGGATCAGTCACTGGATGTTTTGGATTTTGGAGGAGGGGATGCCCTTTCTCTTGAAATGAGCTTCTTGTTCTTCTCTTTGGCAAAGAAATTAAGTTTGGATGGGCACTTTGGGTGGTCTCAGTGAATTTAAAGGTTTTTCCCAAGAGGTTTCCCTGTGGGTTAGAGCTGTTGAACTGACAGTGGGAATCTAGACACCAAGTTGTTGAGCTTTTTGTCCTTGTAGCTTTAGTGTGTGAGTAGTCCCTGTTGCCGTGCTGCTTGGATCTTGACTCTGAGACTGAAAGCTTAGGAGCGTAGAGCTGAAAAGAAAAGTGCCAATAGCAGGGTGTGTGTTCTTTGCTTGATGGGTGAAGCTGAAATTGTAGGCAGCAAAGAACTTTCTCTCTCCGCTGGCACATTTGTTGAGCGGATGTCTTTGAGTTTGTTACCGGACTCTGCGAGAGTGAAAATGTTTGTTAGGGCAGAGGATTTTGTGTTGCCCTTTGAGTGTGGTGCAAAAGTGTTTGCACACTTGGAGGGGGAAGATCAGCAAAGTCTTTTTTTCCTGGCACAGTTAATTTGAGAGCAGGGACGTTTCCAACTCGGCTCTGTCCTTTGGAGCTGGCCTCGGTGCGTTTCCTTCTTTTGTTAGTCGACAGCGCCATCGTGTGGTTATTTTGATGAGCGCTGGCAGACGGTGCCAGGGAAAAAGCCAAGCTGTTTGCGGCTCCGGCCTCATTGGTGCAGGAGCAGCGCAGGGAAGAGCTCCGCTGGGGGTCCTGGCTCTTAGAGACTGAGAGAATGTGATCCTGTATGTAGCACAGAAGGAAGTGGAATTGTTTCATTGTGGGCTGTGCAGTTTATAAGCTGCAAATGAAAAGGCAATTGCAGCGCAGCCTCTTCTTTTCTGTGTGATCAGCTGCTCAACATGTAACTCGCACACACTGAACTGCATCCACCTCCCTGGAGATATAAAATGTGTATATCACTTTCCTCAAACTCTATGTATTACCTTGCACTCTAGCAGATCCCAAACCGCTTCAAAACGTCCAGCAGCTACTCAAAAAGAAAAAGTCCAACAAAAAGCTAGTGCTGGCCTTTAGAGTGCCTTTGCAGTCCGTAAAATAGACGAAATGCACTAGGGCTTTGAATGCTTCTTCCCAACTATATAAATTCTCTCCAAGTGGCAAAGTCCGTCATTACAGCAAAATTTTTCAGCTGGAGTTCTGACTGAGAGATGTGCCAGGACAGAAGGCATTTGCTGACCTACCCTTTTTCCCTGTGTAACTTGGTATTTGCAGTACAATTATTTTCAGTGTCGCTGTGTCCAAGCAGCTAGAGATTACACAGATAGAAGTGTCAAGAGAGATGCTGCTAAAGTACGCCCTTCTTATAGCAGCATTTAAATGGCACACGACGCCTTGCTGCTTTTTCTTTCCCAGAGAGACCTGCTGTCAATTTTTTCACTCTGGCTTCTTGATCAAAAATGTCCACCTGAAATGTCTTACAGAAATAGGCTCCAGGTGTAAAAACCAGTACGGGGCTACATTTTCTGCATGCTCCACATAAGTCACATCAAACTCACTCATCAAACTTCACTCTCTCCTTCCATTCTCCACCACTGCCTCTACCATTGTGTTCTCTGGATCTCAGAGTCTAAAGGCAGGCGCAATAGTTTCCACTGAGGGGTTGGAAGAGGTGTACAAGCAGCACAAATAGCTTCTGCGCTGCGCAGGCCATTTCTCTGCATTTTAGAGCCTAAGGGAAAGCGCTAGTGTTCCTGCGGAGAGCTGCAACAGCTGCAGAATATGTGTTGTCTTGGCACATGTTTGCAATCCACCATGATGGATCCTTAGTGAAACCAAACTGTGGTTCTGCTTCAAACATCTCACCCTGCTTGGCCACAAAGCTTTCGCTGACATGTCCCATTGCCTTTTTATTGCTGCGTTTCATTTTCAGAGTTTGTACGGAATCATTGCACTTTGCTTCTAAGCTGAACGTCGATACTGCTGGAGTCTCATATGTCCATTTTCTTCTCACACAAAAAAACTGCTTCCTTTAAAACATGCTGATGCGACCTGCTTTCTTGCTCAGCTGTAATTTTAGGGGTGTTCTCTGTCCCGCTTACAGTCTGAATCTAAACTAAAAAGTTTATGGGACACAGATGTGCCAAGACAAATAGTTTGCTTGGACCTTGCCACGTGTATTCAAAAGCATCCTTTCACTCCACCATCAAGTCTCTGCTTTACATCCTGCAAACTTCACACACACATACATACATACATACTGGAATGAGGCACTTTCTTTCTTTCTTTCTTTCTCAGCTACACTCACCTATCCCCCACGCTAACTTCTTTACCGCTTTTCTCTTGGCCTTGCTATGCATACTTTTCCTCTTAAGACACCCATTGTCTGGCCTACCCCTTCCCTACATTGCCTTGCTTTTCCTTTCCTATCCAACCTTGCATTTCTTTGTCATTCCTGGCCATTGTTTTCCTCTTCCTCCCTGACCCATCCATGTCTTTCCCTTGCCCTTCCTACCAGTCCAGTGCCTTGCACCACCCATCCCCCTTGCCACTTTGTCCAGTTTCCCTTCCCCTTTGTCCAGCTCCAATCTTTCATTTCCTTCTCCTTCTAGGACTCTCATTGCCTTGCTTGCCTCTCCTTTGTCTTGCCTGGCAAAGCCACCACTTTTCTTGGCGTTACCTTTGAACCTCTCCTCTCCCTTGCCTTGCATTCCCTTGCTCACTCGTCCCCCACCTGGAATTCAATACTCCTCTTTTTGAGGAATTTCTTCATCTTGCCTTGCCCTGCCTGCCTCTCCTAGGACTCTCAAGGCTTTCACGTACCTCCAGCGTTTCAGGAGCATGTGAGAGGAAGCCCAAGAGAGGTCACGTGCAAGCACACCCATCTGTCCTGGCAGCTTGCTTCTGGCACCTATCCTTACATGTCTTGAATTTTGGACATAAAATTCACATTTCACCTTTGCGCTTCAGGACCAGAATGACAGTTCTTTTGTATACCAAGGAAAGCAGGTAATCCAAGTGTATTAGGTGCAGATTAGAGATGGCCCATGTGAGATCAAGGCCAGCCAGAGAAGTCTGTCCTAGCCCCTTTTGTGTACCAGCAGTCTTTGAATGTACCTCTCATTTGTCTTGCCTTGGTGACCCCAAAGTTTCCTTGCCTTGCCCTGCCTTGCCTCCCTAGCCTTGCACTCCCTCCAGTGCCTACGCCCACACTTGACCTGCCTACTGCTTTCCTCCAGGGAAACCTAGCCTTGCCTAGCCCCTCCTGTTTCTGCCTGGCCTTCCTATGCCCATCCTTGCCTAGAAGTTCTGGGCCTTCTCTCACCTACCACTCCATTTGCTTGCCCCTCATGGCTCCAGCCTTGTCAGCTTCTCCCTTGACTTGCCTACAATTGCGCCTACACTTGGTTTGCATTGCAAAGAGCGGTAGGCAAGGCAAAGCAAAGCAAGGAAGGTCTTTCTAGGTCTTGCCAGGCAAGGCACACATAAGCAAGCAAGCAAAACAAGAGTAGACTAGCCACAGCATCAAAGGCAAGGCAAGGCCAAGTGACTCTGAGTGCCTTTCCTTGGCAAGAAAAAGATATAGTGACAATGTAATAGGGCAGGCGTTAAAGGAACCATGAGGAGGTATAGTCCAGCAAGATATTTATGTCGTAGACCCTTCTCTGCAGGAGCCATTGTTGGACATAGTACAGGACATGGCATACAGCTTGGCTTGGTAAGTTCCTGAAAGAGAATGGCAATGCTTTCTCATGGGAAGGAAAGCACGTAGCCCCAGAGTTGGAGGTGCAGATAAGAAGCTGTGTCGCGCAGCTCAAGGACGACAGCAGCTTCTTGTGCCGGCATATTTGGAAGCACTCCCTCAATTTGTACAGTCATTGAGTCAGTATCCATCTTTGGAAGGCTGTCTGCCTCTAGTAAGAGTGTTCTGACACCATTGTATGGGATCAGTCACTGGATGTTTTGGATTTTGGAGGAGGGGATGCCCTTTCTCTTGAAATGAGCTTCTTGTTCTTCTCTTTGGCAAAGAAATTAAGTTTGGATGGGCACTTTGGGTGGTCTCAGTGAATTTAAAGGTTTTTCCCAAGAGGTTTCCCTGTGGGTTAGAGCTGTTGAACTGACAGTGGGAATCTAGACAGCAAGTTGTTGAGCTTTTTGTCCTTGTAGCTTTAGTGTGTGAGTAGTCCCTGTTGCCATGCTGCTTGGATCTTGACTCTGAGACTGAAAGCTTAGGAGCGTAGAGCTGAAAAGAAAAGTGCCAATAGCAGGGTGCGTGTTCATTGTTTGATGGATGAAGCTGAAATTGTAGTCAGCAAAGAACTTTCTCTCTCCGCTGGCACATTTGTTGAGCGGATGTCTTTGAGTTTGTTACCGGACTCTGCGAGAGTGAAAATGTTTGTTAGGGCAGAGGATTTTGTGTTGCCCTTTGAGTGTGGTGCAAAAGTGTTTGCACACTTGGAGGGGGAAGATCAGCAAAGTCTTTTTTTCCTGGCACAGTTAATTTGAGAGCAGGGACGTTTCCAACTCGGCTCTGTCCTTTGGAGCTGGCCTCGGTGCGTTTCCTTCTTTTGTTAGTCGACAGCGCCATCGTGTGGTTATTTTGATGAGCGCTGGCAGACGGTGCCAGGGAAAAAGCCAAGCTGTTTGCGGCTCCGGCCTCATTGGTGTAGGAGCAGCGCAAGGAAGAGCTCTGCTGGGGGTCCTGGCTCTTAGAGACTGAGAGAATATGATCCTGTATGTAGCACAGAAGGAAGTGGAATTGTTTCATTGTGGGCTGTGCAGTTTATAAGCTGCAAATGAAAAGGCAATTGCAGCGCAGCCTCTTCTTTTCTGTGTGATCAGCTGCTCAACATGTAACTCGCACACACTGAACTGCATCCACCTCCCTGGAGATATAAAATGTGTATATCACTTTCCTCAAACTCTATGTATTACCTTGCACTCTAGCAGATCCCAAACCGCTTCAAAACGTCCAGCAGCTACTCAAAAAGAAAAAGTCCAACAAAAAGCTAGTGCTGGCCTTTAGAGTGCCTTTGCAGTCCGTAAAATAGATGAAATGCACTAGGGCTTTGAATGCTTCTTCCCAACTATATAAATTCTCTCCAAGTGGCAAAGTCCATCATTACAGCAAAATTTTTCAGCTGGAGTTCTGACTGAGAGATGTGCCAGGACAGAAGGCATTTGCTGACCTACCCTTTTTCCCTGTGTAACTTGGTATTTGCAGTACAATTATTTTCAGTGTCGCTGTGTCCAAGCAGCTAGAGATTACACAGATAGAAGTGTCAAGAGAGATGCTGCTAAAGTACGCCCTTCTTATAGCAGCATTTAAATGGCACACGACGCCTTGCTGCTTTTTCTTTCCCAGAGAGACCTGCTGTCAATTATTTCACTCTGGCTTCTTGATCAAAAATGTCCACCTGAAGTGTCTTACAGAAATAGGCTCCAGGTGTAAAAACCAGTACGGGGCTACATTTTCTGCGTGCTCCACATAAGTCACATCAAACTCACTCATCAAACTTCACTCTCTCCTTCCATTCTCCACTGCCTCTACCATTGTGTTCTCTGGATCTCAGAGTCTAAAGGCAGGCGCAATAGTTTCCACTGAGGGGTTGGAAGAGGTGTACAAGCAGCACAAATAGCTTCTGCGCTGCGCAGGCCATTTCTCTGCATTTTAGAGTCTAAGGGAAAGCGCTAGTGTTCCTGCGGAGAGCTGCAACAGCTGCAGAATATGTGTTGTCTTGGCACATGTTTGCAATCCACCATGATGGATCCTTAGTGAAACCAAACTGTGGTTCTGCTTCAAACATCTCACCCTGCTTGGCCACAAAGCTTTCGCTGACATGTCCCATTGCCTTTTTATTGCTGCGTTTCATTTTCAGAGTTTGTACGGAATCATTGCACTTTGCTTCTAAGCTGAACGTCGATACTGCTGGAGTCTCATATGTCCATTTTCTTCTCACACAAAAAAACTGCTTCCTTTAAAACATGCTGATGCGACCTGCTTTCTTGCTCAGCTGTAATTTTAGGGGTGTTCTCTGTCCCGCTTACAGTCTGAATCTAAACTAAGAAGTTTATGGGACACAGATGTGCCAAGACAAATAGTTTGCTTGGACCTTGCCACGTGTATTCAAAAGCATCCTTTCACTCCACCATCAAGTCTCTGCTTTACATCCTGCAAACATCACACACACATACATACATACATACATACTGGAATGAGGCACTTTCTTTCTTTCTTTCTTTCTCAGCTACACTCACCTATCCCCCACGCTAACTTCTTTACCGCTTTTCTCTTGGCCTTGCTATGCATACTTTTCCTCTTAAGACACCCATTGTCTGGCCTACCCCTTCCCTACATTGCCTTGCCTTTCCTTTCCTATCCAACCTTGCATTTCTTTGTCATTCCTGGCCATTGTTTTCCTCTTCCTCCCTGACCCATCCATGTCTTTCCCTTGCCCTTCCTACCAGTCCAGTGCCTTGCACCACCCATCCCCCTTGCCACTTTGTCCAGTTTCCCTTCCCCTTTGTCCAGCTCCAATATTTCATTTCCTTCTCCTTCTAGGACTCTCATTGCCTTGCTTGCCTCTCCTTTGTCTTGCCTGGCAAAGCCACCACTTTTCTTGGCGTTACCTTTGAACCTCTCCTCTCCCTTGCCTTGCATTCCCTTGCTCACTCGTCCCCCACCTGGAATTCAATACTCCTCTTTTTGAGGAATTTCTTCATCTTGCCTTGCCCTGCCTGCTTCTCCTAGGACTCTCAAGGCTTTCACGTACCTCCAGCGTTTCAGGAGCATGTGAGAGGAAGCCCAAAAGAGGTCACGTGCAAGCACACCCATCTGTCCTGGCAGCTTGCTTCTGGCACCTATCCTTACATGTCTTGAATTTTGGACATAAAATTCACATTTCACCTTTGCGCTTCAGGACCAGAATGACAGTTCTTTTGTATACCAAGGAAAGCAGGTAATCCAAGTGTTTTAGGTGCAGATTAGAGATGGCCCATGTGAGATCAAGGCCAGACAGAGAAGTCTGTCCTAGCCCCTTTTGTGTACCAGCAGTCTTTGAATGTACCTCTCATTTGTCTTGCCTTGGTGACCCAAAAGTTTCCTTGCCTTGCCCTGCCTTGCCTCCCTAGCCTTGCACTCCCTCCAGTGCCTACGCCCACACTTGACCTGCCTACTGCTTTCCTCCAGGGAAACCTAGCCTTGCCTAGCCCCTCCTGTTTCTGCCTGGCCTTCCTATGCCCATCCTTGCCTAGAAGTTCTGGGCCTTCTCTCACCTACCACTCCATTTGCTTGCCCCTCATGGCTCCAGCCTTGTCAGCTTCTCCCTTGACTTGCCTACAATTGCGCCTACACTTGGTTTGCATTGCAAAGAGCGGTAGGCAAGGCAAAGCAAAGCAAGGAAGGTCTTTCTAGGTCTTGCCAGGCAAGGCACACAGAAGCAAGCAAGCAAAACAAGAGTAGACTAGCCACAGCATCAAAGGCAAGGCAAGGCCAAGTGACTCTGAGTGCCTTTCCTTGGCAAGTAAAAGATATAGTGACAATGTAATAGGGCAGGCGTTAAAGGTACCATGAGGAGGTATAGTTCAGCAAGATATTTATGTCATAGACCCTTCTGTGCGGGAGCCATTGTTGGACATAGTACAGGACATGGCATACAGTTTGGCTTGGTAAGTTCCTGAAGGAGAATGGCAATGCTTTCTCATGGGAAGGAAAGCACGTAGCCCCAGAGTTGGAGGTGCAGATAAGAAGCTGTGTCGCGCAGCTCAAGGACGACAGCAGCTTCTTGTGCCGGCATATTTGGAAGCACTCCCTCAATTTGTACAGTCATTGAGTCAGTATCCATCTTTGGAAGGCTGTCTGCCTCTAGTAAGAGTGTTCTGACACCATTGTATGGGATCAGTCACTGGATGTTTTGGATTTTGGAGGAGGGGATGCCCTTTCTCTTGAAATGAGCTTCTTGTTCTTCTCTTTGGCAAAGAAATTAAGTTTGGATGGGCACTTTGGGTGGTCTCAGTGAATTTAAAGGTTTTTCCCAAGAGGTTTCCCTGTGGGTTAGAGCTGTTGAACTGACAGTGGGAATCTAGACACCAAGTTGTTGAGCTTTTTGTCCTTGTAGCTTTAGTGTGTGAGTAGTCCCTGTTGCCATGCTGCTTGGATCTTGACTCTGAGACTGAAAGCTTAGGAGCGTAGAGCTGAAAAGAAAAGTGCCAATAGCAGGGTGTGTGTTCATTGTTTGATGGGTGAAGCTGAAATTGTAGGCAGCAAAGAACTTTCTCTCTCCGCTGGCACATTTGTTGAGCGGATGTCTTTGAGTTTGTTACCGGACTCTGCGAGAGTGAAAATGTTTGTTAGGGCAGAGGATTTCGTGTTGCCCTTTGAGTGTGGTGCAAAAGTGTTTGCACACTTGGAGGGGGAAGATCAGCAAAGTCTTTTTTTCCTGGCACAGTTAATTTGAGGGCAGGGACGTTTCCAACTCGGCTCTGTCCTTTGGAGCTGGCCTCGGTGCGTTTCCTTCTTTTGTTAGTCGACAGCGCCATCGTGTGGTTATTTTGATGAGCGCTGGCAGCCGGTGCCAGGGAAAAAGCCAAGCTGTTTGCGGCTCCGGCCTCATTGGTGTAGGAGCAGCGCAGGGAAGAGCTCTGCTGGGGGTCCTGGCTCTTAGAGACTGAGAGAATATGATCCTGTATGTAGCACAGAAGGAAGTGGAATTGTTTCATTGTGGGCTGTGCAGTTTATAAGCTGCAAATGAAAAGGCAATTGCAGCGCAGCCTCTTCTTTTCTGTGTGATCAGCTGCTCAACATGTAACTCGCACACACTGAACTGCATCCACCTCCCTGGAGATATAAAATGTGTATATCACTTTCCTCAAACTCTATGTATTACCTTGCACTCTAGCAGATCCCAAACCGCTTCAAAACGTCCAGCAGCTACTCAAAAAGAAAAAGTCCAACAAAAAGCTAGTGCTGGCCTTTAGAGTGCCTTTGCAGTCCGTAAAATAGATGAAATGCACTAGGGCTTTGAATGCTTCTTCCCAACTATATAAATTCTCTCCAAGTGGCAAAGTCCATCATTACAGCAAAATTTTTCAGCTGGAGTTCTGACTGAGAGATGTGCCAGGACAGAAGGCATTTGCTGACCTACCCTTTTTCCCTGTGTAACTTGGTATTTGCAGTACAATTATTTTCAGTGTCGCTGTGTCCAAGCAGCTAGAGATTACACAGATAGAAGTGTCAAGAGAGATGCTGCTAAAGTACGCCCTTCTTATAGCAGCATTTAAATGGCACACGACGCCTTGCTGCTTTTTCTTTCCCAGAGAGACCTGCTGTCAATTTTTTCACTCTGGCTTCTTGATCAAAAATGTCCACCTGAAGTGTCTTACAGAAATAGGCTCCAGGTGTAAAAACCAGTACGGGGCTACATTTTCTGCATGCTCCACATAAGTCACATCAAACTCACTCATCAAACTTCACTCTCTCCTTCCATTCTCCACTGCCTCTACCATTGTGTTCTCTGGATCTCAGAGTCTAAAGGCAGGCGCAATAGTTTCCACTGAGGGGTTGGAAGAGGTGTACAAGCAGCACAAATAGCTTCTGCGCTGCGCAGGCCATTTCTCTGCATTTTAGAGTCTAAGGGAAAGCGCTAGTGTTCCTGCGGAGAGCTGCAACAGCTGCAGAATATGTGTTGTCTTGGCACATGTTTG
This sequence comes from Poecile atricapillus, assembly GCF_030490865.1. Taxonomy (NCBI): domain Eukaryota; kingdom Metazoa; phylum Chordata; class Aves; order Passeriformes; family Paridae; genus Poecile; species Poecile atricapillus. The sequence goes on from NC_081288.1 coordinate 69,606,665, forward strand.
CAATCCACCATGATGGATCCTTAGTGAAACCAAACTGTGGTTCTGCTTCAAACATCTCACCCTGCTTGGCCACAAAGCTTTCGCTGACATGTCCCATTGCCTTTTTATTGCTGCGTTTCATTTTCAGAGTTTGTACGGAATCATTGCACTTTGCTTCTAAGCTGAACGTCGATACTGCTGGAGTCTCATATGTCCATTTTCTTCTCACACAAAAAAACTGCTTCCTTTAAAACATGCTGATGAGACCTGCTTTCTTGCTCAGCTGTAATTTTAGGGGTGTTCTCTGTCCCGCTTACAGTCTGAATCTAAACTAAGAAGTTTATGGGACACAGATGTGCCAAGACAAATAGTTTGCTTGGACCTTGCCACGTGTATTCAAAAGCATCCTTTCACTCCACCATCAAGTCTCTGCTTTACATCCTGCAAACTTCACACACACATACATACATACATACATACTGGAATGAGGCTCTTTCTTTCTTTCTTTCTTTCTCAGCTACACTCACCTATCCCCCACGCTAACTTCTTTACCGCTTTTCTCTTGGCCTTGCTATGCATACTTTTCCTCTTAAGACACCCATTGTCTGGCCTACCCCTTCCCTACATTGCCTTGCCTTTCCTTTCCTATCCAACCTTGCATTTCTATGTCATTCCTGGCCATTGTTTTCCTCTTCCTCCCTGACCCATCCATGTCTTTCCCTTGCCCTTCCTACCAGTCCAGTGCCTTGCACCACCCATCCCCCTTGCCACTTTGTCCAGTTTCCCTTCCCCTTTGTCCAGCTCCAATCTTTCATTTCCTTCTCCTTCTAGGACTCTCATTGCCTTGCTTGCCTCTCCTTTGTCTTGCCTGGCAAAGCCACCACTTTTCTTGGCGTTACCTTTGAACCTCTCCTCTCCCTTGCCTTGCATTCCCTTGCTCACTCGTCCCCCACCTGGAATTCAATACTCCTCTTTTTGAGGAATTTCTTCATCTTGCCTTGCCCTGCCTGCCTCTCCTAGGACTCTCAAGGCTTTCACGTACCTCCAGCGTTTCAGGAGCATGTGAGAGGAAGCCCAAAAGAGGTCACGTGCAAGCACACCCATCTGTCCTGGCAGCTTGCTTCTGGCACCTATCCTTACATGTCTTGAATTTTGGACATAAAATTCACATTTCACCTTTGCGCTTCAGGACCAGAATGACAGTTCTTTTGTATACCAAGGAAAGCAGGTAATCCAAGTGTTTTAGGTGCAGATTAGAGATGGCCCATGTGAGATCAAGGCCAGACAGAGAAGTCTGTCCTAGCCCCTTTTGTGTACCAGCAGTCTTTGAATGTACCTCTCATTTGTCTTGCCTTGGTGACCCAAAAGTTTCCTTGCCTTGCCCTGCCTTGCCTCCCTAGCCTTGCACTCCCTCCAGTGCCTACGCCCACACTTGACCTGCCTACTGCTTTCCTTTGGGGAAACCTAGCCTTGCCTAGGCCTTCCTGTTTCTGCCTGGCCTTCCTGTGCCCATCCTTGCCTAGAAGTTCTGGGTCTTCTCTCACCTACCACTCCATTTGCTTGCCCCTCATGGCTCCAGCCTTGTCAGCTTCTCCCTTGACTTGCCTACAATTGCGCCTACACTTGGTTTGCATTGCAAAGAGCGGTAGGCAAGGCAAAGCAAAGCAAGGAAGGTCTTTCTAGGTCTTGCCAGGCAAGGCACACAGAAGCAAGCAAGCAAAACAAGAGTAGACTAGCCACAGCATCAAAGGCAAGGCAAGGTCAAGTGACTCTGAGTGCCTTTCCTTGGCAAGTAAAAGATATAGTGACAATGTAATAGGGCAGGCGTTAAAGGTACCATGAGGAGGTATAGTCCAGAGAGATATTTATGTCGTAGACCCTTCTGTGCAGGAGCCATTGTTGGACATAGTACAGGACATGGCATACAGCTTGGCTTGGTAAGTTCCTGAAGGAGAATGGCAATGCTTTCTCATGGGAAGGAAAGCACGTAGCCCCAGAGTTGGAGGTGCAGATAAGAAGCTGTGTCGCGCAGCTCAAGGACGACAGCAGCTTCTTGTGCCGGCATATTTGGAAGCACTCCCTCAATTTGTACAGTCATTGAGTCAGTATCCATCTTTGGAAGGCTGTCTGCCTCTAGTAAGAGTGTTCTGACACCATTGTATGGGATCAGTCACTGGATGTTTTGGATTTTGGAGGAGGGGATGCCCTTTCTCTTGAAATGAGCTTCTTGTTCTTCTCTTTGGCAAAGAAATTAAGTTTGGATGGGCACTTTGGGTGGTCTCAGTGAATTTAAAGGTTTTTCCCAAGAGGTTTCCCTGTGGGTTAGAGCTGTTGAACTGACAGTGGGAATCTAGACACCAAGTTGTTGAGCTTTTTGTCCTTGTAGCTTTAGTGTGTGAGTAGTTCCTGTTGCCGTGCTGCTTGGATCTTGACTCTGAGACTGAAAGCTTAGGAGCGCAGAGCTGAAAAGAAAAGTGCCAATAGCAGGGTGTGTGTTCATTGTTTGTTGGGTGAAGCTGAAGTTGTAGGCAGCAGAGAACTTTCTCTCTCCGCTGGCACATTTGTTGAGCGGATGTCTTTGAGTTTGTTACCGGACTCTGCGAGAGTGAAAATGTTTGTTAGGGCAGAGGATTTCGTGTTGCCCTTTGAGTGTGGTGCAAAAGTGTTTGCACACATGGAGGGGGAAGATCAGCAAAGTCTTTTTTTCCTGGCACAGTTAATTTGAGAGCAGGGACGTTTCCAACTCGGCTCTGTCCTTTGGAGCTGGCCTCGGTGCGTTTCCTTCTTTTGTTAGTCGACAGCGCCATCGTGTGGTTATTTTGATGAGCGCTGGCAGCCGGTGCCAGGGAAAAAGCCAAGCTGTTTGCGGCTCCGGCCTCATTGGTGTAGGAGCAGCGCAGGGAAGAGCTCCGCTGGGGGTCCTGGCTCTTAGAGACTGAGAGAATGTGATCCTGTATGTAGCACAAAAGGAAGTGGAATTGTTTCATTGTGGGCTGTGCAGTTTATAAGCTGCAAATGAAAAGGCAATTGCAGCGCAGCCTCTTCTTTTCTGTGTGATCAGCTGCTCAACATGTAACTCGCACACACTGAACTGCATCCACCTCCCTGGAGATATAAAATGTGTATATCACTTTCCTCAAACTCTATGTATTACCTTGCACTCTAGCAGATCCCAAACCGCTTCAAAACGTCCAGCAGCTACTCAAAAAGAAAAAGTCCAACAAAAAGCTAGTGCTGGCCTTTAGAGTGCCTTTGCAGTCCGTAAAATAGATGAAATGCACTAGGGCTTTGAATGCTTCTTCCCAACTATATAAATTCTCTCCAAGTGGCAAAGTCCATCATTACAGCAAAATTTTTCAGCTGGAGTTCTGACTGAGAGATGTGCCAGGACAGAAGGCATTTGCTGACCTACCCTTTTTCCCTGTGTAACTTGGTATTTGCAGTACAATTATTTTCAGTGTCGCTGTGTCCAAGCAGCTAGAGATTACACAGATAGAAGTGTCAAGAGAGATGCTGCGAAAGTACGCCCTTCTTATAGCAGCATTTAAATGGCACACGACGCCTTGCTGCTTTTTCTTTCCCAGAGAGACCTGCTGTCAATTTTTTCACTCTGGCTTCTTGATCAAAAATGTCCACCTGAAATGTCTTACAGAAATAGGCTCCAGGTGTAAAAACCAGTACGGGGCTACATTTTCTGCGTGCTCCACATAAGTCACATCAAACTCACTCGTCAAACTTCACTCTCTCCTTCCATTCTCCACTGCCTCTACCATTGTGTTCTCTGGATCTCAGAGTCTAAAGGCAGGCGCAATAGTTTCCACTGAGGGGTTGGAAGAGGTGTACAAGCAGCACAAATAGCTTCTGCGCTGCGCAGGCCATTTCTCTGCATTTTAGAGTCTAAGGGAAAGCGCTAGTGTTCCTGCGGAGAGCTGCAACAGCTGCAGAATATGTGTTGTCTTGGCACATGTTTGCAATCCACCATGATGGATCCTTAGTGAAACCAAACTGTGGTTCTGCTTCAAACATCTCACCCTGCTTGGCCACAAAGCTTTCGCTGACATGTCCCATTGCCTTTTTATTGCTGCGTTTCATTTTCAGAGTTTGTACGGAATCATTGCGCTTTGCTTCTAAGCTGAACGTCGATACTGCTGGAGTCTCATATGTCCATTTTCTTCTCACACAAAAAAACTGCTTCCTTTAAAACATGCTGATGCGACCTGCTTTCTTGCTCAGCTGTAATTTTAGGGGTGTTCTCTGTCCCGCTTACAGTCTGAATCTAAACTAAGAAGTTTATGGGACACAGATGTGCCAAGACAAATAGTTTGCTTGGACCTTGCCACGTGTATTCAAAAGCATCCTTTCACTCCACCATCAAGTCTCTGCTTTACATCCTGCAAACTTCACACACACATACATACATACATACTGGAATGAGGCATTTTCTTTCTTTCTTTCTCAGCTACACTCACCTATCCCCCACGCTAACTTCTTTACCGCTTTTCTCTTGGCCTTGCTATGCATACTTTTCCTCTTAAGACACCCATTGTCTGGCCTACCCCTTCCCTACATTGCCTTGCCTTTCCTTTCCTATCCAACCTTGCATTTCTTTGTCATTCCTGGCCATTGTTTTCCTCTTCCTTCCTGACCCATCCATGTCTTTCCCTTGCCCTTCCTACCAGTCCAGTGCCTTGCACCACCCATCCCCCTTGCCACTTTGTCCGGTTTCCCTTCCCATTTGTCCAGCACCAATCTTTCATTTCCTTCTCCTTCTAGGACTCTCATTGCCTTGCTTGCCTCTCCTTTGTCTTGCCTGGCAAAGCCACCACTTTTCTTGGCGTTACCTTTGAACCTCTCCTCTCCCTTGCCTTGCATTCCCTTGCTCACTCGTCCCCCACCTGGAATTCAATACCCCTCTTTTTGCGGCATTTCTTCATCTTGCCTTGCCCTGCCTGCTTCCCCTAGGACTCTCAAGGCTTTCACGTACCTCCAGCGTTTCAGGAGCATGTGAGAGAAAGCCCAAAAGAGGTCACGTGCAAGCACACCCATCTGTCCTGGCAGCTTGCTTCTGGCACCTATCCTTACATGTCTTGAATTTTGGACATAAAATTCACATTTCACCTTTGCGCTTCAGGACCAGAATGACAGTTCTTTTGTATACCAAGGAAAGCAGGTAATCCAAGTGTTTTAGGTGCAGATTAGAGATGGCCCATGTGAGATCAAGGCCAGACAGAGAAGTCTGTCCTAGCCCCTTTTGTGTACCAGCAGTCTTTGAATGTACCTCTCATTTGTCTTGCCTTGGTGACCCAAAAGTTTCCTTGCCTTGCCCTGCCTTGCCTCCCTAGCCTTGCACTCCCTCCAGTGCCTACGCCCACACTTGACCTGCCCACACTTGACTGCTTTCCTCCAGGGAAACCTAGCCTTGCCTAGCCCTTCCTGTTTCTGCCTGGCCTTCCTATGCCCATCCTTGCCTAGAAGTTCTGGGCCTTCTCTCACCTACCACTCCATTTGCTTGCCCCTCATGGCTCCAGCCTTGTCAGCTTCTCCCTTGACTTGCCTACAATTGCGCCTACACTTGGTTTGCATTGCAAAGAGCGGTAGGCAAGGCAAAGCAAAGCAAGGAAGGTCTTTCTAGGTCTTGCCAGGCAAGGCACACAGAAGCAAGCAAGCAAAACAAGAGTAGATTAGCCACAGCATCAAAGGCAAGGCAAGGCCAAGTGACTCTGAGTGCCTTTCCTTGGCAAGTAAAAGATATAGTGACAATGTAATAGGGCAGGCGTTAAAGGTACCATGAGGAGGTATAGTTCAGCAAGATATTTATGTCGTAGACCCTTCTGTGCAGGAGCCATTGTTGGACATAGTACAGGACATGGCATACAGCTTGGCTTGGTAAGTTCCTGAAGGAGAATGGCAATGCTTTCTCATGGGAAGGAAAGCACGTAGCCCCAGAGTTGGAGGTGCAGATATGAAGCTGTGTCGCGCAGCTCAAGGACGACAGCAGCTTCTTGTGCCGGCATATTTGGAAGCACTCCCTCAATTTGTACAGTCATTGAGTCAGTATCCATCTTTGGAAGGCTGTCTGCCTCTAGTAAGAGTGTTCTGACACCATTGTATGGGATCAGTCACTGGATGATTTGGATTTTGGCGGAGGGGATGCCATTTCTCTTGAAATGAGCTTCTTGTTCTTCTCTTTGGCAAAGAAATTAAGTTTGGATGGGCACTTTGGGTGGTCTCAGTGAATTTAAAGGTTTTTCCCAAGAGGTTTCCCTGTGGGTTAGAGCTGTTGAACTGACAGTGGGAATCTAGACAGCAAGTTGTTGAGCTTTTTGTCCTTGTAGCTTTAGTGTGTGAGTAGTCCCTGTTGCCATGCTGCTTGGATCTTGACTCTGAGACTGAAAGCTTAGGAGCGTAGAGCTGAAAAGAAAAGTGCCAATAGCAGGGTGTGTGTTCATTGTTTGATGGGTGAAGCTGAAATTGTAGGCAGCAAAGAACTTTCTCTCTCCGCTGGCACATTTGTTGAGCGGATGTCTTTGAGTTTGTTACCGGACTCTGCGAGAGTGAAAATGTTTGTTAGGGCAGAGGATTTTGTGTTGCCCTTTGAGTGTGGTGCAAAAGTGTTTGCACACTTGGAGGGGGAAGATCAGCAAAGTCTTTTTTTCCTGGCACAGTTAATTTGAGAGCAGGGACGTTTCCAACTCGGCTCTGTCCTTTGGAGCTGGCCTCGGTGCGTTTCCTTCTTTTGTTAGTCGACAGCGCCATCGTGTGGTTATTTTGATGAGCGCTGGCAGACGGTGCCAGGGAAAAAGCCAAGCTGTTTGCGGCTCCGGCCTCATTGGTGTAGGAGCAGCGCAGGGAAGAGCTCCGCTGGGGGTCCTGGCTCTTAGAGACTGAGAGAATGTGATCCTGTATGTAGCACAGAAGGAAGTGGAATTGTTTCATTGTGGGCTGTGCAGTTTATAAGCTGCAAATGAAAAGGCAATTGCAGCGCAGCCTCTTCTTTTCTGTGTGATCAGCTGCTCAACATGTAACTCGCACACACTGAACTGCATCCACCTCCCTGGAGATATAAAATGTGTATATCACTTTCCTCAAACTCTATGTATTACCTTGCACTCTAGCAGATCCCAAACCGCTTCAAAACGTCCAGCAGCTACTCAAAAAGAAAAAGTCCAACAAAAAGCTAGTGCTGGCCTTTATAGTGCCTTTGCAGTCCGTAAAATAGACGAAATGCAGTACGGCTTTGAATGCTTCTTCCCAACTATATAAATTCTCTCCAAGTGGCAAAGTCCATCATTACAGCAAAATTTTTCAGCTGGAGTTCTGACTGAGAGATGTGCCAGGACAGAAGGCATTTGCTGACCTACCCTTTTTCCCTGTGTAACTTGGTATTTGCAGTACAATTATTTTCAGTGCCGCTGTGTCCAAGCAGCTAGAGATTACACAGATGGAAGTGTCAAGAGAGATGCTGCGAAAGTACGCCCTTCTTATAGCAGCATTTAAATGGCACACGACGCCTTGCTGCTTTTTCTTTCCCAGAGAGACCTGCTGTCAATTTTTTCACTCTGGCTTCTTGATCAAAAATGTCCACCTGAAGTGTCTTACAGAAATAGGCTCCAGGTGTAAAAACCAGTACGGGGCTACATTTTCTGCGTGCTCCACATAAGTCACATCAAACTCACTCGTCAAACTTCACTCTCTCCTTCCATTCTCCACTGCCTCTACCATTGTGTTCTCTGGATCTCAGAGTCTAAAGGCAGGCGCAATAGTTTCCACTGAGGGGTTGGAAGAGGTGTACAAGCAGCACAAATAGCTTCTGCGCTGCGCAGGCCATTTCTCTGCATTTTAGAGTCTAAGGGAAAGCGCTAGTGTTCCTGCGGAGAGCTGCAACAGCTGCAGAATATGTGTTGTCTTGGCACATGTTTGCAATCCACCATGATGGATCCTTAGTGAAACCAAACTGTGGTTCTGCTTCAAACATCTCACCCTGCTTGGCCACAAAGCTTTCGCTGACATGTCCCATTGCCTTTTTATTGCTGCGTTTCATTTTCAGAGTTTGTACGGAATCATTGCGCTTTGCTTCTAAGCTGAACGTCGATACTGCTGGAGTCTCATATGTCCATTTTCTTCTCACACAAAAAAACTGCTTCCTTTAAAACATGCTGATGCGACCTGCTTTCTTGCTCAGCTGTAATTTTAGGGGTGTTCTCTGTCCCGCTTACAGTCTGAATCTAAACTAAGAAGTTTATGGGACACAGATGTGCCAAGACAAATAGTTTGCTTGGACCTTGCCACGTGTATTCAAAAGCATCCTTTCACTCCACCATCAAGTCTCTGCTTTACATCCTGCAAACTTCACACACACATACATACATACATACTGGAATGAGGCACTTTCTTTCTTTCTTTCTCAGCTACACTCACCTATCCCCCACGCTAACTTCTTTACCGCTTTTCTCTTGGCCTTGCTATGCATACTTTTCCTCTTAAGACACCCATTGTCTGGCCTACCCCTTCCCTACATTGCCTTGCCTTTCCTTTCCTATCCAACCTTGCATTTCTTTGTCATTCCTGGCCATTGTTTTCCTCTTCCTTCCTGACCCATCCATGTCTTTCCCTTGCCCTTCCTACCAGTCCAGTGCCTTGCACCACCCATCCCCCTTGCCACTTTGTCCGGTTTCCCTTCCCATTTGTCCAGCACCAATCTTTCATTTCCTTCTCCTTCTAGGACTCTCATTGCCTTGCTTGCCTCTCCTTTGTCTTGCCTGGCAAAGCCACCACTTTTCTTGGCGTTCCCTTTGAACCTCTCCTCTCCCTTGCCTTGCATTCCCTTGCTCACTCGTCCCCCACCTGGAATTCAATACCCCTCTTTTTGCGGCATTTCTTCATCTTGCCTTGCCCTGCCTGCTTCCCCTAGGACTCTCAAGGCTTTCACGTACCTCCAGCGTTTCAGGAGCATGTGAGAGGAAGCCCAAAAGAGGTCACGTGCAAGCACACCCATCTGTCCTGGCAGCTTGCTTCTGGCACCTATCCTTACATGTCTTGAATTTTGGACATAAAATTCACATTTCACCTTTGCGCTTCAGGACCAGAATGACAGTTCTTTTGTATACCAAGGAAAGCAGGTAATCCAAGTGTTTTAGGTGCAGATTAGAGATGGCCCATGTGAGATCAAGGCCAGACAGAGAAGTCTGTCCTAGCCCCTTTTGTGTACCAGCAGTCTTTGAATGTACCTCTCATTTGTCTTGCCTTGGTGACCCAAAAGTTTCCTTGCCTTGCCCTGCCTTGCCTCCCTAGCCTTGCACTCCCTCCAGTGCCTACGCCCACACTTGACCTGCTTACTGCTTTCCTCCAGGGAAACCTAGCCTTGCCTAGGCCTTCCTGTTTCTGCCAGGCCTTCCTGTGCCCATCCTTGCCTAGAAGTTCTGGACCTTCTCTCACCCACCACTCCATTTGCTTGCCCCTCATGGCTCCAGCCTTGTCAACTTCTCCCTTGACTTGCCTACAATTGCGCCTACACTTGGTTTGCATTGCAAAGAGCGGTAGGCAAGGCAAAGCAAAGCAAGGAAGGTCTTTCTAGGTCTTGCCAGGCAAGGCACACAGAAGCAAGCAAGCAAAACAAGAGTAGACTAGCCACAGCATCAAAGGCAAGGCAAGGCCAAGTGACTCTGAGTGCCTTTCCTTGGCAAGTAAAAGATATAGTGACAATGTAATAGGGCAGGCGTTAAAGGTACCATGAGGAGGTATAGTCCAGAGAGATATTTATGTCGTAGACCCTTCTGTGCAGGAGCCATTGTTGGACATAGTACAGGACATGGCATACAGCTTGGCTTGGTAAGTTCCTGAAGGAGAATGGCAATGCTTTCTCATGGGAAGGAAAGCACGTAGCCCCAGAGTTGGAGGTGCAGATAAGAAGCTGTGTCGCGCAGCTCAAGGACGACAGCAGCTTCTTGTGCCGGCATATTTGGAAGCACTCCCTCAATTTGTACAGTCATTGAGTCAGTATCCATCTTTGGAAGGCTGTCTGCCTCTAGTAAGAGTGTTCTGACACCATTGTATGGGATCAGTCACTGGATGTTTTGGATTATGGAGGAGGGGATGCCATTTCTCTTGAAATGAGCTTCTTGTTCTTCTCTTTGGCAAAGAAATTAAGTTTGGATGGGCACTTTGGGTGGTCTCAGTGAATTTAAAGGTTTTTCCCAAGAGGTTTCCCTGTGGGTTAGAGCTGTTGAACTGACAGTGGGAATCTAGACACCAAGTTGTTGAGCTTTTTTGTCCTTGTAGCTTTAGTGTGTGAGTAGTCCCTGTTGCCATGCTGCTTGGATCTTGACTCTGAGACTGAAAGCTTAGGAGCGTAGAGCTGAAAAGAAAAGTGCCAATAGCAGGGTGTGTGTTCATTGTTTGATGGATGAAGCTGAAATTGTAGGCAGCAAAGAACTTTCTCTCTCCGCTGGCACATTTGTTGAGCGGATGTCTTTGAGTTTGTTACCGGACTCTGCGAGAGTGAAAATGTTTGTTAGGGCAGAGGATTTTGTGTTGCCTTTTGAGTGTGGTGCAAAAGTGTTTGCACACTTGGAGGGGGAAGATCAGCAAAGTCTTTTTTTCCTGGCACAGTTAATTTGAGAGCAGGGACGTTTCCAACTCGGCTCTGTCCTTTGGAGCTGGCCTGGGTGCGTTTCCTTCTTTTGTTAGTCGACAGCGCCATCGTGTGGTTATTTTGATGAGCGCTGGCAGACGGTGCCAGGGAAAAAGCCAAGCTGTTTGCGGCTCCGGCCTCATTGGTGTAGGAGCAGCGCAGGGAAGAGCTCCGCTGGGGGTCCTGGCTCTTAGAGACTGAGAGAATGTGATCCTGTATGTAGCACAGAAGGAAGTGGAATTGTTTCATTGTGGGCTGTGCAGTTTATAAGCTGCAAATGAAAAGGCAATTGCAGCGCAGCCTCTTCTTTTCTGTGTGATCAGCTGCTCAACATGTAACTCGCACACACTGAACTGCATCCACCTCCCTGGAGATATAAAATGTGTATATCACTTTCCTCAAGCTCTATGTATTACCTTGCACTCTAGCAGATCCCAAACCGCTTCAAAACGTCCAGCAGCTACTCAAAAAGAAAAAGTCCAACAAAAAGCTAGTGCTGGCCTTTATAGTGCCTTTGCAGTCCGTAAAATAGACGAAATGCACTAGGGCTTTGAATGCTTCTTCCCAACTATATAAATTCTCTCCAGGTGGCAAAGTCCATCATTACAGCAAAATTTTTCAGCTGGAGTTCTGACTGAGAGATGTGCCAGGACAGAAGGCATTTGCTGACCTACCCTTTTTCCCTGTGTAACTTGGTATTTGCAGTACAATTATTTTCAGTGTCGCTGTGTCCAAGCAGCTAGAGATTACACAGATAGAAGTGTCAAGAGAGATGCTGCTAAAGTACGCCCTTCTTATAGCAGCATTTAAATGGCACACGACGCCTTGCTGCTTTTTCTTTCCCAGAGAGACCTGCTGTCAATTTTTTCACTCTGGCTTCTTGATCAAAAATGTCCACCTGAAATGTCTTACAGAAATAGGCTCCAGGTGTAAAAACCAGTACGGGGCTACATTTTCTGCGTGCTCCACATAAGTCACATCAAACTCACTCATCAAACTTCACTCTCTCCTTCCATTCTCCACTGCCTCTACCATTGTGTTCTCTGGATCTCAGAGTCTAAAGGCAGGCGCAATAGTTTCCACTGAGGGGTTGGAAGAGGTGTACAAGCAGCACAAATAGCTTCTGCGCTGCGCAGGCCATTTCTCTGCATTTTAGAGTCTAAGGGAAAGCGCTAGTGTTCCTGCGGAGAGCTGCAACAGCTGCAGAATATGTGTTGTCTTGGCACATGTTTGCAATCCACCATGATGGATCCTTAGTGAAACCAAACTGTGGTTCTGCTTCAAACATCTCACCCTGCTTGGCCACAAAGCTTTCGCTGACATGTCCCATTGCCTTTTTATTGCTGCGTTTCATTTTCAGAGTTTGTACGGAATCATTGCACTTTGCTTCTAAGCTGAACGTCGATACTGCTGGAGTCTCATATGTCCATTTTCTTCTCACACAAAAAAACTGCTTCCTTTAAAACATGCTGATGCGACCTGCTTTCTTGCTCAGCTGTAATTTTAGGGGTGTTCTCTGTCCCGCTTACAGTCTGAATCTAAACTAAGAAGTTTATGGGACACAGATGTGCCAAGACAAATAGTTTGCTTGGACCTTGCCACGTGTATTCAAAAGCATCCTTTCACTCCACCATCAAGTCTCTGCTTTTCATCCTGCAAACTTCGCACACACATACATACATACAAACTGGAATGAGGCACTTTCTTTCTTTCTTTCTCAGCTACACTCACCTATCCCCCACGCTAACTTCTTTACCGCTTTTCTCTTGGCCTTGCTATGCATACTTTTCCTCTTAAGACACCCATTGTCTGGCCTACCCCTTCCCTACATTGCCTTGCCTTTCCTTTCCTATCCAACCTTGCATTTCTTTGTCATTCCTGGCCATTGTTTTCCTCTTCCTTCCTGACCCATCCATGTCTTTCCCTTGCCCTTCCTACCAGTCCAGTGCCTTGCACCACCCATCCCCCTTGCCACTTTGTCCGGTTTCCCTTCCCATTTGTCCAGCACCAATCTTTCATTTCCTTCTCCTTCTAGGACTCTCATTGCCTTGCTTGCCTCTCCTTTGTCTTGCCTGGCAAAGCCACCACTTTTCTTGGCGTTACCTTTGAACCTCTCCTCTCCCTTGCCTTGCATTCCCTTGCTCACTCGTCCCCCACCTGGAATTCAATACCCCTCTTTTTGCGGAATTTCTTCATCTTGCCTTGCCCTGCCTGCTTCTCCTAGGACTCTCAAGGCTTTCACGTACCTCCAGCGTTTCAGGGGCATGTGAGAGGAAGCCCAAAAGAGGTCACGTGCAAGCACACCCATCTGTCCTGGCAGCTTGCTTCTGGCACCTATCCTTACATGTCTTGAATTTTGGACATAAAATTCACATTTCACCTTTGCGCTTCAGGACCAGAATGACAGTTCTTTTGTATACCAAGGAAAGCAGGTAATCCAAGTGTTTTAGGTGCAGATTAGAGATGGCCCATGTGAGATCAAGGCCAGACAGAGAAGTCTGTCCTAGCCCCTTTTGTGTACCAGCAGTCTTTGAATGTACCTCTCATTTGTCTTGCCTTGGTGACCCAAAAGTTTCCTTGCCTTGCCCTGCCTTGCCTCCCTAGCCTTGCACTCCCTCCAGTGCCTACGCCCACACTTGACCTGCCTACTGCTTTCCTCCAGGGAAACCTAGCCTTGCCTAGGCCTTCCTGTTTCTGCCTGGCCTTCCTGTGCCCATCCTTGCCTAGAAGTTCTGGGCCTTCTCTCACCCACCACTATATTTGCTTGCCCCTCATGGCTCCAGCCTTGTCAGCTTCTCCCTTGACTTGCCTACAATTGCGCCTACACTTGGTTTGCATTGCAAAGAGCGGTAGGCAAGGCAAAGCAAAGCAAGGAAGGTCTTTCTAGGTCTTGCCAGGCAAGGCACACAGAAGCAAGCAAGCAAAACAAGAGTAGACTAGCCACAGCATCAAAGGCAAGGCAAGGCCAAGTGACTCTGAGTGCCTTTCCTTGGCAAGTAAAAGATATAGTGACAATGTAATAGGGCAGGCGTTAAAGGTACCATGAGGAGGTATAGTCCAGAGAGATATTTATGTCGTAGACCCTTCTGTGCAGGAGCCATTGTTGGACATAGTACAGGACATGGCATACAGCTTGGCTTGGTAAGTTCCTGAAGGAGAATGGCAATGCTTTCTCATGGGAAGGAAAGCACGTAGCCCCAGAGTTGGAGGTGCAGATAAGAAGCTGTGTCGCGCAGCTCAAGGACGACAGCAGCTTCTTGTGCCGGCATATTTGGAAGCACTCCCTCAATTTGTACAGTCATTGAGTCAGTATCCATCTTTGGAAGGCTGTCTGCCTCTAGTAAGAGTGTTCTGACACCATTGTATGGGATCAGTCACTGGATGTTTTGGATTATGGAGGAGGGGATGCCATTTCTCTTGAAATGAGCTTCTTGTTCTTCTCTTTGGCAAAGAAATTAAGTTTGGATGGGCACTTTGGGTGGTCTCAGTGAATTTAAAGGTTTTTCCCAAGATGTTTCCCTGTGGCTTAGAGCTGTTGAACTGACAGTGGGAATCTAGACACCAAGTTGTTGAGCTTTTTTGTCCTTGTAGCTTTAGTGTGTGAGTAGTCCCTGTTGCCATGCTGCTTGGATCTTGACTCTGAGACTGAAAGCTTAGGAGCGTAGAGCTGAAAAGAAAAGTGCCAATAGCAGGGTGTGTGTTCATTGTTTGATGGATGAAGCTGAAATTGTAGGCAGCAAAGAACTTTCTCTCTCCGCTGGCACATTTGTTGAGCGGATGTCTTTGAGTTTGTTACCGGACTCTGCGAGAGTGAAAATGTTTGTTAGGGCAGAGGATTTCGTGTTGCCCTTTGAGTGTGGTGCAAAAGTGTTTGCACACTTGGAGGGGGAAGATCAGCAAAGTCTTTTTTTCCTGGCACAGTTAATTTGAGAGCAGGGACGTTTCCAACTCGGCTCTGTCCTTTGGAGCTGGCCTCGGTGCGTTTCCTTCTTTTGTTAGTCGACACCGCCATCGTGTGGTTTTTTTGATGAGCGCTGGCAGCCGGTGCCAGGGAAAAAGCCAAGCTGTTTGCGGCTCCGGCCTCATTGGTGTAGGAGCAGCGCAGGGAAGAGCTCCGCTGGGGGTCCTGGCTCTTAGAGACTGAGAGAATGTGATCCTGTATGTAGCACAGAAGGAAGTGGAATTGTTTCATTGTGGGCTGTGCAGTTTATAAGCTGCAAATGAAAAGGCAATTGCAGCGCAGCCTCTTCTTTTCTGTGTGATCAGCTGCTCAACATGTAACTCGCACACACTGAACTGCATCCACCTCCCTGGAGATATAAAATGTGTATATCACTTTCCTCAAGCTCTATGTATTACCTTGCACTCTAGTAGATCCCAAACCGCTTCAAAACGTCCAGCAGCTACTCAAAAAGAAAAAGTCCAACAAAAAGCTAGTGCTGGCCTTTATAGTGCCTTTGCAGTCCGTAAAATAGACGAAATGCAGTACGGCTTTGAATGCTTCTTCCCAACTATATAAATTCTCTCCAAGTGGCAAAGTCCATCTTTACAGCAAAATTTTTCAGCTGGAGTTCTGACTGAGAGATGTGCCAGGACAGAAGGCATTTGCTGACCTACCCTTTTTCCCTGTGTAACTTGGTATTTGCAGTACAATTATTTTCAGTGTCGCTGTGTCCAAGCAGCTAGAGATTACATAGATAGAAGTGTCAAGAGAGATGCTGCTAAAGTACGCCCTTCTTATAGCAGCATTTAAATGGCACACGACGCCTTGCTGCTTTTTCTTTCCCAGAGAGACCTGCTGTCAATTTTTTCACTCTGGCTTCTTGATCAAAAATGTCCACCTGAAGTGTCTTACAGAAATAGGCTCCAGGTGTAAAAACCAGTACGGGGCTACATTTTCTGCGTGCTCCACATAAGTCACATCAAACGCACTCATCAAACTTCACTCTCTCCTTCCATTCTCCACCACTGCCTCTACCATTGTGTTCTCTGGATCTCAGAGTCTAAAGGCAGGCGCAATAGTTTCCACTGAGGGGTTAGAAGAGGTGTACAAGCAGCACAAATAGCTTCTGCGCTGCGCAGGCCATTTCTCTGCATTTTAGAGTCTAAGGGAAAGCGCTAGTGTTCCTGCGGAGAGCTGCAACAGCTGCAGAATATGTGTTGTCTTGGCACATGTTTGCAATCCACCATGATGGATCCTTAGTGAAACCAAACTGTGGTTCTGCTTCAAACATCTCACCCTGCTTGGCCACAAAGCTTTCGCTGACATGTCCCATTGCCTTTTTATTGCTGCGTTTCATTTTCAGAGTTTGTACGGAATCATTGCGCTTTGCTTCTAAGCTGAACGTCGATACTGCTGGAGTCTCATATGTCCATTTTCTTCTCACACAAAAAAACTGCTTCCTTTAAAACATGCTGATGCGACCTGCTTTCTTGCTCAGCTGTAATTTTAGGGGTGTTCTCTGTCCCGCTTACAGTCTGAATCTAAACTAAGAAGTTTATGGGACACAGATGTGCCAAGACAAATAGTTTGCTTGGACCTTGCCACGTGTATTCAAAAGCATCCTTTCACTCCACCATCAAGTCTCTGCTTTACATCCTGCAAACTTCACACACACATACATACATACATACTGGAATGAGGCACTTTCTTTCTTTCTTTCTCAGCTACACTCACCTATCCCCCACGCTAACTTCTTTACCGCTTTTCTCTTGGCCTTGCTATGCATACTTTTCCTCTTAAGACACCCATTGTCTGGCCTACCCCTTCCCTACATTGCCTTGCCTTTCCTTTCCTATCCAACCTTGCATTTCTTTGTCATTCCTGGCCATTGTTTTCCTCTTCCTTCCTGACCCATCCATGTCTTTCCCTTGCCCTTCCTACCAGTCCAGTGCCTTGCACCACCCATCCCCCTTGCCACTTTGTCCGGTTTCCCTTCCCATTTGTCCAGCACCAATCTTTCATTTCCTTCTCCTTCTAGGACTCTCATTGCCTTGCTTGCCTCTCCTTTGTCTTGCCTGGCAAAGCCACCACTTTTCTTGGCGTTCCCTTTGAACCTCTCCTCTCCCTTGCCTTGCATTCCCTTGCTCACTCGTCCCCCACCTGGAATTCAATACCCCTCTTTTTGCGGCATTTCTTCATCTTGCCTTGCCCTGCCTGCTTCCCCTAGGACTCTCAAGGCTTTCACGTACCTCCAGCGTTTCAGGAGCATGTGAGAGGAAGCCCAAAAGAGGTCACGTGCAAGCACACCCATCTGTCCTGGCAGCTTGCTTCTGGCACCTATCCTTACATGTCTTGAATTTTGGACATAAAATTCACATTTCACCTTTGCGCTTCAGGACCAGAATGACAGTTCTTTTGTATACCAAGGAAAGCAGGTAATCCAAGTGTTTTAGGTGCAGATTAGAGATGGCCCATGTGAGATCAAGGCCAGACAGAGAAGTCTGTCCTAGCCCCTTTTGTGTACCAGCAGTCTTTGAATGTACCTCTCATTTGTCTTGCCTTGGTGACCCAAAAGTTTCCTTGCCTTGCCCTGCCTTGCCTCCCTAGCCTTGCACTCCCTCCAGTGCCTACGCCCACACTTGACCTGCTTACTGCTTTCCTCCAGGGAAACCTAGCCTTGCCTAGGCCTTCCTGTTTCTGCCAGGCCTTCCTGTGCCCATCCTTGCCTAGAAGTTCTGGACCTTCTCTCACCCACCACTCCATTTGCTTGCCCCTCATGGCTCCAGCCTTGTCAACTTCTCCCTTGACTTGCCTACAATTGCGCCTACACTTGGTTTGCATTGCAAAGAGCGGTAGGCAAGGCAAAGCAAAGCAAGGAAGGTCTTTCTAGGTCTTGCCAGGCAAGGCACACAGAAGCAAGCAAGCAAAACAAGAGTAGACTAGCCACAGCATCAAAGGCAAGGCAAGGCCAAGTGACTCTGAGTGCCTTTCCTTGGCAAGTAAAAGATATAGTGACAATGTAATAGGGCAGGCGTTAAAGGTACCATGAGGAGGTATAGTCCAGAGAGATATTTATGTCGTAGACCCTTCTGTGCAGGAGCCATTGTTGGACATAGTACAGGACATGGCATACAGCTTGGCTTGGTAAGTTCCTGAAGGAGAATGGCAATGCTTTCTCATGGGAAGGAAAGCACGTAGCCCCAGAGTTGGAGGTGCAGATAAGAAGCTGTGTCGCGCAGCTCAAGGACGACAGCAGCTTCTTGTGCCGGCATATTTGGAAGCACTCCCTCAATTTGTACAGTCATTGAGTCAGTATCCATCTTTGGAAGGCTGTCTGCCTCTAGTAAGAGTGTTCTGACACCATTGTATGGGATCAGTCACTGGATGTTTTGGATTATGGAGGAGGGGATGCCATTTCTCTTGAAATGAGCTTCTTGTTCTTCTCTTTGGCAAAGAAATTAAGTTTGGATGGGCACTTTGGGTGGTCTCAGTGAATTTAAAGGTTTTTCCCAAGAGGTTTCCCTGTGGGTTAGAGCTGTTGAACTGACAGTGGGAATCTAGACACCAAGTTGTTGAGCTTTTTTGTCCTTGTAGCTTTAGTGTGTGAGTAGTCCCTGTTGCCATGCTGCTTGGATCTTGACTCTGAGACTGAAAGCTTAGGAGCGTAGAGCTGAAAAGAAAAGTGCCAATAGCAGGGTGTGTGTTCATTGTTTGATGGATGAAGCTGAAATTGTAGGCAGCAAAGAACTTTCTCTCTCCGCTGGCACATTTGTTGAGCGGATGTCTTTGAGTTTGTTACCGGACTCTGCGAGAGTGAAAATGTTTGTTAGGGCAGAGGATTTTGTGTTGCCTTTTGAGTGTGGTGCAAAAGTGTTTGCACACTTGGAGGGGGAAGATCAGCAAAGTCTTTTTTTCCTGGCACAGTTAATTTGAGAGCAGGGGCGTTTCCAACTCGGCTCTGTCCTTTGGAGCTGGCCTCGGTGCGTTTCCTTCTTTTGTTAGTCGACAGCGCCATCGTGTGGTTATTTTGATGAGCGCTGGCAGACGGTGCCAGGGAAAAAGCCAAGCTGTTTGCGGCTCCGGCCTCATTGGTGTAGGAGCAGCGCAGGGAAGAGCTCCGCTGGGGGTCCTGGCTCTTAGAGACTGAGAGAATGTGATCCTGTATGTAGCACAGAAGGAAGTGGAATTGTTTCATTGTGGGCTGTGCAGTTTATAAGCTGCAAATGAAAAGGCAATTGCAGCGCAGCCTCTTCTTTTCTGTGTGATCAGCTGCTCAACATGTAACTCGCACACACTGAACTGCATCCACCTCCCTGGAGATATAAAATGTGTATATCACTTTCCTCAAGCTCTATGTATTACCTTGCACTCTAGCAGATCCCAAACCGCTTCAAAACGTCCAGCAGCTACTCAAAAAGAAAAAGTCCAACAAAAAGCTAGTGCTGGCCTTTATAGTGCCTTTGCAGTCCGTAAAATAGACGAAATGCACTAGGGCTTTGAATGCTTCTTCCCAACTATATAAATTCTCTCCAGGTGGCAAAGTCCATCATTACAGCAAAATTTTTCAGCTGGAGTTCTGACTGAGAGATGTGCCAGGACAGAAGGCATTTGCTGACCTACCCTTTTTCCCTGTGTAACTTGGTATTTGCAGTACAATTATTTTCAGTGTCGCTGTGTCCAAGCAGCTAGAGATTACACAGATAGAAGTGTCAAGAGAGATGCTGCTAAAGTACGCCCTTCTTATAGCAGCATTTAAATGGCACACGACGCCTTGCTGCTTTTTCTTTCCCAGAGAGACCTGCTGTCAATTTTTTCACTCTGGCTTCTTGATCAAAAATGTCCACCTGAAATGTCTTACAGAAATAGGCTCCAGGTGTAAAAACCAGTACGGGGCTACATTTTCTGCGTGCTCCACATAAGTCACATCAAACTCACTCATCAAACTTCACTCTCTCCTTCCATTCTCCACTGCCTCTACCATTGTGTTCTCTGGATCTCAGAGTCTAAAGGCAGGCGCAATAGTTTCCACTGAGGGGTTGGAAGAGGTGTACAAGCAGCACAAATAGCTTCTGCGCTGCGCAGGCCATTTCTCTGCATTTTAGAGTCTAAGGGAAAGCGCTAGTGTTCCTGCGGAGAGCTGCAACAGCTGCAGAATATGTGTTGTCTTGGCACATGTTTGCAATCCACCATGATGGATCCTTAGTGAAACCAAACTGTGGTTCTGCTTCAAACATCTCACCCTGCTTGGCCACAAAGCTTTCGCTGACATGTCCCATTGCCTTTTTATTGCTGCGTTTCATTTTCAGAGTTTGTACGGAATCATTGCACTTTGCTTCTAAGCTGAACGTCGATACTGCTGGAGTCTCATATGTCCATTTTCTTCTCACACAAAAAAACTGCTTCCTTTAAAACATGCTGATGCGACCTGCTTTCTTGCTCAGCTGTAATTTTAGGGGTGTTCTCTGTCCCGCTTACAGTCTGAATCTAAACTAAGAAGTTTATGGGACACAGATGTGCCAAGACAAATAGTTTGCTTGGACCTTGCCACGTGTATTCAAAAGCATCCTTTCACTCCACCATCAAGTCTCTGCTTTTCATCCTGCAAACTTCGCACACACATACATACATACAAACTGGAATGAGGCACTTTCTTTCTTTCTTTCTCAGCTACACTCACCTATCCCCCACGCTAACTTCTTTACCGCTTTTCTCTTGGCCTTGCTATGCATACTTTTCCTCTTAAGACACCCATTGTCTGGCCTACCCCTTCCCTACATTGCCTTGCCTTTCCTTTCCTATCCAACCTTGCATTTCTTTGTCATTCCTGGCCATTGTTTTCCTCTTCCTTCCTGACCCATCCATGTCTTTCCCTTGCCCTTCCTACCAGTCCAGTGCCTTGCACCACCCATCCCCCTTGCCACTTTGTCCGGTTTCCCTTCCCATTTGTCCAGCACCAATCTTTCATTTCCTTCTCCTTCTAGGACTCTCATTGCCTTGCTTGCCTCTCCTTTGTCTTGCCTGGCAAAGCCACCACTTTTCTTGGCGTTACCTTTGAACCTCTCCTCTCCCTTGCCTTGCATTCCCTTGCTCACTTGTCCCCCACCTGGAATTCAATACCCCTCTTTTTGCGGAATTTCTTCATCTTGCCTTGCCCTGCCTGCTTCTCCTAGGACTCTCAAGGCTTTCACGTACCTCCAGCGTTTCAGGGGCATGTGAGAGGAAGCCCAAAAGAGGTCACGTGCAAGCACACCCATCTGTCCTGGCAGCTTGCTTCTGGCACCTATCCTTACATGTCTTGAATTTTGGACATAAAATTCACATTTCACCTTTGCGCTTCAGGACCAGAATGACAGTTCTTTTGTATACCAAGGAAAGCAGGTAATCCAAGTGTTTTAGGTGCAGATTAGAGATGGCCCATGTGAGATCAAGGCCAGACAGAGAAGTGTGTCCTAGCCCCTTTTGTGTACCAGCAGTCTTTGAATGTACCTCTCATTTGTCTTGCCTTGGTGACCCAAAAGTTTCCTTGCCTTGCCCTGCCTTGCCTCCCTAGCCTTGCACTCCCTCCAGTGCCTACGCCCACACTTGACCTGCCTACTGCTTTCCTCCAGGGAAACCTAGCCTTGCCTAGGCCTTCCTGTTTCTGCCTGGCCTTCCTGTGCCCATCCTTGCCTAGAAGTTCTGGGCCTTCTCTCACCCACCACTATATTTGCTTGCCCCTCATGGCTCCAGCCTTGTCAGCTTCTCCCTTGACTTGCCTACAATTGCGCCTACACTTGGTTTGCATTGCAAAGAGCGGTAGGCAAGGCAAAGCAAAGCAAGGAAGGTCTTTCTAGGTCTTGCCAGGCAAGGCACACAGAAGCAAGCAAGCAAAACAAGAGTAGACTAGCCACAGCATCAAAGGCAAGGCAAGGCCAAGTGACTCTGAGTGCCTTTCCTTGGCAAGTAAAAGATATAGTGACAATGTAATAGGGCAGGCGTTAAAGGTACCATGAGGAGGTATAGTCCAGAGAGATATTTATGTCGTAGACCCTTCTGTGCAGGAGCCATTGTTGGACATAGTACAGGACATGGCATACAGCTTGGCTTGGTAAGTTCCTGAAGGAGAATGGCAATGCTTTCTCATGGGAAGGAAAGCATGTAGCCCCAGAGTTGGAGGTGCAGATAAGAAGCTGTGTCGCGCAGCTCAAGGACGACAGCAGCTTCTTGTGCCGGCATATTTGGAAGCACTCCCTCAATTTGTACAGTCATTGAGTCAGTATCCATCTTTGGAAGGCTGTCTGCCTCTAGTAAGAGTGTTCTGACACCATTGTATGGGATCAGTCACTGGATGTTTTGGATTATGGAGGAGGGGATGCCATTTCTCTTGAAATGAGCTTCTTGTTCTTCTCTTTGGCAAAGAAATTAAGTTTGGATGGGCACTTTGGGTGGTCTCAGTGAATTTAAAGGTTTTTCCCAAGATGTTTCCCTGTGGCTTAGAGCTGTTGAACTGACAGTGGGAATCTAGACAGCAAGTTGTTGAGCTTTTTTGTCCTTGTAGCTTTAGTGTGTGAGTAGTCCCTGTTGCCATGCTGCTTGGATCTTGACTCTGAGACTGAAAGCTTAGGAGCGTAGAGCTGAAAAGAAAAGTGCCAATAGCAGGGTGTGTGTTCATTGTTTGATGGATGAAGCTGAAATTGTAGGCAGCAAAGAACTTTCTCTCTCCGCTGGCACATTTGTTGAGCGGATGTCTTTGAGTTTGTTACCGGACTCTGCGAGAGTGAAAATGTTTGTTAGGGCAGAGGATTTCGTGTTGCCCTTTGAGTGTGGTGCAAAAGTGTTTGCACACTTGGAGGGGGAAGATCAGCAAAGTCTTTTTTTCCTGGCACAGTTAATTTGAGAGCAGGGACGTTTCCAACTCGGCTCTGTCCTTTGGAGCTGGCCTCGGTGCGTTTCCTTCTTTTGTTAGTCGACACCGCCATCGTGTGGTTTTTTTGATGAGCGCTGGCAGCCGGTGCCAGGGAAAAAGCCAAGCTGTTTGCGGCTCCGGCCTCATTGGTGTAGGAGCAGCGCAGGGAAGAGCTCCGCTGGGGGTCCTGGCTCTTAGAGACTGAGAGAATGTGATCCTGTATGTAGCACAGAAGGAAGTGGAATTGTTTCATTGTGGGCTGTGCAGTTTATAAGCTGCAAATGAAAAGGCAATTGCAGCGCAGCCTCTTCTTTTCTGTGTGATCAGCTGCTCAACATGTAACTCGCACACACTGAACTGCATCCACCTCCCTGGAGATATAAAATGTGTATATCACTTTCCTCAAGCTCTATGTATTACCTTGCACTCTAGTAGATCCCAAACCGCTTCAAAACGTCCAGCAGCTACTCAAAAAGAAAAAGTCCAACAAAAAGCTAGTGCTGGCCTTTATAGTGCCTTTGCAGTCCGTAAAATAGACGAAATGCAGTACGGCTTTGAATGCTTCTTCCCAACTATATAAATTCTCTCCAAGTGGCAAAGTCCATCTTTACAGCAAAATTTTTCAGCTGGAGTTCTGACTGAGAGATGTGCCAGGACAGAAGGCATTTGCTGACCTACCCTTTTTCCCTGTGTAACTTGGTATTTGCAGTACAATTATTTTCAGTGTCGCTGTGTCCAAGCAGCTAGAGATTACATAGATAGAAGTGTCAAGAGAGATGCTGCTAAAGTACGCCCTTCTTATAGCAGCATTTAAATGGCACACGACGCCTTGCTGCTTTTTCTTTCCCAGAGAGACCTGCTGTCAATTTTTTCACTCTGGCTTCTTGATCAAAAATGTCCACCTGAAGTGTCTTACAGAAATAGGCTCCAGGTGTAAAAACCAGTACGGGGCTACATTTTCTGCGTGCTCCACATAAGTCACATCAAACGCACTCATCAAACTTCACTCTCTCCTTCCATTCTCCACCACTGCCTCTACCATTGTGTTCTCTGGATCTCAGAGTCTAAAGGCAGGCGCAATAGTTTCCACTGAGGGGTTAGAAGAGGTGTACAAGCAGCACAAATAGCTTCTGCGCTGCGCAGGCCATTTCTCTGCATTTTAGAGTCTAAGGGAAAGCGCTAGTGTTCCTGCGGAGAGCTGCAACAGCTGCAGAATATGTGTTGTCTTGGCACATGTTTGCAATCCACCATGATGGATCCTTAGTGAAACCAAACTGTGGTTCTGCTTCAAACATCTCACCCTGCTTGGCCACAAAGCTTTCGCTGACATGTCCCATTGCCTTTTTATTGCTGCGTTTCATTTTCAGAGTTTGTACGCAATCATTGCACTTTGCTTCTAAGCTGAACGT
This sequence comes from Poecile atricapillus, assembly GCF_030490865.1. NCBI lineage: Eukaryota > Metazoa > Chordata > Aves > Passeriformes > Paridae > Poecile > Poecile atricapillus. Next base: position 69,630,511 of record NC_081288.1, read on the forward strand.
CGATACTGCTGGATACTGCTGGAGTCTCATATGTCCATTTTCTTCTCACACAAAAAAACTGCTTCCTTTAAAACATGCTGATGCGACCTGCTTTCTTGCTCAGCTGTAATTTTAGGGGTGTTCTCTGTCCCGCTTACAGTCTGAATCTAAACTAAGAAGTTTATGGGACACAGATGTGCCAAGACAAATAGTTTGCTTGGACCTTGCCACGTGTATTCAAAAGCATCCTTTCACTCCACCATCAAGTCACTGCTTTCTTCTGCTTTACATCCTGCAAACTTCACACACACATACATACATACATACTGGAATGAGGCACTTTCTTTCTTTCTTTCTTTCTCAGCTACACTCACCTATCCCCCACGCTAACATCTTTACCGCTTTTCTCTTGGCCTTGCTATGCATACTTTTCCTCTTAAGACACCCGTTGTCTGGCCTACCCCTTCCCTACATTGCCTTGCCTTTCCTTTCCTATCCAACCTTGCATTTCTTTGTCATTCCTGGCCATTGTTTTCCTCTTCCTTCCTGACCCATTCATGTCTTTCCCTTGCCCTTCCTACCAGTCCAGTGCCTTGCACCACCCATCCCCCTTGCCACTTTGTCCAGTTTCCCTTCCCCTTTGTCCAGCACCAATCTTTCATTTCCTTCTCCTTCTAGGACTCTCATTGCCTTGCTTGCCTCTCCTTTGTCTTGCCTGGCAAAGCCACCACTTTTCTTGGCGTTACCTTTGAACCTCTCCTCTCCCTTGCCTTGCATTCCCTTGCTTACTCGTCCCCCACCTGGAATTCAATACCCCTCTTTTTGCGGCATTTCTTCATCTTGCCTTGCCCTGCCTGCTTCCCCTAGGACTCTCAAGGCTTTCACGTACCTCCAGCGTTTCAGGAGCATGTGAGAGGAAGCCCAAAAGAGGTCACGTGCAAGCACACCCATCTGTCCTGGCAGCTTGCTTCTGGCACCTATCCTTACATGTCTTGAATTTTGGACATAAAATTCACATTTCACCTTTGCGCTTCAGGACCAGAATGACAGTTCTTTTGTATACCAAGGAAAGCAGGTAATCCAAGTGTTTTAGGTGCAGATTAGAGATGGCCCATGTGAGATCAAGGCCAGACAGAGAAGTGTGTCCTAGCCCCTTTTGTGTACCAGCAGTCTTTGAATGTACCTCTCATTTGTCTTGCCTTGGTGACCCAAAAGTTTCCTTGCCTTGCCCTGCCTTGCCTCCCTAGCCTTGCACTCCCTCCAGTGCCTACGCCCACACTTGACCTGCCTACTGCTTTCCTCCAGGGAAACCTAGCCTTGCCTAGGCCTTCCTGTTTCTGCCTGGCCTTCCTGTGCCCATCCTTGCCTAGAAGTTCTGGGCCTTCTCTCACCCACCACTCCATTTGCTTGCCCCTCATGGCTCCAGCCTTGTCAGCTTCTCCCTTGACTTGCCTACAATTGCGCCTACACTTGGTTTGCATTGCAAAGAGCGGTAGGCAAGGCAAAGCAAAGCAAGGAAGGTCTTTCTAGGTCTTGCCAGGCAAAGCACACATAAGCAAGCAAGCAAAACAAGAGTAGACTAGCCACAGCATCAAAGGCAAGGCAAGGCCAAGTGACTCTGAGTGCCTTTCCTTGGCAAGTAAAAGATATAGTGACAATGTAATAGGGCAGGCGTTAAAGGTACCATGAGGAGGTATAGTCCAGAGAGATATTTATGTCGTAGACCCTTCTGTGCAGGAGCCATTGTTGGACATAGTACAGGACATGGCATACAGCTTGGCTTGGTAAGTTCCTGAAGGAGAATGGCAATGCTTTCTCATGGGAAGGAAAGCACGTAGCCCCAGAGTTGGAGGTGCAGATAAGAAGCTGTGTCACGCAGCTCAAGGACGACAACAGCTTCTTGTGCCGGCATATTTGGAAGCACTCCCTCAATTTGTACCGTCATTGAGTCAGTATCCATCTTTGGAAGGCTGTCTGCCTCTAGTAAGAGTGTTCTGACACCATTGTATGGGATCAGTCACTGGATGTTTTGGATTTTGGAGGAGGGGATGCCCTTTCTCTTGAAATGAGCTTCTCGTTCTTCTCTTTGGCAAAGAAATTAAGTTTGGATGGGCACTTTGGGTGGTCTCAGTGAATTTAAAGGTTTTTCCCAAGAGGTTTCCCTGTGGGTTAGAGCTGTTGAACTGACAGTGGGAATCTAGACACCAAGTTGTTGAGCTTTTTGTCCTTGTAGCTTTAGTGTGTGAGTAGTCCCTGTTGCCATGCTGCTTGGATCTTGACTCTGAGACTGAAAGCTTAGGAGCGTAGAGCCGAAAAGAAAAGTGCCAATAGCAGGGTGTGTGTTCATTGTTTGATGGGTGAAGCTGAAATTGTAGGCAGCAAAGAACTTTCTCTCTCCGCTGGCACATTTGTTGAGCGGATGTCTTTGAGTTTGTTACCGGACTCTGCGAGAGTGAAAATGTTTGTTAGGGCAGAGGATTTTGTGTTGCCCTTTGAGTGTGGTGCAAAAGTGTTTGCACACTTGGAGGGGGAAGATCAGCAAAGTCTTTTTTTCCTGGCACAGTTAATTTGAGAGCAGGGGCGTTTCCAACTCGGCTCTGTCCTTTGGAGCTGGCCTCGGTGCATTTCCTTCTTTTGTTAGTCGACAGCGCCATCGTGTGGTTATTTTGATGAGCGCTGGCAGACGGTGCCAGGGAAAAAGCCAAGATGTTTGCGGCTCCGGCCTCATTGGTGTAGGAGCAGCGCAGGGAAGAGCTCCGCTGGAGGTCCTGGCTCTTAGAGACTGAGAGAATGTGATCCTGTATGTAGCACAGAAGGAAGTGGAATTGTTTCATTGTGGGCTGTGCAGTTTATAAGCTGCAAATGAAAAGGCAATTGCAGCGCAGCCTCTTCTTTTCTGTGTGATCAGCTGCTCAACATGTAACTCGCACACACTGAACTGCATCCACCTCCCTGGAGATATAAAATGTGTATATCACTTTCCTCAAACTCTATGTATTACCTTGCACTCTAGCAGATCCCAAACCACTTCAAAACGTCCAGCAGCTACTCAAAAAGAAAAAGTCCAACAAAAAGCTAGTGCTGGTCTTTATAGTGCCTTTGCAGTCCGTAAAATAGACGAAACACACAAGGGCTTTGAATGCTTCTTCCCAACTATATAAATTCTCTCCAAGTGGCAAAGTCCATCATTACAGCAAAATTTTTCAGCTGGAGTTCTGACTGAGAGATGTGCCAGGACAGAAGGCATTTGCTGACCTACCCTTTTTCCCTGTGTAACTTGGTATTTGCAGTACAATTATTTTCAGTGTCGCTGTGTCCAAGCAGCTAGAGATTACACAGATAGAAGTGTCAAGAGAGATGCTGCTAAAGTACGCCCTTCTTATAGCAGCATTTAAATGGCACACGACGCCTTGCTGCTTTTTCTTTCCCAGAGAGACCTGCTGTCAATTTTTTCACTCTGGCTTCTTGATCAAAAATGTCCACCTGAAATGTCTTACAGAAATAGGCTCCAGGTGTAAAAACCAGTACGGGGCTACATTTTCTGCGTGCTCCACATAAGTCACATCAAACTCACTCATCAAACTTCACTCTCTCCTTCCATTCTCCACTGCCTCTACCATTGTGTTCTCTGGATCTCAGAGTCTAAAGGCAGGCGCAATAGTTTCCACTGAGGGGTTGGAAGAGGTGTACAAGCAGCACAAATAGCTTCTGCGCTGCGCAGGCCATTTCTCTGCATTTTAGAGTCTAAGGGAAAGCGCTAGTGTTCCTGCGGAGAGCTGCAACAGCTGCAGAATATGTGTTGTCTTGGCACATGTTTGCAATCCACCATGATGGATCCTTAGTGAAACCAAACTGTGGTTCTGCTTCAAACATCTCACCCTGCTTGGCCACAAAGCTTTCGCTGACATGTCCCATTGCCTTTTTATTGCTGCGTTTCATTTTCAGAGTTTGTACGGAATCATTGCGCTTTGCTTCTAAGCTGAACGTCGATACTGCTGGAGTCTCATATGTCCATTTTCTTCGCACACAAAAAAACTGCTTCCTTTAAAACATGCTGATGCGACCTGCTTTCTTGCTCAGCTGTAATTTTAGGGGTGTTCTCTGTCCCGCTTACAGTCTGAATCTAAACTAAGAAGTTTATGGGACACAGATGTGCCAAGACAAATAGTTTGCTTGGACCTTGCCACGTGTATTCAAAAGCATCCTTTCACTCCACCATCAAGTCACTGCTTTCTTCTGCTTTACATCCTGCAAACTTCACACACACATACATACATACATACTGGAATGAGGCACTTTCTTTCTTTCTTTCTTTCTCAGCTACACTCACCTATCCCCCACGCTAACATCTTTACCGCTTTTCTCTTGGCCTTGCTATGCATACTTTTCCTCTTAAGACACCCGTTGTCTGGCCTACCCCTTCCCTACATTGCCTTGCCTTTCCTTTCCTATCCAACCTTGCATTTCTTTGTCATTCCTGGCCATTGTTTTCCTCTTCCTTCCTGACCCATTCATGTCTTTCCCTTGCCCTTCCTACCAGTCCAGTGCCTTGCACCACCCATCCCCCTTGCCACTTTGTCCAGTTTCCCTTCCCCTTTGTCCAGCACCAATCTTTCATTTCCTTCTCCTTCTAGGACTCTCATTGCCTTGCTTGCCTCTCCTTTGTCTTGCCTGGCAAAGCCACCACTTTTCTTGGCGTTACCTTTGAACCTCTCCTTTCCCTTGCCTTGCATTACCTTGCTCACTCGTCCCCCATCTGGAATTCAATACCCCTCTTTTTGCGGCATTTCTTCATCTTGCCTTGCCCTGCCTGCTTCTCCTAGGACTCTCAAGGCTTTCACGTACCTCCAGCGTTTCAGGAGCATGTGAGAGGAAGCCCAAAAGAGGTCACGTGCAAGCACACCCATCTGTCCTGGCAGCTTGCTTCTGGCACCTATCCTTACATGTCTTGAATTTTGGACATAAAATTCACATTTCACCTTTGCGCTTCAGGACCAGAATGACAGTTCTTTTGTATACCAAGGAAAGCAGGTAATCCAAGTGTTTTAGGTGCAGATTAGAGATGGCCCATGTGAGATCAAGGCCAGCCAGAGAAGTCTGTCCTAGCCCCTTTTGTGTACCAGCAGTCTTTGAATGTACCTCTCATTTGTCTTGCCTTGGTGACCCAAAAGTTTCCTTGCCTTGCCCTGCCTTGCCTCCCTAGCCTTGCACTCCCTCCAGTGCCTACGCCCACACTTGACCTGCCTACTGCTTTCCTCCAGGGAAACCTAGCCTTGCCTAGGCCTTCCTGTTTCTGCCTGGCCTTCCTGTGCCCATCCTTGCCTAGAAGTTCTGGGCCTTCTCTCACCCACCACTCCATTTGCTTGCCCCTCATGGCTCCAGCCTTGTCAGCTTCTCCCTTGACTTGCCTACAATTGCGCCTACACTTGGTTTGCATTGCAAAGAGCGGTAGGCAAGGCAAAGCAAAGCAAGGAAGGTCTTTCTAGGTCTTGCCAGGCAAGGCACACATAAGCAAGCAAGCAAAACAAGAGTAGACTAGCCACAGCATCAAAGGCAAGGCAAGGCCAAGTGACTCTGAGTGCCTTTCCTTGGCAAGTAAAAGATATAGTGACAATGTAATAGGGCAGGCGTTAAAGGTACCATGAGGAGGTATAGTCCAGAGAGATATTTATGTCGTAGACCCTTCTGTGCAGGAGCCATTGTTGGACATAGTACAGGACATGGCATACAGCTTGGCTTGGTAAGTTCCTGAAGGAGAATGGCAATGCTTTCTCATGGGAAGGAAAGCACGTAGCCCCAGAGTTGGAGGTGCAGATAAGAAGCTGTGTCACGCAGCTCAAGGACGACAACAGCTTCTTGTGCAGGCATATTTGGAAGCACTCCCTCAATTTGTACCGTCATTGAGTCAGTATCCATCTTTGGAAGGCTGTCTGCCTCTAGTAAGGGTGTTCTGACACCATTGTATGGGATCAGTCACTGGATGTTTTGGATTTTGGAGGAGGGGATGCCCTTTCTCTTGAAATGAGCTTCTTGTTCTTCTCTTTGGCAAAGAAATTAAGTTTGGATGGGCACTTTGGGTGGTCTCAGTGAATTTAAAGGTTTTTCCCAAGAGGTTTCCCTGTGGGTTAGAGCTGTTGAACTGACAGTGGGAATCTAGACACCAAGTTGTTGAGCTTTCTGTCCTTGTAGCTTTAGTGTGTGAGTAGTCCCTGTTGCCATGCTGCTTGGATCTTGATTCTGAGACTGAAAGCTTAGGAGCGTAGAGCTGAAAAGAAAAGTGCCAATAGCAAGGTGTGTGTTCATTGTTTGATGGGTGAAGCTGAAATTGAAGGCAGCAAAGAACTTTCTCTCTCCGCTGGCACATTTGTTGAGCGGATGTCTTTGAGTTTGTTACCGGACTCTGCGAGAGTGAAAATGTTTGTTAGGGCAGAGGATTTTGTGTTGCCCTTTGAGTGTGGTGCAAAAGTGTTTGCACACTTGGAGGGGGAAGATCAGCAAAGTCTTTTTTTCCTGGCACAGTTAATTTGAGAGCAGGGACGTTTCCAACTCGGCTCTGTCCTTTGGAGCTGGCCTCGGTGCGTTTCCTTCTTTTGTTAGTCGACAGCGCCATCGTGTGGTTATTTTGATGAGCGCTGGCAGACGGTGCCAGGGAAAAAGCCAAGCTGTTTGCGGCTCCGGCCTCATTGGTGTAGGAGCAGCGCAGGGAAGAGCTCCGCTGGAGGTCCTGGCTCTTAGAGACTGAGAGAATGTGATCCTGTATGTAGCACAGAAGGAAGTGGAATTGTTTCATTGTGGGCTGTGCAGTTTATAAGCTGCAAATGAAAAGGCAATTGCAGCGCAGCCTCTTCTTTTCTGTGTGATCAGCTGCTCAACATGTAACTCGCACACACTGAACTGCATCCACCTCCCTGGAGATATAAAATGTGTATATCACTTTCCTCAAGCTCTATGTATTACCTTGCACTCTAGCAGATCCCAAACCGCTTCAAAACGTCCAGCAGCTACTCAAAAAGAAAAAGTCCAACAAAAAGCTAGTGCTGGCCTTTATAGTGCCTTTGCAGTCCGTAAAATAGACGAAATGCACTAGGGCTTTGAATGCTTCTTCCCAACTATATAAATTCTCTCCAGGTGGCAAAGTCCATCATTACAGCATAATTTTTCAGCTGCAGTTCTGACTGAGAGATGTGCCAGGACAGAAGTCATTTGCTGACCTCCCCTTTTTCCCTGTGTAACTTGGTATTTGCAGTACAATTATTTTCAGTGTCGCTGTGTCCAAGCAGCTAGAGATTACACAGATAGAAGTGTCAAGAGAGATGCTGCTAAAGTACGCCCTTCTTATAGCAGCATTTAAATGGCACACGACGCCTTGCTGCTTTTTCTTTCCCAGAGAGACCTGCTGTCAATTTTTTCACTCTGGCTTCTTGATCAAAAATGTCCACCTGAAATGTCTTACAGAAATAGGCTCCAGGTGTAAAAACCAGTACGGGGCTACATTTTCTGCGTGTTCCACATAAGTCACATCAAACTCACTCATCAAACTTCACTCTCTCCTTCCATTCTCCACTGCCTCTACCATTGTGTTCTCTGGATCTCAGAGTCTAAAGGCAGGCGCAATAGTTTCCACTGAGGGGTTAGAAGAGGTGTACAAGCAGCACAAATAGCTTCTGCGCTGCGCAGGCCATTTCTCTGCATTTTAGAGTCTAAGGTAAAGCGCTAGTGTTCCTGCGGAGAGCTGCAACAGCTGCAGAATATGTGTTGTCTTGGCACATGTTTGCAATCCACCATGATGGATCCTTAGTGAAACCAAACTGTGGTTCTGCTTCAAACATCTCACCCTGCTTGGCCACAAAGCTTTCGCTGACATGTCCCATTGCCTTTTTATTGCCGCGTTTCATTTTCAGAGTTTGTACGGAATCATTGCACTTTGCTTCTAAGCTGAACGTCGATACTGCTGGAGTCTCATATGTCCATTTTCTTCTCACACAAAAAAACTGCTTCCTTTAAAACATGCTGATGCGACCTGCTTTCTTGCTCAGCTGTAATTTTAGGGGTGTTCTCTGTCCCGCTTACAGTCTGAATCTAAACTAAGAAGTTTATGGGACACAGATGTGCCAAGACAAATAGTTTGCTTGGACCTTGCCACGTGTATTCAAAAGCATCCTTTCACTCCACCATCAAGTCTCTGCATTACATCCTGCAAACTTCACACACACATACATACATACATACTGGAATGAGGCACTTTCTTTCTTTCGTTCTTTCTTTCTCAGCTACACTCGCCTATCCCCCACGCTAACATCTTTACCGCATTTCTCTTGGCCTTTCTATGCATACTTTTCCTCTTAAGACACCCATTGTCTGGCCTACCCCTTCCCTACATTGCCTTGCCTTTCCTTTCCTATCCAACCTTGCATTTCTTTGTCATTCCTGGCCATTGTTTTCCTCTTCCTTCCTGACCCATCCATGTCTTTCCTTGCCCTTCCTACCAGTCCAGTGCCTTGCACCACCCATCCCCCTTGCCACTTTGTCCAGTTTCCCTTCCCCTTTGTCCAGCTCCAATCTTTCATTTCCTTCTCCTTCTAGGACTCTCATTGCCTTGCTTGCCTCTCCTTTGTCTTGCCTGGCAAAGCCACCACTTTTCTTGGCGTTACCTTTGAACCTCTCCTCTCCCTTGCCTTGCATTCCCTTGCTCACTCGTCCCCCACCTGGAATTCAATACCCCTCTTTTTGCGGCATTTCTTCATCTTGCCTTGCCCTGCCTGCTTCTCCTAGGACTCTCAAGGCTTTCACGTACCTCCAGCGTTTCAGGGGCATGTGAGAGGAAGCCCAAAAGAGGTCACGTGCAAGCACACCCATCTGTCCTGGCAGCTTGCTTCTGGCACCTATCCTTACATGTCTTGAATTTTGGACATAAAATTCACATTTCACCTTTGCGCTTCAGGACCAGAATGACAGTTCTTTTGTATACCAAGGAAAGCAGGTAATCCAAGTGTTTTAGGTGCAGATTAGAGATGGCCCATGTGAGATCAAGGCCAGACAGAGAAGTCTGTCCTAGCCCCTTTTGTGTACCAGCAGTCTTTGAATGTACCTCTCATTTGTCTTGCCTTGGTGACCCAAAAGTTTCCTTGCCTTGCCCTGCCTTGCCTCCCTAGCCTTGCACTCCCTCCAGTGCCTACGCCCACCCTTGACCTGCCTACTGCTTTCCTCCGAGGAAACCTAGCCTTGCCTAGGCCTTCCTGTTTCTGCCTGGCCTTCCTATGCCCATCCTTGCCTAGAAGTTCTGGGCCTTCTCTCACCTACCACTCCATTTGCTTGGCCCTCATGGCTCCAGCCTTGTCAGCTTCTCCCTTGACTTGCCTACAATTGCGCCTACACTTGGTTTGCATTGCAAAGAGCGGTAGGCAAGGCAAAGCAAAGCAAGGAAGGTCTTTCTAGGTCTTGCCAGGCAAGGCACACATAAGCAAGCAAGCAAAACAAGAGTAGACTAGCCACAGCATCAAAGGCAAGGCAAGGCCAAGTGACTCTGAGTGCCTTTCCTTGGCAAGTAAAAGATATAGTGACAATGTAATAGGGCAGGCGTTAAAGGTACCATGAGGAGGTATAGTCCAGAGAGATATTTATGTCGTAGACCCTTCTGTGCAGGAGCCATTGTTGGACATAGTACAGGACATGGCATACAGCTTGGCTTGGTAAGTTCCTGAAGGAGAATGGCAATGCTTTCTCATGGGAAGGAAAGCACGTAGCCCCAGAGTTGGAGGTGCAGATAAGAAGCTGTGTCGCGCAGCTCAAGGACGACAGCAGCTTCTTGTGCCGGCATATTTGGAAGCACTCCCTCAATTTGTACCGTCATTGAGTCAGTATCCATCTTTGGAAGGCTGTCTGCCTCTAGTAAGAGTGTTCTGACACCATTGTATGGGATCAGTCACTGGATGTTTTGGATTTTGGAGGAGGGGATGCCCTTTCTCTTGAAATGAGCTTCTCGTTCTTCTCTTTGGCAAAGAAATTAAGTTTGGATGGGCACTTTGGGTGGTCTCAGTGAATTTAAAGGTTTTTCCCAAGAGGTTTCCCTGTGGGTTAGAGCTGTTGAACTGACAGTGGGAATCTAGACACCAAGTTGTTGAGCTTTTTGTCCTTGTAGCTTTAGTGTGTGAGTAGTCCCTGTTGCCATGCTGCTTGGATCTTGACTCTGAGACTGAAAGCTTAGGAGCGTAGAGCCGAAAAGAAAAGTGCCAATAGCAGGGTGTGTGTTCATTGTTTGATGGGTGAAGCTGAAATTGTAGGCAGCAAAGAACTTTCTCTCTCCGCTGGCACATTTGTTGAGCGGATGTCTTTGAGTTTGTTACCGGACTCTGCGAGAGTGAAAATGTTTGTTAGGGCAGAGGATTTTGTGTTGCCCTTTGAGTGTGGTGCAAAAGTGTTTGCACACTTGGAGGGGGAAGATCAGCAAAGTCTTTTTTTCCTGGCACAGTTAATTTGAGAGCAGGGACGTTTCCAACTCGGCTCTGTCCTTTGGAGCTGGCCTCGGTGCGTTTCCGTCTTTTGTTAGTCGACAGCGCCATCGTGTGGTTATTTTGATGAGCACTGGCAGCCGGTGCCAGGGAAAAAGCCAAGCTGTTTGCGGCTCCGGCCTCATTGGTGTAGGAGCAGCGCAGGGAAGAGCTCCGCTGGGGGTCCTGGCTCTTAGAGACTGAGAGAATGTGATCCTGTATGTAGCACAGAAGGAAGTGGAATTGTTTCATTGTGGGCTGTGCAGTTTATAAGCTGCAAATGAAAAGGCAATTGCAGCGCAGCCTCTTCTTTTCTGTGTGATCAGCTGCTCAACATGTAACTCGCACACACTGAACTGCATCCACCTCCCTGGAGATATAAAATGTGTATATCACTTTCCTCAAACTCTATGTATTACCTTGCACTCTAGCAGATCCCAAACCGCTTCAAAACGTCCAGCAGCTACTCAAAAAGAAAAAGTCCAACAAAAAGCTAGTGCTGGCCTTTAGAGTGCCTTTGCAGTCCGTAAAATAGACGAAATGCACTAGGGCTTTGAATGCTTCTTCCCAACTATATAAATTCTCTCCAAGTGGCAAAGTCCATCATTACAGCAAAATTTTTCAGCTGCAGTTCTGACTGAGAGATGTGCCAGGACAGAAGTCATTTGCTGACCTCCCCTTTTTCCCTGTGTAACTTGGTATTTGCAGTACAATTATTTTCAGTGTCGCTGTGTCCAAGCAGCTAGAGATTACACAGATAGAAGTGTCAAGAGAGATGCTGCTAAAGTACGCCCTTCTTATAGCAGCATTTAAATGGCACACGACGCCTTGCTGCTTTTTCTTTCCCAGAGAGACCTGCTGTCAATTTTTTCACTCTGGCTTCTTGATCAAAAATGTCCACCTGAAATGTCTTACAGAAATAGGCTCCAGGTGTAAAAACCATTACGGGGCTACATTTTCTGCGTGCTCCACATAAGTCACATCAAACTCACTCATCAAACTTCACTCTCTCCTTCCATTCTCCACTGCCTCTACCATTGTGTTCTCTGGATCTCAGAGTCTAAAGGCAGGCGCAATAGTTTCCACTGAGGGGTTAGAAGAGGTGTACAAGCAGCACAAATAGCTTCTGCGCTGCGCAGGCCATTTCTCTGCATTTTAGAGTCTAAGGTAAAGCGCTAGTGTTCCTGCGGAGAGCTGCAACAGCTGCAGAATATGTGTTGTCTTGGCACATGTTTCCAATCCACCATGATGGATCCTTAGTGAAACCAAACTGTGGTTCTGCTTCAAACATCTCACCCTGCTTGGCCACAAAGCTTTCGCTGACATGTCCCATTGCCTTTTTATTGCCGCGTTTCATTTTCAGAGTTTGTACGGAATCATTGCACTTTGCTTCTAGGCTGAACGTCGATACTGCTGGAGTCTCATATGTCCATTTTCTTCTCACACAAAAAAACTGCTTCCTTTAAAACATGCTGATGCGACCTGCTTTCTTGCTCAGCTGTAATTTTAGGGGTGTTCTCTGTCCCGCTTACAGTCTGAATCTAAACTAAGAAGTTTATGGGACACAGATGTGCCAAGACAAATAGTTTGCTTGGACCTTGCCACGTGTATTCAAAAGCATCCTTTCACTCCACCATCAAGTCTCTGCTTTACATCCTGCAAACTTCACACACACATACATACATACATACTGGAATGAGGCACTTTCTTTCTTTCTTTCTTTCTTTCTCAGCTACACTCACCTATCCCCCACGCTAACATCTTTACCGCTTTTCTCTTGGCCTTGCTATGCATACTTTTCCTCTTAAGACACCCATTGTCTGGCCTACCCCTTCCCTACATTGCCTTGCCTTTCCTTTCCTATCCAACCTTGCATTTCTTTGTCATTCCTGGCCATTGTTTTCCTCTTCCTTCCTGACCCATCCATGTCTTTCCCTTGTGTCCTGGGTTTGAACCAGTAATTAACAAACAAGGGGGAAAAAAGAATTATTATTTTTTTTTCTGTGAGATATGGATTAAAATAAGAGCAAACCAGGCATAAAACTTAAAAGGAATAAAGAGAATTTTATTGACAAACTACAAGAATAAGAACACCAGAATAAACTTTTAGAAAAACCTTTTCATTTCTTGCTGCTCACTATTCTTTTGTTCACATGACAACAGAGACAAAAACTTTATAATTTTGACGGTTTAAACAGTTCTAATTCTTTTTATAGTCTTTTCCTCAGTTTCTGTAGAGAAACAGAAGTTCCTTTCTGTTAATTTATGGAGTTTTTCACAAGAAAACTATTTTTTTATAGTTTCTCGTTCTTCTGATATCAGCTGCTCAGAGCTGTTATTATCAGAGCCCACCCCTCCTATTCCACATCACTCTGAAATGTTATAGGTCATTAGTTTGGGGATAGTATTTTTAAGGATAAGTTAGTCAAAGGCAAAAAAGTATTCTTCATCTGCTCCTGTGAGCTTCACTAGAAAACAGTTTTCTCATTGCCTCTCAAGGCTTCAAATCTCCCAGCACTTCACTATACCACAATTACTCCACTTTTTACTCAAATTTACACTTTGAACACCTTATTCCTTTTCATACTCTATTATGAATTAAAGGAGTTCTTTTCAGGACTTCATTGTCTATCTCCATAGTTTTAACAGAAAGATATTTCAGCTTAATTAAAGCATCTTCTTAATTCTCTACCTTTCTTGAAGTTTTCTTTTCTTTCTTGCCCCTAGTACTTTATAAAGTCTCTTTTCATGTGGATCACTCTCCTTTTCTCTTTCTGGACGAAAAGATTAATCCGCAAGTCTCATCTGGATAAGAAAGAGTTAAAATCTTGCCCAAGCTTTTGTAGATGGTTCTGTGATCTCTGCCGGAGCAGCAGCTGGAGCTGTCTTCGATAGAAGATTCTTCATGGCTGCTCTGCAGTGTGGTTGCTGTCTCAGCCTGCCGCAGGTCCAGAGCTTTTCCTCTTTACTCGGCAGTTTTCTGGTAAATTCCATCACAGCAAAACCTGCAGCTAAGCCAGGAACCGGCCTGGCCCGGCTCAGCCAGGGGCAAGCCCCCCGCTGGTCCCCATCTCCCGGCCGGGAGAACGGCAGGCTCAGCCCAGCTCCCCACCCAGGCCGCATGGCCTGGGCAGAGAACGGGAGGCCAGCCGGAGCTCCGCCACTCTTCACAGCCAGGAAACAAAGAGGCACCACAGACTTCTGGGTGTACACTTTAAGGTGGGGTTCACAAGTTGATTCTACTTTTCAATGGTTAAAACTGCTGTCAATTCTCAGCAATGACCGATAATTGGTCAGGAGAAAAGACTCCCAAGAGCCCCCAGCAACTTTAACTTCCTTAAAGGTAAACTAACCTCATGACACCTTGCCCTTCCTACCAGTCCAGTGCCTTGCACCACCCATCCCCCTTGCCACTTTGTCCGGTTTCCCTTCCCCTTTGTCCAGCTCCAATCTTTCATTTCCTTCTCTGTCGCTGCCTGCTCGGCCCCTTTTGCCTCGGCTAGCTGTGGCCGATGTCAGCGGCAGGAGTGGGGAACCAGGCAAGCACTGCGAGGCTCAACCTGGAACCTCCAGAGCTCCTCTGCGCTCTGGCGTTGTGGCTCACAGGGCGACACGGGTTGTGGCGAAGGGAGAAAGAGTGCTCAGGCTCTCCCGATTTCCCAGGAACAAGTTTATTCCAACAGGTGCAGGGCTGGGATCACAGGGGAGAGGTCTGAGCCGAGAACCTGGGCACCCCCATGCGCCAGGTTTTAAGGACCGTGGGTGGCTCATATGGTGACCAATGGGACAACAGCAACGGAGGGGTTATGGGTGGGGATTACAATATGCAGGACCAATGGTAAGGACCCGGGCGAGGGAAAGCAACTGTACAATCAATGGGGCGTCGAGGAAGGGATGATAGGCAAGGAAAGAACTGGAACAAAAGGTGGGGGTTCACATAGATTGATAGGGCTTAGGGGCAGGATTGGGGTGATGGATGGGGAACAATCTGGAAAAATGGGAAGGGTTTACAATGATGGGCAACTGGGGACAAACCATTCTTTATGACAGGGGAGCAACTGGGGTAAACCACCTCTGAACTAAATAAAACCAAGCAAATGGGCGGCAACATCTCCCCCTTTCTTTTTAAGAAACAGAGGAAGGCGTGGGGTCTAGGGGAGCAGAGGGTACAGCAAACTATTCGGGAGCGGGAGAGGGAAGAGGAGGAGGAGGGGAAAGAGGGTTTACATCAACATAGTTAACTTGCCGTGGGGGGGATAACAAAGAAAGGATGGATTCAATTAAACACTTCCGCAACACCGCGAACGCACCTAAAATAATAAAAAATTACAAAAACAATCCATAATATGGTCCTTATAACAGAAGAGAGCCATCCGGAGACACCCCATCCTGCAGGAGCACGGTGGCCAGTGCGACGTTCGGGGTGGTCATCCTTCTGATGGCTCTCTGAAAATAAAGGAAAACAAATACTTCAGTTAACATAAAGGGAGAGCAAAAAATCAATAGAGAAAAGGGGTTCGAGACATTCCTCCTCCTCGTCGCCCTCGGGGGTTACTGGGGCGGCCTGCACGGACGCAGCGACATCCTCTTGCTCATCTGGTGGCCTGGTAGGATGTTTTGGGACATAAGGTTTCACCCACTTTTGTGGGATCCACCTTAGTCCCTGGGGCGAGGAGACGCAAGCGTAACCTCGCCCCCAGGTCACCAGATCGAATGGACCCAGGATCTTTTGGGTTTCTGGGTCCCGGACCAGCACTGGAGGGCGATGTTGGAGCTCGTAGTTGCTGGTGGAGTTAAAGTGCAGTGCCACTGGAGGATTTGGATTAGTATCAGTACAGTTCAGAAAATTGATAGTAAACAGCACCTTTGATAGCCTATCCTGAGGGGCGCAACCTTTCATTGAATCCCATTGACGTTTTAGGACGCGTTTGAGCGACTGGTGGGCTCGCTCTACAATCGCTTGGCCGGTGGGGGAGTGTGGGATGCCTCTCTTATGTGTCACTCCCCAACTCTGCAGGAATTCTTCCAGTTTCCTGGAAGTGTATGCTGGGCCATTATCTGTCTTTAGCTCTTTGGGGACCCCCAGCACAGAGAAAGCCTGCATGAGGTGTTTGCAGACATGCTCGGCTTTCTCTCCTGCGTGGGCAGAAGCAAAGACTGTCCCTGAGAAAGTGTCTATGGATACATGTACGAACTTTAGCCCGCCAAATTCGGGAATGTGAGTTATATCCATCTGCCACACCTCACAGCTCCCCAGGCCTCGAGGGTTCACCCCCGCCCCTAGAGAGGGCATGACGGTGGTCTGGCAATGGGGGCATGTGGCCACAATGGCTCTGGCCTGATCCCGCCGCAGGTGGAATTGGCGGACCAGGCCAGGCACATTCTGATGGAACATTTGGTGGCTCAGCTTAGCTTGTTGGAACCGATCGGGGAGCTGAGCCATGGAAACAGGGGCAGCGAGGGAATCAGCCATCTGGTTTCCCTCGGCTACTGGGCCGGGGAGATCTGTGTGCGACCTCACATGCATCACGAAAAATGGTTGCTTCCTGTGGGAAACAGTATATATTAATTTAGAAAGCAACTCGAACAATTTTGGGTTAGAGACCTCCTTCAGGGCAGCGTGTTCTGCTCTGGCAACCACCCCTGCAACATAGGCCGAATCAGTGACTAAATTGAAAGGTTCAGAGAACCTCTCAAAGGCCCTGACGACTGCATCCAACTCAGCAACCTGTGGAGATCCCTCCACATATTGAACATCTGCTTCCCACTGCTGAGTCTCAGGATTTCTCCAAGTCACCACAGACTTGTGAGATGCCCCGGATGCGTCAGTGAACACAGTCAGGGCTTTGAGGGGCTTCCTGCTCCGTACTTCTTTTGGAATTGGTTCGAATTTGGAATTGAAAAATTTGTGGGCAGGGGCATGAACAGAGACTTGGCCCTCAAAACTATCTAAAGCAATCTGGAGTGTCTCATTTTCCCGAAGTAACTGATTAAACATCTCTTTTGTCAGCTTATCTGGGGACTCTTTGTCCCGAGACAAGCTGACTGGTACCCGAATGCATGCAAAGTCGCACCCAGCCATCTCCCGAAGCCTGGCCCGAGCTCTTCCGATGAGCTGAGCCATCAGCTCCTGTGGCCGGGTGACACTTTTGGACCTTTGATGGCTCAAGAAAACCCACTCTATGATTAAGAGGGGATCCTTTGAGCCCTGGTCCCACTGAAAAATCAGCCCACTGAGGTGTGGCATTCTCCCGAGCACAATAAACTCAAAAGGCAGGGTCGGTTCGTACCGATGCGCCTGTCTTTCGACAAGCGCCTCTTCTACTTTCTCCAGGGCTTTCCTCGCTTCTGGGGTCAGGGTCCTGGGAGAACTCAGCTCCTTCTCCCCCTTCAAAAGTGTGAAGAGGGGGGCTAGGTCTTCAGTGGAAAGGCCCAGCCAAGGCCTGACCCAGTTTAAGGTCCCACACAGCGAGTGAAGGTCTGACAAGGTTTTCGGATTGCTGTTTATTGCCAATTTTTGAGGCACAACAGTCCTCTCAGCAATCCGCAGACCCAGATATTTCCAGGGTGGCATCCGTTGAACTTTATCCTCCTGGAGTTGAAAGCCTGCAGCTGTTAAAACTTTAACTACTCGGTCAAGTGATCGGGTGAGTAGATCGTCATGGGGGGCGCACACTAGGACATCATCCATATAGTGATGGATGATGACCTCCCCCATCTCTTTGCGCACGGGAGACAGCAATGAGGAGACATACCACTGGCAGATGGTGGGTGAATTTTTCATGCCTTGTGGCAACACCCGCCAGTGGAATCTCCTCATTGGGGCTTCTCGGTTGAGGGTGGGCACCGAGAAGGCAAACCGTGGGGCGTCATCAGGGTGCAAGGGAATTTGAAAGAAGCAGTCTTTTATATCAATTACGGCCAGATCCCAATTTCGGGGGAGCATAGTTGGAGTAGGCATCCCTGGTTGGAGGGGCCCCATGTCAACAATGATCTTATTGATGGCACGAAGGTCGTGAAGGAGCCGCCACTTGTCTTTCCCCGGCTTCCGGATAACAAATACCGGGGAGTTCCAAGGGCTGGTAGTCTCTACAATATTACCTTTTAATAATTGCTCCTCCACGAGCTCGTTGAGCGCCCTTAATTTGTCTTTTCGAAGCGGCCACTGATCAATCCAGATTGCTTCATCAGTGGCCCAATCAAGTTTCTGGAAGGGGCGCTCCACAGTGGCCGCTATTAAAAATCCCGAGGGGTTTTCGGGATTTCGATCTTTACCCCCCATTGTGACATAAGGTCTCTCCCCCACAAGGGAACCTGAAAATCCGCAACAAATGGGCGCAGGTTTGCCAATTGCCCATCCGGCCCCACAATTTGCACTACGCTCCTTGATACCTGCACCAATTGAGTACCCCCTATACCCTGAATTTTCCCTGCCACAGGTTGCAGCTCCCAATGTGACGGCCATCTCCTCTGGGGGATGATCGTCACATCTGCCCCCGTATCAAGCAGACCCTTCAGATGGACAGATTCCGCACCCTGCTTGATGCTGCAATCGACGATGGGTTTGTCTTCACCCACTACTTTTGCCCAGTAGACGCCTGGTGCGTGGTCGTCCACTGGGACTCCCTCCGGGACAGGAATGTATTGGGCTACGATTTGCCCCTTCGGGAGAAAATATGGTGGGTGAATGCAGTGCGCTAAGAGGATGAGATCTTCCGGACCCTCTGGGAAGGTGATCGGGGAGATCTCAATCTCTGGGGGTGTGTGTTTAGTGTCCCCGATGGCGATGTACTTACAGTCACATCCAGTATTTTTCTTGCCTCCCTCCAGTGGATCCACAGCAACTACTGTCCAGTGCTGGGTCCGAAAGAGGATGTCCTTGATGGTGGTTAGATGTCGCGTCCGGTTGGGTGTCCAAGCCTGATGTAAAAAGCCCCCCTCCCCCGCGAGACCTGCCCCATTTATCGCTTCGCGCGGGGCAGGCTCGCGCCGCTCCCCTAGTTTTTTTTTATTATTGTATTGCTTGCCCTTGCCCCCGCACTGCTCCCTTGGCTAGGATGCCCTGCTGGGCAGTCCCTAGCTAGATGTCCAGGTTGCCTGCAGCGGAAACACAGTGGTTGACGCGCTGGTGATGGTGGAAACTGCGTCACTGCTGCAGTCGGCGCTCGTCTCAACTGTTGCGGTGGGATGGCTCTGGACATCCCCATCATCGGCACCTTCTTGGAGCAGGCTTCGATGAGGATGTCTAGTGTCGGGGTTGGGTAGAGAGGCAAACTGAAAATTATCTGTTTACAAATGTCATTGGCATTGGCTTTCGCCGCTTCTAATACAAACCGTTCTTGTAGATTTGCCTCTTCTACTTGCCTCTCTGCCTGGGCTTGCAATCTATTGATAAACTTATTAAAAGGTTCATTAGGGAGCTGGAAAATACTCATTAAATTTATCTGGGGTCCCTCCTCAGGTAATGTATTGAAAACCTTTTCTGCGGCCTCCATGACTTTAATCAGGACAGGCCGGGGTAATACCCTGGCCTGCTCCTCTGGCTTGTCCCAATTTCCCTCACCGCACAAGTGATCTAAAGTCAGAGGGACTCCATCTATACATCCATCAATACTGTGCAAGAGGCTTGGAAGGATGGTCTCCAATGATCTCTTCCACCCCTGTTTCCACAACCTGAAGTCAGCTGTGGAAAGGAGGCAAGAAAACAACTCCTTCAGATCACTGGGCACCATTTCGTTCGCAGAAAAGGTAGCTTTTAATAGACCTTTAAAATATTCGCTACCCCTCCCGAACTCCTTCTGTGCCTTGCACAGCTCCCTCTTAGTTTGGAAGGAGAGGGCTTCCCATTCCCGGGACCGCCCACCCCTTCCACGAAAAGTCACCGGTGCGGCAAGGGGGATTTCTACCTGTTCTGGGTTCTGGCTTCCAGGCTTACCACCTCCAGCTCCCAAAGCATGGGAACCGGATGTGGGACCGTGGGAACCGGAAGAAAGGGCGTGGGAACCAGGAGCCGGAAGGGGCGGGACTGGAGGACCGACTGAGGAGGAGGGCAAGGGGGAGGAGCGGCAATCAGAAAAGGCGGGGTTTAGGTGCATGACTTCAGAGGGGCCCGCCCCTGAGGAGGAGGAGGTTTTCGAGGGGAACTGGGTGGAGTTAGGGTAGGGAGAAAGGGTGGAGCTAGGGAGGAAAGGGTTGTTCATGGGGGTCTGAAAGGGATTATGGGGAGAAGGAGCACAAGGGAAGGTCCCAGCCATGTGGGGAGAAGAAGCACAAGGGAAGGTCCCAGCCATGTGGGGAGAAGAAGCACAAGGGAAGGTCCCAGCCATGTGGGGAGAAGAAGCACAAGGGAAGGTCCCAGCCATGTGGGGAGAAGAAGCACAAGGGAGGGTCCCAGCCATGTGGTCCCCGCCATCTTGTGCCCTCCGGGAGCCATTTTGAGGGTTAGGAGAGGGGTAGGGGAACACAGGGGAACATTGGAAACTGGAAGAAACTGAGGCACGGGGATCTGAGGGTGAAAACTGGGGACTTGCAACCTGGGAAACGTTTAGCTGAGGGTTTGCAACTGGGGAGACGGGGGAATGGGAAAGTGCTCTGGTAGCTTGGCCAGGGCTACCAGGGCAGGGGTTCTGGGAGAGACGTGGGGAGCCAGGGATCCTGTTACCCTTGGGGGAACCCTGAACAGGACAACTTGCCCTGCAGGACGCTCCGCAGGTCTCCCTCAACTCGGGATCAGGAGGAGAGGAACACGGGGATGGGAAAACTGGGGAAACTGGGGCAGTTTGTGGCGGTTGCTCCTGCATTTTTTCTTCTTTTATTACGGCAGACTGAATTAAGATAAACAATGTTACAAATTTGTCAGCCGATGTATCTCCTTCATTCACTAACTCTGTTAACTTTGTTCCGACTTCATTCCAAAACTCTACGATGTTTGCTCTGTCTGGGGTGAAATTGGGGAAATGCAGGAACAGCCATCTCACAAACTGTTTCACCCTCCCACGAGAAAACCGTCTACTCCCTCCCTCAAGGGTACCCACAACTTGGTAGAAAACTCTTTTTTGCTGTGCTGACAGACGTGCGCCCATCTTTCTAACCCAAGCACAGCAGTTCCCACCACCCCCTGCAGCTAAAGGCAAACGTAACAAAGTAAAAGTAAGGGTCCGACCGGGCTACCCCACACTCCCTCCCCGAGGGATTCTCAACACACAGCAGGGGGAGCTGCACACCAACACACAGCAGGGGGAGCTGCACACACTTGCACACCCCCTCGTCCCCCACGTGGGGGCTACTCACCCGAGTCCGGACAGGTGCTGCAGGAGACGTCCACAACCCCGAGGCGATCGTCGGCACGTCGACGGCTGCCGCCTCGACCCCCGGGAGCGCTACTCGACAGAAATGAGTCTGCTCTACCGGGGTAGCTGCCGCTCACAGTCTTTAGTAAAATCCACAAAAGTGCGTAGATTCACCGACCTCTCCGGGGGTCTCCACGCCTCACGAGAGGCCCCGCGTCTGGGCGCCAGCTGTCGCTGCCCGCTCGGCCCCTTTTGCCTCGGCTAGCTGTGGCCGATGTCAGCGGCAGGAGTGGGGAACCAGGCAAGCACTGCGAGGCTCAACCTGGAACCTCCAGAGCTCCTCTGCGCTCTGGCGTTGTGGCTCACAGGGCGACACGGGTTGTGGCGAAGGGAGAAAGAGTGCTCAGGCTCTCCCGATTTCCCAGGAACAAGTTTATTCCAACAGGTGCAGGGCTGGGATCACAGGGGAGAGGTCTGAGCCGAGAACCTGGGCACCCCCATGCGCCAGGTTTTAAGGACCGTGGGTGGCTCATATGGTGACCAATGGGACAACAGCAACGGAGGGGTTATGGGTGGGGATTACAATATGCAGGACCAATGGTAAGGACCCGGGCGAGGGAAAGCAACTGTACAATCAATGGGGCGTCGAGGAAGGGATGATAGGCAAGGAAAGAACTGGAACAAAAGGTGGGGGTTCACATAGATTGATAGGGCTTAGGGGCAGGATTGGGGTGATGGATGGGGAACAATCTGGAAAAATGGGAAGGGTTTACAATGATGGGCAACTGGGGACAAACCATTCTTTATGACAGGGGAGCAACTGGGGTAAACCACCTCTGAACTTAATAAAACCAAGCAAATGGGCGGCAACGCTTCTCCTTCTAAGACTCACATTGCCTTGCTTGCCTCTCCTTTGTCTTGCCTGGCAAAGCCACCACTTTTCTTGGCGTTACCTTTGAACCTCTCCTCTCCCTTGCCTTGCATTACCTTGCTCACTTGTACCCCACCTGGAATTCAATACCCCTCTTTTTGCGGAATTTCTTCATCTTGCCTTGCCCTGCCTGCTTCTCCTAGGACTCTCAAGGCTTTCACGTACCTCCAGCGTTTCAGGAGCATGTGAGAGGAAGCCCAAAAGAGGTCACGTGCAAGCACACCCATCTGTCCTGGCAGCTTGCTTCTGGCACCTATCCTTACATGTCTTGAATTTTGGACATAAAATTCACATTTCACCTTTGCGCTTCAGGACCAGAATGACAGTTCTTTTGTATACCAAGGAAAGCAGGTAATCCAAGTGTTTTAGGTGCAGATTAGAGATGGCCCATGTGAGATCAAGGCCAGCCAGAGAAGTCTGTCCTAGCCCCTTTTGTGTACCAGCAGTCTTTGAATGTACCTCTCATTTGTCTTGCCTTGGTGACCCAAAAGTTTCCTTGCCTTGCCCTGCCTTGCCTCCCTAGCCTTGCACTCCCTCCAGTGCCTACGCCCGCACTTGACCTGCCTACTGCTTTCCTCCGGGGAAACCTAGCCTTGCCTAGGCCTTCCTGTTTCTGCCTGGCCTTCCTATGCCCATCCTTGCCTAGAAGTTCTGGGCCTTCTCTCACCTACCACTCCATTTGCTTGCCCCTCATGGCTCCAGCCTTGTCAGCCTCTCCCTTGACTTGCCTACAATTGCCCCTACACTTGGTTTGCATTGCAAAGAGCGGTAGGCAAGGCAAAGCAAAGCAAGGAAGGTCTTTCTAGGTCTTGCCAGGCAAGGCACACATAAGCAAGCAAGCAAAACAAGAGTAGACTAGCCACAGCATCAAAGGCAAGGCAAGGCCAAGTGACTCTGAGTGCCTTTCCTTGGCAAGTAAAAGATATAGTGACAATGTAATAGGGCAGGCGTTAAAGGTACCATGAGGAGGTATAGTCCAGCAAGATATTTATGTCGTAGACCCTTCTGTGCAGGAGCCATTGTTGGACATAGTACAGGACATGGCATACAGCTTGGCTTGGTAAGTTCCTGAAGGAGAATGGCAATGCTTTCTCATGGGAAGGAAAGCATGTAGCCCCAGAGTTGGAGGTGCAGATAAGAAGCTGTGTCGCGCAGCTCAAGGACGACAGCAGCTTCTTGTGCCGGCATATTTGGAAGCACTCCCTCAATTTGTACAGTCATTGAGTCAGTATCCATCTTTGGAAGGCTGTCTGCCTCTAGTAAGAGTGTTCTGACACCATTGTATGGGATCAGTCACTGGATGTTTTGGATTTTGGAGGAGGGGATGCCATTTCTCTTGAAATGAGCTTCTTGTTCTTCTCTTTGGCAAAGAAATTAAGTTTGGATGGGCACTTTGGGTGGTCTCAGTGAATTTAAAGGTTTTTCCCAAGAGGTTTCCCTGTGGCTTAGAGCTGTTGAACTGACAGTGGGAATCTAGACAGCAAGTTGTTGAGCTTTTTGTCCTTGTAGCTTTAGTGTGTGAGTAGTCCCTGTTGCCATGCTGCTTGGATCTTGACTCTGAGACTGAAAGCTTAGGAGCGTAGAGCTGAAAAGAAAAGTGCCAATAGCAGGGTGTGTGTTCATTGTTTGATGGGTGAAGTTGAAATTGTAGGCAGCAAAGAACTTTCTCTCTCCGCTGGCACATTTGTTGAGCGGATGTCTTTGAGTTTGTTACCGGACTCTGAGAGAGTGAAAAAGTTTGTTAGGGCAGAAGATTTCGTGTTGCCCTTTGAGTGTGGTGCAAAAGTGTTTGCACACTTGGAGGGGGAAGATCAGCAAAGTCTTTTTTTCCTGGCACAGTTAATTTGAGAGCAGGGACGTTTCCAATTGGGCTCTGTCCTTTGGAGCTGGCCTCGGTGCGTTTCCTTCTTTTGTTAGTCGACAGCGCCATCGTGTGGTTATTTTGATGAGCGCTGGCAGACGGTGCCAGGGAAAAAGCCAAGCTGTTTGCGGCTCCGGCCTCATTGGTGTAGGAGCAGCGCAGGGAAGAGCTCCGCTGGGGGTCCTGGCTCTTAGAGACTGAGAGAATGTGATCCTGTATGTAGCACAGAAGGAAGTGGAATTGTTTCATTGTGGGCTGTGCAGTTTATAAGCTGCAAATGAAAATGCAATTGCAGCGCAGCCTCTTCTTTTCTGTGTGATCAGCTGCTCAACATGTAACTCGCACACACTGAACTGCATCCACCTCCCTGGAGATATAAAATGTGTATATCACTTTCCTCAAGCTCTATGTATTACCTTGCACTCTAGCAGATCCCAAACGGCTTCAAAACGTCCAGCAGCTACTCAAAAAGAAAAAGTCCAACAAAAAGCTAGTGCTGGCCTTTATAGTGCCCTTGCAGTCCGTAAAATAGACGAAATGCACTAGGGCTTTGAATGCTTCTTCCCAACTATATAAATTCTCTCCAGGTGGCAAAGTCCATCATTACAGCAAAATTTTTCAGCTGGAGTTCTGACTGAGAGATGTGCCAGGACAGAAGGCATTTGCTGACCTACCCTTTTTCCCTGTGTAACTTGGTATTTGCAGTACAATTATTTTCAGTGTCGCTGTGTCCAAGCAGCTAGAGATTACACAGATAGAAGTGTCAAGAGAGATGCTGCTAAAGTACGCCCTTCTTATAGCAGCATTTAAATGGCACACGACGCCTTGCTGCTTTTTCTTTCCCAGAGAGACCCGCTGTCAATTTTTTCACTCTGGCTTCTTGATCAAAAATGTCCACCTGAAATGTCTTACAGAAATAGGCTCCAGGTGTAAAAACCAGTACGGGGCTACATTTTCTGCGTGTTCCACATAAGTCACATCAAACTCACTCATCAAACTTCACTCTCTCCTTCCATTCTCCACTGCCTCTACCATTGTGTTCTCTGGATCTCAGAGTCTAAAGGCAGGCGCAATAGTTTCCACTGAGGGGTTGGAAGAGGTGTACAAGCAGCACAAATAGCTTCTGCGCTGCGCAGGCCATTTCTCTGCATTTTAGAGTCTAAGGGAAAGCGCTAGTGTTCCTGCGGAGAGCTGCAACAGCTGCAGAATATGTGTTGTCTTGGCACATGTTTGCAATCCACCATGATGGATCCTTAGTGAAACCAAACTGTGGTTCTGCTTCAAACATCTCACCCTGCTTGGCCACAAAGCTTTCGCTGACATGTCCCATTGCCTTTTTATTGCTGCGTTTCATTTTCAGAGTTTGTACGGAATCATTGCACTTTGCTTCTAAGCTGAACGTCGATACTGCTGGAGTCTCATATGTCCATTTTCTTCTCACACAAAAAAACTGCTTCCTTTAAAACATGCTGATGCGACCTGCTTTCTTGCTCAGCTGTAATTTTAGGGGTGTTCTCTGTCCCGCTTACAGTCTGAATCTAAACTAAGAAGTTTATGGGACACAGATGTGCCAAGACAAATAGTTTGCTTGGACCTTGCCACGTGTATTCAAAAGCATCCTTTCACTCCACCATCAAGTCACTGCTTTCTTCTGCTTTACATCCTGCAAACTTCACACACACATACATACATACAAACTGGAATGAGGCACTTTCTTTCTTTCTTTCTCAGCTACACTCACCTATCCCCCACGCTAACTTCTTTACCGCTTTTCTCTTGGCCTTGCTATGCATACTTTTCCTCTTAAGACACCCATTGTCTGGCCTACCCCTTCCCTACATTGCCTTGCCTTTCCTTTCCTATCCAACCTTGCATTTCTTTGTCATTCCTGGCCATTGTTTTCCTCTTCCTTCCTGACCCATCCATGTCTTTCCCTTGCCCTTCCTACCAGTCCAGTGCCTTGCACCACCCATCCCCCTTGCCACTTTGTCCAGTTTCCCTTCCCCTTTGTCCAGCTCCAATCTTTCATTTCCTTCTCCTTCTAGGACTCTCATTGCCTTGCTTGCCTCTCCTTTGTCTTGCCTGGCAAAGCCACCACTTTTCGTGGCATTACCTTTGAACCTCTCCTCTCCCTTGCCTTGCATTCCCTTGCTCACTCGTCCCCCACCTGGAATTCAATACCCCTCTTTTTGCGGAATTTCTTCATCTTGCCTTGCCCTGCCTGCTTCTCCTAGGACTCTCAAGGCTTTCACGTACCTCCAGCGTTTCAGGAGCATGTGAGAGGAAGCCCAAAAGAGGTCACGTGCAAGCACACCCATCTGTCCTGGCAGCTTGCTTCTGGCACCTATCCTTACATGTCTTGAATTTTGGACATAAAATTCACATTTCACCTTTGCGCTTCAGGACCAGAATGACAGTTCTTTTGTATACCAAGAAAAGCAGGTAATCCAAGTGTTTTAGGTGCAGATTAGAGATGGCCCATGTGAGATCAAGGCCAGCCAGAGAAGTGTGTCCTAGCCCCTTTTGTGTACCAGCAGTCTTTGAATGTACCTCTCATTTGTCTTGCCTTGGTGACCCAAAAGTTTCCTTGCCTTGCCCTGCCTTGCCTCCCTAGCCTTGCACTCCCTCCAGTGCCTACGCCCACACTTGACCTGCCTACTGCTTTCCTCCAGGGAAACCTAGCCTTGCCTAGCCCTTCCTGTTTCTGCCTGGCCTTCCTATGCCCATCCTTGCCTAGAAGTTCTGGGCCTTCTCTCACCTACCACTCCATTTGCTTGCCCCTCATGGCTCCAGCCTTGTCAACTTCTCCCTTGACTTGCCTACAATTGCGCCTACATGTGGTTTGCATTGCAAAGAGCGGTAGGCAAGGCAAAGCAAAGCAAGGAAGGTCTTTCTAGGTCTTGCCAGGCAAGGCACACAAGCAAGCAAGCAAAACAAGAGTAGACTAGCCACAGCATCAAAGGCAAGGCAAGGCCAAGTGACTCTGAGTGCCTTTCCTTGGCAAGTAAAAGATATAGTGACAATGTAATAGGGCAGGCGTTAAAGGTACCATGAGGAGGTATAGTCCAGCAAGATATTTATGTCGTAGACCCTTCTGTGCAGGAGCCATTGTTGGACATAGTACAGGACATGGCATACAGCTTGGCTTGGTAAGTTCCTGAAGGAGAATGGCAATGCTTTCTCATGGGAAGGAAAGCACGTAGCCCCAGAGTTGGAGGTGCAGATAAGAAGCTGTGTCGCGCAGCTCAAGGACGACAGCAGCTTCTTGTGCCGGCATATTTGGAAGCACTCCCTCAATTTGTACAGTCATTGAGTCAGTATCCATCTTTGGAAGGCTGTCTGCCTCTAGTAAGAGTGTTCTGACACCATTGTATGGGATCAGTCACTGGATGTTTTGGATTTTGGAGGAGGGGATGCCCTTTCTCTTGAAATGAGCTTCTTGTTCTTCTCTTTGGCAAAGAAATTAAGTTTGGATGGGCACTTTGGGTGGTCTCAGTGAATTTAATGGTTTTTCCCAAGAGGTTTCCCTGTGGGTTAGAGCTGTTGAACTGACAGTGGGAATCTAGACAGCAAGTTGTTGAGCTTTTTGTCCTTGTAGCTTTAGTGTGTGAGTAGTCCCTGTTGCCATGCTGCTTGGATCTTGACTCTGCGACTGAAAGCTTAGGAGCGTAGAGCTGAAAAGAAAAGTGCCAATAGCAGGGTGTGTGTTCATTGTTTGATGGGTGAAGTTGAAATTGTAGGCAGCAAAGAACTTTCTCTCTCCGCTGGCACATTTGTTGAGCGGATGTCTTTGAGTTTGTTACCGGACTCTGTGAGAGTGAAAATGTTTGTTAGGGCAGAAGATTTTGTGTTGCCCTTTGAGTGTGGTGCAAAAGTGTTTGCACACTTGGAGGGGGAAGATCAGCAAAGTCTTTTTTTCCTGGCACAGTTAATTTGAGAGCAGGGACGTTTCCAATTGGGCTCTGTCCTTTGGAGCTGGCCTCGGTGCGTTTCCTTCTTTTGTTAGTCGACATCGCCATCGTGTGGTTATTTTGATGAGCGCTGGCAGACGGTGCCAGGGAAAAAGCCAAGCTGTTTGCGGCTCCGGCCTCATTGGTGTAGGAGCAGCGCAGGGAAGAGCTCCGCTGGGGGTCCTGGCTCTTAGAGACTGAGAGAATGTGATCCTGTATGTAGCACAGAAGGAAGTGGAATTGTTTCATTGTGGGCTGTGCAGTTTATAAGCTGCAAATGAAAAGGCAATTGCAGCGCAGCCTCTTCTTTTCTGTGTGATCAGCTGCTCAACATGTAACTCGCACACACTGAACTGCATCCACCTCCCTGGAGATATAAAATGTGTATATCACTTTCCTCAAGCTCTATGTATTACCTTGCACTCTAGCAGATCCCAAACCACTTCAAAACGTCCAGCAGCTACTCAAAAAGAAAAAGTCCAACAAAAAGCTAGTGCTGGCCTTTATAGTGCCCTTGCAGTCCGTAAAATAGATGAAATGCACTAGGGCTTTGAATGCTTCTTCCCAACTATATAAATTCTCTCCAGGTGGCAAAGTTCATCATTACAGCAAAATTTTTCAGCTGGAGTTCTGACTGAGAGATGTCCCAGGACAGAAGGCATTTGCTGACCTACCCTTTTTCCCTGTGTAACTTGGTATTTGCAGTACAATTATTTTCAGTGTCGCTGTGTCCAAGCAGCTAGAGATTACACAGATAGAAGTGTCAAGAGAGATGCTGCTAAAGTACGCCCTTCTTATAGCAGCATTTAAATGGCACACGACGCCTTGCTGCTTTTTCTTTCCCAGAGAGACCTGCTGTCAATTTTTTCACTCTGGCTTCTTGATCAAAAATGTCCACCTGAAATGTCTTACAGAAATAGGCTCCAGGTGTAAAAACCAGTACGGGGCTACATTTTCTGCGTGCTCCACATAAGTCACATCAAACTCACTCATCAAACTTCACTCTCTCCTTCCATTCTCCACTGCCTCTACCATTGTGTTCTCTGGATCTCAGAGTCTAAAGGCAGGCGCAATAGTTTCCACTGAGGGGTTGGAAGAGGTGTACAAGCAGCACAAATAGCTTCTGCGCTGCGCAGGCCATTTCTCTGCATTTTAGAGTCTAAGGGAAAGCGCTAGTTTTCCTGCGGAGAGCTGCAACAGCTGCAGAATATGTGTTGTCTTGGCACATGTTTGCAATCCACCATGATGGATCCTTAGTGAAACCAAACTGTGGTTCTGCTTCAAACATCTCACCCTGCTTGGCCACAAAGCTTTCGCTGACATGTCCCATTGCCTTTTTATTGCTGCGTTTCATTTTCAGAGTTTGTACGGAATCATTGCACTTTGCTTCTAAGCTGAACGTCGATACTGCTGGAGTCTCATATGTCCATTTTCTTCTCACACAAAAAAACTGCTTCCTTTAAAACATGCTGATGCGACCTGCTTTCTTGCTCAGCTGTAATTTTAGGGGTGTTCTCTGTCCCGCTTACAGTCTGAATCTAAACTAAGAAGTTTATGGGACACAGATGTGCCAAGACAAATAGTTTGCTTGGACCTTGCCACGTGTATTCAAAAGCATCCTTTCACTCCACCATCAAGTCACTGCTTTCTTCTGCTTTACATCCTGCAAACTTCACACACACATACATACATACAAACTGGAATGAGGCACTTTCTTTCTTTCTTTCTTTCTCAGCTACACTCACCTATCCCCCACGCTAACTTCTTTACCGCTTTTCTCTTGGCCTTGCTATGCATACTTTTCTTCTTAAGACACCCATTGTCTGGCCTACCCCTTCCCTACATTGCCTTGCCTTTCCTTTCCTATCCAACCTTGCATTTCTTTGTCATTCCTGGCCATTGTTTTCCTCTTCCTTCCTGACCCATCCATGTCTTTCCCTTGCCCTTCCTACCAGTCCAGTGCCTTGCACCACCCATCCCCCTTGCCACTTTGTCCAGTTTCCCTTCCCCTTTGTCCAGCTCCAATCTTTCATTTCCTTCTCCTTCTAGGACTCTCATTGCCTTGCTTGCCTCTCCTTTGTCTTGCCTGGCAAAGCCACCACTTTTCTTGGCGTTACCTTTGAACCTCTCCTCTCCCTTGCCTTGCATTCCCTTGCTCACTCGTCCCCCACCTGGAATTCAATACCCCTCTTTTTGCGGCATTTCTTCATCTTGCCTTGCCCTGCCTGCTTCTCCTAGGACTCTCAAGGCTTTCACGTACCTCCAGCGTTTCAGGAGCATGTGAGAGGAAGCCCAAAAGAGGTCACGTGCAAGCACACCCATCTGTCCTGGCAGCTTGCTTCTGGCACCTATCCTTACATGTCTTGAATTTTGGACATAAAATTCACATTTCACCTTTGCGCTTCAGGACCAGAATGACAGTTCTTTTGTATACCAAGGAAAGCAGGTAATCCAAGTGTTTTAGGTGCAGATTAGAGATGGCCCATGTGAGATCAAGGCCAGCCAGAGAAGTGTGTCCTAGCCCCTTTTGTGTACCAGCAGTCTTTGAATGTACCTCTCATTTGTCTTGCCTTGGTGACCCAAAAGTTTCCTTGCCTTGCCCTGCCTTGCCTCCCTAGCCTTGCACTCCCTCCAGTGCCTACGCCCACACTTGACCTGCCTACTGCTTTCCTCCAGGGAAACCTAGCCTTGCCTAGCCCCTCCTGTTTCTGCCTGGCCTTCCTATGCCCATCCTTGCCTAGAAGTTCTGGGCCTTCTCTCACCTACCACTCCATTTGCTTGCCCCTCATGGCTCCAGCCTTGTCAGCTTCTCCCTTGACTTGCCTACAATTGCGCCTACACTTGGTTTGCATTGCAAAGAGCGGTAGGCAAGGCAAAGCAAAGCAAGGAAGGTCTTTCTAGGTCTTGCCAGGCAAGGCACACATGAGCAAGCAAGCAAAACAAGAGTAGACTAGCCACAGCATCAAAGGCAAGGCAAGGCCAAGTGACTCTGAGTGCCTTTCCTTGGCAAGTAAAAGATATAGTGACAATGTAATAGGGCAGGCGTTAAAGGTACCATGAGGAGGTATAGTCCAGAGAGATATTTATGTCGTAGACCCTTCTGTGCAGGAGCCATTGTTGGACATAGTACAGGACATGGCATACAGCTTGGCTTGGTAAGTTCCTGAAGGAGAATGGCAATGCTTTCTCATGGGAAGGAAAGCACGTAGCCCCAGAGTTGGAGGTGCAGATAAGAAGCTGTGTCGCGCAGCTCAAGGACGACAGCAGCTTCTTGTGCCGGCATATTTGGAAGCACTCCCTCAATTTGTACAGTCATTGAGTCAGTATCCATCTTTGGAAGGCTGTCTGCCTCTAGTAAGAGTGTTCTGACACCATTGTATGGGATCAGTCACTGGATGTTTTGGATTTTGGAGGAGGGGATGCCATTTCTCTTGAAATGAGCTTCTTGTTCTTCTCTTTGGCAAAGAAATTAAGTTTGGATGGGCACTTTGGGTGGTCTCAGTGAATTTAAAGGTTTTTCCCAAGAGGTTTCCCTGTGGGTTAGAGCTGTTGAACTGACAGTGGGAATCTAGACAGCAAGTTGTTGAGCTTTTTGTCCTTGTAGCTTTAGTGTGTGAGTAGTCCCTGTTGCCATGCTGCTTGGATCTTGTCTCTGCGACTGAAAGCTTAGGAGCGTAGAGCTGAAAAGAAAAGTGCCAATAGCAGGGTGTGTGTTCATTGTTTGATGGGTGAAGTTGAAATTGTAGGCAGCAAAGAACTTTCTCTCTCCGCTGGCACATTTGTTGAGCGGATGTCTTTGAGTTTGTTACCGGACTCTGTGAGAGTGAAAATGTTTGTTAGGGCAGAAGATTTCGTGTTGCCCTTTGAGTGTGGTGCAAAAGTGTTTGCACACTTGGAGGGGGAAGATCAGCAAAGTCTTTTTTTCCTGGCACAGTTAATTTGAGAGCAGGGACGTTTCCAATTGGGCTCTGTCCTTTGGAGCTGGCCTCGGTGCGTTTCCTTCTTTTGTTAGTCGACAGCGCCATCGTGTGGTTATTTTGATGAGCGCTGGCAGACGGTGCCAGGGAAAAAGCCAAGCTGTTTGCGGCTCCGGCCTCATTGGTGTAGGAGCAGCGCAGGGAAGAGCTCCGCTGGGGGTTCTGGCTCTTAGAGACTGAGAGAATGTGATCCTGTATGTAGCACAGAAGGAAGTGGAATTGTTTCATTGTGGGCTGTGCAGTTTATAAGCTGCAAATGAAAAGGCAATTGCAGCGCAGCCTCTTCTTTTCTGTGTGATCAGCTGCTCAACATGTAACTCGCACACACTGAACTGCATCCACCTCCCTGGAGATATAAAATGTGTATATCACTTTCCTCAAGCTCTATGTATTACCTTGCACTCTAGCAGATCCCAAACCGCTTCAAAACGTCCAGCAGCTACTCAAAAAGAAAAAGTCCAACAAAAAGCTAGTGCTGGCCTTTAGAGTGCCCTTGCAGTCCGTAAAATAGACGAAATGCACTAGGGCTTTGAATGCTTCTTCCCAACTATATAAATTCTCTCCAGGTGGCAAAGTTCATCATTACAGCAAAATTTTTCAGCTGGAGTTCTGACTGAGAGATGTCCCAGGACAGAAGGCATTTGCTGACCTACCCTTTTTCCCTGTGTAACTTGGTATTTGCAGTACAATTATTTTCAGTGTCGCTGTGTCCAAGCAGCTAGAGATTACACAGATAGAAGTGTCAAGAGAGATGCTGCTAAAGTACGCCCTTCTTATAGCAGCATTTAAATGGCACACGACGCCTTGCTGCTTTTTCTTTCCCAGAGAGACCTGCTGTCAATTTTTTCACTCTGGCTTCTTGATCAAAAATGTCCACCTGAAATGTCTTACAGAAATAGGCTCCAGGTGTAAAAACCAGTACGGGGCTACATTTTCTGCGTGCTCCACATAAGTCACATCAAACTCACTCATCAAACTTCACTCTCTCCTTCCATTCTCCACTGCCTCTACCATTGTGTTCTCTGGATCTCAGAGTCTAAAGGCAGGCGCAATAGTTTCCACTGAGGGGTTGGAAGAGGTGTACAAGCAGCACAAATAGCTTCTGCGCTGCGCAGGCCATTTCTCTGCATTTTAGAGTCTAAGGGAAAGCGCTAGTTTTCCTGCGGAGAGCTGCAACAGCTGCAGAATATGTGTTGTCTTGGCACATGTTTGCAATCCACCATGATGGATCCTTAGTGAAACCAAACTGTGGTTCTGCTTCAAACATCTCACCCTGCTTGGCCACAAAGCTTTCGCTGACATGTCCCATTGCCTTTTTATTGCTGCGTTTCATTTTCAGAGTTTGTACGGAATCATTGCACTTTGCTTCTAAGCTGAACGTCGATACTGCTGGAGTCTCATATGTCCATTTTCTTCTCACACAAAAAAACTGCTTCCTTTAAAACATGCTGATGCGACCTGCTTTCTTGCTCAGCTGTAATTTTAGGGGTGTTCTCTGTCCCGCTTACAGTCTGAATCTAAACTAAGAAGTTTATGGGACACAGATGTGCCAAGACAAATAGTTTGCTTGGACCTTGCCACGTGTATTCAAAAGCATCCTTTCACTCCACCATCAAGTCACTGCTTTCTTCTGCTTTACATCCTGCAAACTTCACACACACATACATACATACAAACTGGAATGAGGCACTTTCTTTCTTTCTTTCTTTCTCAGCTACACTCACCTATCCCCCACGCTAACTTCTTTACCGCTTTTCTCTTGGCCTTGCTATGCATACTTTTCTTCTTAAGACACCCATTGTCTGGCCTACCCCTTCCCTACATTGCCTTGCCTTTCCTTTCCTATCCAACCTTGCATTTCTTTGTCATTCCTGGCCATTGTTTTCCTCTTCCTTCCTGACCCATCCATGTCTTTCCCTTGCCCTTCCTACCAGTCCAGTGCCTTGCACCACCCATCCCCCTTGCCACTTTGTCCAGTTTCCCTTCCCCTTTGTCCAGCTCCAATCTTTCATTTCCTTCTCCTTCTAGGACTCTCATTGCCTTGCTTGCCTCTCCTTTGTCTTGCCTGGCAAAGCCACCACTTTTCTTGGCGTTACCTTTGAACCTCTCCTCTCCCTTGCCTTGCATTCCCTTGCTCACTCGTCCCCCACCTGGAATTCAATACCCCTCTTTTTGCGGCATTTCTTCATCTTGCCTTGCCCTGCCTGCTTCTCCTAGGACTCTCAAGGCTTTCACGTACCTCCAGCGTTTCAGGAGCATGTGAGAGGAAGCCCAAAAGAGGTCACGTGCAAGCACACCCATCTGTCCTGGCAGCTTGCTTCTGGCACCTATCCTTACATGTCTTGAATTTTGGACATAAAATTCACATTTCACCTTTGCGCTTCAGGACCAGAATGACAGTTCTTTTGTATACCAAGGAAAGCAGGTAATCCAAGTGTTTTAGGTGCAGATTAGAGATGGCCCATGTGAGATCAAGGCCAGCCAGAGAAGTGTGTCCTAGCCCCTTTTGTGTACCAGCAGTCTTTGAATGTACCTCTCATTTGTCTTGCCTTGGTGACCCAAAAGTTTCCTTGCCTTGCCCTGCCTTGCCTCCCTAGCCTTGCACTCCCTCCAGTGCCTACGCCCACACTTGACCTGCCTACTGCTTTCCTCCAGGGAAACCTAGCCTTGCCTAGGCCTTCCTGTTTCTGCCTGGCCTTCCTATGCCCATCCTTGCCTAGAAGTTCTGGGCCTTCTCTCACCTACCACTCCATTTGCTTGCCCCTCATGGCTCCAGCCTTGTCAGCTTCTCCCTTGACTTGCCTACAATTGCGCCTACACTTGGTTTGCATTGCAAAGAGCGGTAGGCAAGGCAAAGCAAAGCAAGGAAGGTCTTTCTAGGTCTTGCCAGGCAAGGCACACATGAGCAAGCAAGCAAAACAAGAGTAGACTAGCCACAGCATCAAAGGCAAGGCAAGGCCAAGTGACTCTGAGTGCCTTTCCTTGGCAAGTAAAAGATATAGTGACAATGTAATAGGGCAGGCGTTAAAGGTACCATGAGGAGGTATAGTCCAGAGAGATATTTATGTCGTAGACCCTTCTGTGCAGGAGCCATTGTTGGACATAGTACAGGACATGGCATACAGCTTGGCTTGGTAAGTTCCTGAAGGAGAATAGCAATGCTTTCTCATGGGAAGGAAAGCACGTAGCCCCAGAGTTGGAGGTGCAGATAAGAAGCTGTGTCGCGCAGCTCAAGGACGACAGCAGCTTCTTGTGCCGGCATATTTGGAAGCACTCCCTCAATTTGTACAGTCATTGAGTCAGTATCCATCTTTGGAAGGCTGTCTGCCTCTAGTAAGAGTGTTCTGACACCATTGTATGGGATCAGTCACAGGATGTTTTGGATTTTGGAGGAGGGGATGCCATTTCTCTTGTAATGAGCTTCTTGTTCTTGTCTTTGGCAAAGAAATTAAGTTTGGATGGGCACTTTGGGTGGTCTCAGTGAATTTAAAGGTTTTTCCCAAGAGGTTTCCCTGTGGGTTAGAGATGTTGAACTGACAGTGGGAATCTAGACAGCAAGTTGTTGAGCTTTTTGTCCTTGTAGCTTTAGTGTGTGAGTAGTCCCTGTTGCCATGCTGCTTGGATCTTGACTCTGAGACTGAAAGCTTAGGAGCGTAGAGCTGAAAAGAAAAGTGCCAATAGCAGGGTGTGTGTTCATTGTTTGATGGGTGAAGTTGAAATTGTAGGCAGCAAAGAACTTTCTCTCTCCGCTGGCACATTTGTTGAGCGGATGTCTTTGAGTTTGTTACCGGACTCTGCGAGAGTGAAAATGTTTGTTAGGGCAGAAGATTTCGTGTTGCCCTTTGAGTGTGGTGCAAAAGTGTTTGCACACTTGGAGGGGGAAGATCAGCAAAGTCTTTTTTTCCTGGCACAGTTAATTTGAGAGCAGGGGCGTTTCCAACTCGGCTCTGTCCTTTGGAGCTGGCCTCGGTGCGTTTCCTTCTTTTGTTAGTCGACAGCGCCATCGTGTGGTTATTTTGATGAGCGCTGGCAGACGGTGCCAGGGAAAAAGCCAAGCTGTTTGCGGCTCCGGCCTCATTGGTGTAGGAGCAGCGCAGGGAAGAGCTCCGCTGGGGGTCCTGGCTCTTAGAGACTGAGAGAATGTGATCCTGTATGTAGCACAGAAGGAAGTGGAATTGTTTCATTGTGGGCTGTGCAGTTTATAAGCTGCAAATGAAAAGGCAATTGCAGCGCAGCCTCTTCTTTTCTGTGTGATCAGCTGCTCAACATGTAACTCGCACACACTGAACTGCATCCACCTCCCTGGAGATATAAAATGTGTATATCACTTTCCTCAAGCTCTATGTATTACCTTGCACTCTAGCAGATCCCAAACCGCTTCAAAACGTCCAGCAGCTACTCAAAAAGAAAAAGTCCAACAAAAAGCTAGTGCTGGCCTTTAGAGTGCCCTTGCAGTCCGTAAAATAGACGAAATGCACTAGGGCTTTGAATGCTTCTTCCCAACTATATAAATTCTCTCCAGGTGGCAAAGTTCATCATTACAGCAAAATTTTTCAGCTGGAGTTCTGACTGAGAGATGTCCCAGGACAGAAGGCATTTGCTGACCTACCCTTTTTCCCTGTGTAACTTGGTATTTGCAGTACAATTATTTTCAGTGTCGCTGTGTCCAAGCAGCTAGAGATTACACAGATAGAAGTGTCAAGAGAGATGCTGCTAAAGTACGCCCTTCTTATAGCAGCATTTAAATGGCACACGACGCCTTGCTGCTTTTTCTTTCCCAGAGAGACCTGCTGTCAATTTTTTCACTCTGGCTTCTTGATCAAAAATGTCCACCTGAAATGTCTTACAGAAATAGGCTCCAGGTGTAAAAACCAGTACGGGGCTACATTTTCTGCGTGCTCCACATAAGTCACATCAAACTCACTCATCAAACTTCACTCTCTCCTTCCATTCTCCACCACTGCCTCTACCATTGTGTTCTCTGGATCTCAGAGTCTAAAGGCAGGCGCAATAGTTTCCACTGAGGGGTTGGAAGAGGTGTACAAGCAGCACAAATAGCTTCTGCGCTGCGCAGGCCATTTCTCTGCATTTTAGAGTCTAAGGGAAAGCGCTAGTGTTCCTGCGGAGAGCTGCAACAGCTGCAGAATATGTGTTGTCTTGGCACATGTTTGCAATCCACCATGATGGATCCTTAGTGAAACCAAACTGTGGTTCTGCTTCAAACATCTCACCCTGCTTGGCCACAAAGCTTTCGCTGACATGTCCCATTGCCTTTTTATTGCTGCGTTTCATTTTCAGAGTTTGTACGGAATCATTGCACTTTGCTTCTAAGCTGAACGTCGATACTGCTGGAGTCTCATATGTCCATTTTCTTCTCACACAAAAAAACTGCTTCCTTTAAAACATGCTGATGCGACCTGCTTTCTTGCTCAGCTGTAATTTTAGGGGTGTTCTCTGTCCCGCTTACAGTCTGAATCTAAACTAAGAAGTTTATGGGACACAGATGTGCCAAGACAAATAGTTTGCTTGGACCTTGCCACGTGTATTCAAAAGCATCCTTTCACTCCACCATCAAGTCACTGCTTTCTTCTGCTTTACATCCTGCAAACTTCACACACACATACATACATACAAACTGGAATGAGGCACTTTCTTTCTTTCTTTCTTTCTCAGCTACACTCACCTATCCCCCACGCTAACTTCTTTACCGCTTTTCTCTTGGCCTTGCTATGCATACTTTTCTTCTTAAGACACCCATTGTCTGGCCTACCCCTTCCCTACATTGCCTTGCCTTTCCTTTCCTATCCAACCTTGCATTTCTTTGTCATTCCTGGCCATTGTTTTCCTCTTCCTTCCTGACCCATCCATGTCTTTCCCTTGCCCTTCCTACCAGTCCAGTGCCTTGCACCACCCATCCCCCTTGCCACTTTGTCCAGTTTCCCTTCCCCTTTGTCCAGCTCCAATCTTTCATTTCCTTCTCCTTCTAGGACTCTCATTGCCTTGCTTGCCTCTCCTTTGTCTTGCCTGGCAAAGCCACCACTTTTCTTGGCGTTACCTTTGAACCTCTCCTCTCCCTTGCCTTGCATTCCCTTGCTCACTCGTCCCCCACCTGGAATTCAATACCCCTCTTTTTGCGGCATTTCTTCATCTTGCCTTGCCCTGCCTGCTTCTCCTAGGACTCTCAAGGCTTTCACGTACCTCCAGCGTTTCAGGAGCATGTGAGAGGAAGCCCAAAAGAGGTCACGTGCAAGCACACCCATCTGTCCTGGCAGCTTGCTTCTGGCACCTATCCTTACATGTCTTGAATTTTGGACATAAAATTCACATTTCACCTTTGCGCTTCAGGACCAGAATGACAGTTCTTTTGTATACCAAGGAAAGCAGGTAATCCAAGTGTTTTAGGTGCAGATTAGAGATGGCCCATGTGAGATCAAGGCCAGCCAGAGAAGTGTGTCCTAGCCCCTTTTGTGTACCAGCAGTCTTTGAATGTACCTCTCATTTGTCTTGCCTTGGTGACCCAAAAGTTTCCTTGCCTTGCCCTGCCTTGCCTCCCTAGCCTTGCACTCCCTCCAGTGCCTACGCCCACACTTGACCTGCCTACTGCTTTCCTCCAGGGAAACCTAGCCTTGCCTAGCCCCTCCTGTTTCTGCCTGGCCTTCCTATGCCCATCCTTGCCTAGAAGTTCTGGGCCTTCTCTCACCTACCACTCCATTTGCTTGCCCCTCATGGCTCCAGCCTTGTCAGCTTCTCCCTTGACTTGCCTACAATTGCGCCTACACTTGGTTTGCATTGCAAAGAGCGGTAGGCAAGGCAAAGCAAAGCAAGGAAGGTCTTTCTAGGTCTTGCCAGGCAAGGCACACATGAGCAAGCAAGCAAAACAAGAGTAGACTAGCCACAGCATCAAAGGCAAGGCAAGGCCAAGTGACTCTGAGTGCCTTTCCTTGGCAAGTAAAAGATATAGTGACAATGTAATAGGGCAGGCGTTAAAGGTACCATGAGGAGGTATAGTCCAGAGAGATATTTATGTCGTAGACCCTTCTGTGCAGGAGCCATTGTTGGACATAGTACAGGACATGGCATACAGCTTGGCTTGGTAAGTTCCTGAAGGAGAATAGCAATGCTTTCTCATGGGAAGGAAAGCACGTAGCCCCAGAGTTGGAGGTGCAGATAAGAAGCTGTGTCGCGCAGCTCAAGGACGACAGCAGCTTCTTGTGCCGGCATATTTGGAAGCACTCCCTCAATTTGTACAGTCATTGAGTCAGTATCCATCTTTGGAAGGCTGTCTGCCTCTAGTAAGAGTGTTCTGACACCATTGTATGGGATCAGTCACTGGATGTTTTGGATTTTGGAGGAGGGGATGCCCTTTCTCTTGAAATGAGCTTCTTGTTCTTCTCTTTGGCAAAGAAATTAAGTTTGGATGGGCACTTTGGGTGGTCTCAGTGAATTTAATGGTTTTTCCCAAGAGGTTTCCCTGTGGGTTAGAGCTGGTTAACTGACAGTGGGAATCTAGACAGCAAGTTGTTGAGCTTTTTGTCCTTGTAGCTTTAGTGTGTGAGTAGTCCCTGTTGCCATGCTGCTTGGATCTTGTCTCTGAGACTGAAAGCTTAGGAGCGTAGAGCTGAAAAGAAAAGTGCCAATAGCAGGGTGTGTGTTCATTGTTTGATGGGTGAAGTTGAAATTGTAGGCAGCAAAGAACTTTCTCTCTCCGCTGGCACATTTGTTGAGCGGATGTCTTTGAGTTTGTTACCGGACTCTGCGAGAGTGAAAATGTTTGTTAGGGCAGAAGATTTCGTGTTGCCCTTTGAGTGTGGTGCAAAAGTGTTTGCACACTTGGAGGGGGAAGATCAGCAAAGTCTTTTTTTCCTGGCACAGTTAATTTGAGAGCAGGGACGTTTCCAATTGGGCTCTGTCCTTTGGAGCTGGCCTCGGTGCGTTTCCTTCTTTTGTTAGTCGACATCGCCATCGTGTGGTTATTTTGATGAGCGCTGGCAGACGGTGCCAGGGAAAAAGCCAAGCTGTTTGCGGCTCCGGCCTCATTGGTGTAGGAGCAGCGCAGGGAAGAGCTCCGCTGGGGGTCCTGGCTCTTAGAGACTGAGAGAATGTGATCCTGTATGTAGCACAGAAGGAAGTGGAATTGTTTCATTGTGGGCTGTGCAGTTTATAAGCTGCAAATGAAAAGGCAATTGCAGCGCAGCCTCTTCTTTTCTGTGTGATCAGCTGCTCAACATGTAACTCGCACACACTGAACTGCATCCACCTCCCTGGAGATATAAAATGTGTATATCACTTTCCTCAAGCTCTATGTATTACCTTGCACTCTAGCAGATCCCAAACCGCTTCAAAACGTCCAGCAGCTACTCAAAAAGAAAAAGTCCAACAAAAAGCTAGTGCTGGCCTTTAGAGTGCCCTTGCAGTCCGTAAAATAGACGAAATGCACTAGGGCTTTGAATGCTTCTTCCCAACTATATAAATTCTCTCCAGGTGGCAAAGTTCATCATTACAGCAAAATTTTTCAGCTGGAGTTCTGACTGAGAGATGTCCCAGGACAGAAGGCATTTGCTGACCTACCCTTTTTCCCTGTGTAACTTGGTATTTGCAGTACAATTATTTTCAGTGTCGCTGTGTCCAAGCAGCTAGAGATTACACAGATAGAAGTGTCAAGAGAGATGCTGCTAAAGTACGCCCTTCTTATAGCAGCATTTAAATGGCACACGACGCCTTGCTGCTTTTTCTTTCCCAGAGAGACCTGCTGTCAATTTTTTCACTCTGGCTTCTTGATCAAAAATGTCCACCTGAAATGTCTTACAGAAATAGGCTCCAGGTGTAAAAACCAGTACGGGGCTACATTTTCTGCGTGTTCCACATAAGTCACATCAAACTCACTCATCAAATTTCACTCTCTCCTTCCATTCTCCACTGCCTCTACCATTGTGTTCTCTGGATCTCAGAGTCTAAAGGCAGGCGCAATAGTTTCCACTGAGGGGTTGGAAGAGGTGTACAAGCAGCACAAATAGCTTCTGCGCTGCGCAGGCCATTTCTCTGCATTTTAGAGTCTAAGGGAAAGCGCTAGTTTTCCTGCGGAGAGCTGCAACAGCTGCAGAATATGTGTTGTCTTGGCACATGTTTGCAATCCACCATGATGGATCCTTAGTGAAACCAAACTGTGGTTCTGCTTCAAACATCTCACCCTGCTTGGCCACAAAGCTTTCGCTGACATGTCCCATTGCCTTTTTATTGCTGCGTTTCATTTTCAGAGTTTGTACGGAATCATTGCACTTTGCTTCTAAGCTGAACGTCGATACTGCTGGAGTCTCATATGTCCATTTTCTTCTCACACAAAAAAACTGCTTCCTTTAAAACATGCTGATGCGACCTGCTTTCTTGCTCAGCTGTAATTTTAGGGGTGTTCTCTGTCCCGCTTACAGTCTGAATCTAAACTAAGAAGTTTATGGGACACAGATGTGCCAAGACAAATAGTTTGCTTGGACCTTGCCACGTGTATTCAAAAGCATCCTTTCACTCCACCATCAAGTCACTGCTTTCTTCTGCTTTACATCCTGCAAACTTCACACACACATACATACATACAAACTGGAATGAGGCACTTTCTTTCTTTCTTTCTTTCTCAGCTACACTCACCTATCCCCCACGCTAACTTCTTTACCGCTTTTCTCTTGGCCTTGCTATGCATACTTTTCTTCTTAAGACACCCATTGTCTGGCCTACCCCTTCCCTACATTGCCTTGCCTTTCCTTTCCTATCCAACCTTGCATTTCTTTGTCATTCCTGGCCATTGTTTTCCTCTTCCTTCCTGACCCATCCATGTCTTTCCCTTGCCCTTCCTACCAGTCCAGTGCCTTGCACCACCCATCCCCCTTGCCACTTTGTCCAGTTTCCCTTCTCCTTTGTCCAGCTCCAATCTTTCATTTCCTTCTCCTTCTAGGACTCTCATTGCCTTGCTTGCCTCTCCTTTGTCTTGCCTGGCAAAGCCACCACTTTTCTTGGCGTTACCTTTGAACCTCTCCTCTCCCTTGCCTTGCATTCCCTTGCTCACTCGTCCCCCACCTGGAATTCAATACCCCTCTTTTTGCGGAATTTCTTCATCTTGCCTTGCCCTGCCTGCTTCTCCTAGGACTCTCAAGGCTTTCACGTACCTCCAGCGTTTCAGGAGCATGTGAGAGGAAGCCCAAAAGAGGTCACGTGCAAGCACACCCATCTGTCCTGGCAGCTTGCTTCTGGCACCTATCCTTACATGTCTTGAATTTTGGACATAAAATTCACATTTCACCTTTGCGCTTCAGGACCAGAATGACAGTTCTTTTGTATACCAAGGAAAGCAGGTAATCCAAGTGTTTTAGGTGCAGATTAGAGATGGCCCATGTGAGATCAAGGCCAGCCAGAGAAGTGTGTCCTAGCCCCTTTTGTGTACCAGCAGTCTTTGAATGTACCTCTCATTTGTCTTGCCTTGGTGACCCAAAAGTTTCCTTGCCTTGCCCTGCCTTGCCTCCCTAGCCTTGCACTCCCTCCAGTGCCTACGCCCACACTTGACCTGCCTACTGCTTTCCTCCAGGGAAACCTAGCCTTGCCTAGCCCCTCCTGTTTCTGCCTGGCCTTCCTATGCCCATCCTTGCCTAGAAGTTCTGGGCCTTCTCTCACCTACCACTCCATTTGCTTGCCCCTCATGGCTCCAGCCTTGTCAGCTTCTCCCTTGACTTGCCTACAATTGCGCCTACACTTGGTTTGCATTGCAAAGAGCGGTAGGCAAGGCAAAGCAAAGCAAGGAAGGTCTTTCTAGGTCTTGCCAGGCAAGGCACACATGAGCAAGCAAGCAAAACAAGAGTAGACTAGCCACAGCATCAAAGGCAAGGCAAGGCCAAGTGACTCTGAGTGCCTTTCCTTGGCAAGTAAAAGATATAGTGACAATGTAATA
Source organism: Poecile atricapillus (assembly GCF_030490865.1). Classification (NCBI taxonomy): domain Eukaryota; kingdom Metazoa; phylum Chordata; class Aves; order Passeriformes; family Paridae; genus Poecile; species Poecile atricapillus. The sequence continues at coordinate 69,672,915 of NC_081288.1, forward strand.
GGGCAGGCGTTAAAGGTACCATGAGGAGGTATAGTCCAGAGAGATATTTATGTCGTAGACCCTTCTGTGCAGGAGCCATTGTTGGACATAGTACAGGACATGGCATACAGCTTGGCTTGGTAAGTTCCTGAAGGAGAATGGCAATGCTTTCTCATGGGAAGGAAAGCACGTAGCCCCAGAGTTGGAGGTGCAGATAAGAAGCTGTGTCGCGCAGCTCAAGGACGACAGCAGCTTCTTGTGCCGGCATATTTGGAAGCACTCCCTCAATTTGTACAGTCATTGAGTCAGTATCCATCTTTGGAAGGCTGTCTGCCTCTAGTAAGAGTGTTCTGACACCATTGTATGGGATCAGTCACTGGATGTTTTGGATTTTGGAGGAGGGGATGCCCTTTCTCTTGAAATGAGCTTCTTGTTCTTCTCTTTGGCAAAGAAATTAAGTTTGGATGGGCACTTTGGGTGGTCTCAGTGAATTTAAAGGTTTTTCCCAAGAGGTTTCCCTGTGGGTTAGAGCTGTTGAACTGACAGTGGGAATCTAGACAGCAAGTTGTTGAGCTTTTTGTCCTTGTAGCTTTAGTGTGTGAGTAGTCCCTGTTGCCATGCTGCTTGGATCTTGTCTCTGAGACTGAAAGCTTAGGAGCGTAGAGCTGAAAAGAAAAGTGCCAATAGCAGGGTGTGTGTTCATTGTTTGATGGGTGAAGTTGAAATTGTAGGCAGCAAAGAACTTTCTCTCTCCGCTGGCACATTTGTTGAGCGGATGTCTTTGAGTTTGTTACCGGACTCTGTGAGAGTGAAAATGTTTGTTAGGGCAGAAGATTTTGTGTTGCCCTTTGAGTGTGGTGCAAAAGTGTTTGCACACTTGGAGGGGGAAGATCAGCAAAGTCTTTTTTTCCTGGCACAGTTAATTTGAGAGCAGGGACGTTTCCAATTGGGCTCTGTCCTTTGGAGCTGGCCTCGGTGCGTTTCCTTCTTTTGTTAGTCGACATCGCCATCGTGTGGTTATTTTGATGAGCGCTGGCAGACGGTGCCAGGGAAAAAGCCAAGCTGTTTGCGGCTCCGGCCTCATTGGTGTAGGAGCAGCGCAGGGAAGAGCTCCGCTGGGGGTCCTGGCTCTTAGAGACTGAGAGAATGTGATCCTGTATGTAGCACAGAAGGAAGTGGAATTGTTTCATTGTGGGCTGTGCAGTTTATAAGCTGCAAATGAAAAGGCAATTGCAGCGCAGCCTCTTCTTTTCTGTGTGATCAGCTGCTCAACATGTAACTCGCACACACTGAACTGCATCCACCTCCCTGGAGATATAAAATGTGTATATCACTTTCCTCAAACTCTATGTATTACCTTGCACTCTAGCAGATCCCAAACCGCTTCAAAACGTCCAGCAGCTACTCAAAAAGAAAAAGTCCAACAAAAAGCTAGTGCTGGCCTTTAGAGTGCCTTTGCAGTCCGTAAAATAGACGAAATGCACTAGGGCTTTGAATGCTTCTTCCCAACTATATAAATTCTCTCCAGGTGGCAAAGTTCATCATTACAGCAAAATTTTTCAGCTGGAGTTCTGACTGAGAGATGTCCCAGGACAGAAGGCATTTGCTGACCTACCCTTTTTCCCTGTGTAACTTGGTATTTGCAGTACAATTATTTTCAGTGTCGCTGTGTCCAAGCAGCTAGAGATTACACAGATAGAAGTGTCAAGAGAGATGCTGCTAAAGTACGCCCTTCTTATAGCAGCATTTAAATGGCACACGACGCCTTGCTGCTTTTTCTTTCCCAGAGAGACCTGCTGTCAATTTTTTCACTCTGGCTTCTTGATCAAAAATGTCCACCTGAAATGTCTTACAGAAATAGGCTCCAGGTGTAAAAACCAGTACGGGGCTACATTTTCTGCGTGTTCCACATAAGTCACATCAAACTCACTCATCAAACTTCACTCTCTCCTTCCATTCTCCACTGCCTCTACCATTGTGTTCTCTGGATCTCAGAGTCTAAAGGCAGGCGCAATAGTTTCCACTGAGGGGTTGGAAGAGGTGTACAAGCAGCACAAATAGCTTCTGCGCTGCGCAGGCCATTTCTCTGCATTTTAGAGTCTAAGGGAAAGCGCTAGTTTTCCTGCGGAGAGCTGCAACAGCTGCAGAATATGTGTTGTCTTGGCACATGTTTGCAATCCACCATGATGGATCCTTAGTGAAACCAAACTGTGGTTCTGCTTCAAACATCTCACCCTGCTTGGCCACAAAGCTTTCGCTGACATGTCCCATTGCCTTTTTATTGCTGCGTTTCATTTTCAGAGTTTGTACGGAATCATTGCACTTTGCTTCTAAGCTGAACGTCGATACTGCTGGAGTCTCATATGTCCATTTTCTTCTCACACAAAAAAACTGCTTCCTTTAAAACATGCTGATGCGACCTGCTTTCTTGCTCAGCTGTAATTTTAGGGGTGTTCTCTGTCCCGCTTACAGTCTGAATCTAAACTAAGAAGTTTATGGGACACAGATGTGCCAAGACAAATAGTTTGCTTGGACCTTGCCACGTGTATTCAAAAGCATCCTTTCACTCCACCATCAAGTCACTGCTTTCTTCTGCTTTACATCCTGCAGACTTCACACACACATACATACATACATACTGGAATGAGGCACTTTGTTTCTTTCTTTCTCAGCTACACTCACCTATCCCCCACGCTAACTTCTTTACGGCTTTTCTCTTGGCCTTGCTATGCATACTTTTCCTCTTAAGACACCCATTGTCTGGCCTACCCCTTCCCTACATTGCCTTGCTTTTCCTTTCCTATCTAACCTTGCATTTCTTTGTCATTCCTGGCCATTGTTTTCCTCTTCCTTCCTGACCCATCCATGTCTTTCCCTTGCCCTTCCTACCAGTCCAGTGCCTTGCACCACCCATCCCCCTTGCCACTTTGTCCAGTTTCCCTTCCCCTTTGTCCAGCTCCAATCTTTCATTTCCTTCTCCTTCTAGGACTCTCATTGCCTTGCTTGCCTCTCCTTTGTCTTGCCTGGCAAAGCCACCACTTTTCTTGGCGTTACCTTTGAACCTCTCCTCTCCCTTGCCTTGCATTCCCTTGCTCACTCGTCCCCCACCTGGAATTCAATACCCCTCTTTTTGCGGAATTTCTTCATCTTGCCTTGCCCTGCCTGCTTCTCCTAGGACTCTCAAGGCTTTCACGTACCTCCAGCGTTTCAGGAGCATGTGAGAGGAAGCCCAAAAGAGGTCACGTGCAAGCACACCCATCTGTCCTGGCAGCTTGCTTCTGGCACCTATCCTTACATGTCTTGAATTTTGGACATAAAATTGACATTTCACCTTTGCGCTTCAGGACCAGAATGACAGTTCTTTTGTATACCAAGGAAAGCAGGTAATCCAAGTGTTTTAGGTGCAGATTAGAGATGGCCCATGTGAGATCAAGGCCAGCCAAAGAAGTCTGTCCTAGCCCCTTTTGTGTACCAGCAGTCTTTGAATGTACCTCTCATTTGTCTTGCCTTGGTGACCCAAAAGTTTCCTTGCCTTGCCCTGCCTTGCCTCCCTAGCCTTGCACTCCCTCCAGTGCCTACGCCCACACTTGACCTGCCTACTGCTTTCCTCCAGGGAAACCTAGCCTTGCCTAGGCCTTCCTGTTTCTGCCTGGCCTTCCTGTGCCCATCCTTGCCTAGAAGTTCTGGGCCTTCTCTCACCCACCACTCCATTTGCTTGCCCCTCATGGCTCCAGCCTTGTCAGCTTCTCCCTTGACTTGCCTACAATTGCGCCTACACTTGGTTTGCATTGCAAAGAGCGGTAGGCAAGGCAAAGCAAAGCAAGGAAGGTCTTTCTAGGTCTTGCCAGGCAAGGCACACATAAGCAAGCAAGCAAAACAAGAGTAGACTAGCCACAGCATCAAAGGCAAGGCAAGGCCAAGTGACTCTGAGTGCCTTTCCTTGGCAAGTAAAAGATATAGTGACAATGTAATAGGGCAGGCGTTAAAGGTACCATGAGGAGGTATAGTCCAGCAAGATATTTATGTCGTAGACCCTTCTGTGCAGGAGCCATTGTTGGACATAGTACAGGACATGGCATACAGCTTGGCTTGGTAAGTTCCTGAAGGAGAATGGCAATGCTTTCTCATGGGAAGGAAAGCAAGTAGCCCCAGAGTTGGAGGTGCAGATAAGAAGCTGTGTCGCGCAGCTCAAGGACGACAGCAGCTTCTTGTGCCGGCATATTTGGAAGCACTCCCTCAATTTGTACAGTCATTGAGTCAGTATTCATCTTTGGAAGGCTGTCTGCCTCTAGTAAGAGTGTTCTGACACCATTGTATGGGATCAGTCACTGGATGTTTTGGATTTTGGAGGAGGGGATGCCCTTTCTCTTGAAATGAGCTTCTTGTTCTTCTCTTTGGCAAAGAAATTAAGTTTGGATGGGCACTTTGGGTGGTCTCAGTGAATTTAAAGGTTTTTCCCAAGAGGTTTCCCTGTGGGTTAGAGCTGTTGAACTGACAGTGGGAATCTAGACAGCAAGTTGTTGAGCTTTTTGTCCTTGTAGCTTTAGTGTGTGAGTAGTCCCTGTTGCCATGCTGCTTGGATCTTGACTCTGAGACTGAAAGCTTAGGAGCGTAGAGCTGAAAAGAAAAGTGCCAATAGCAGGGTGTGTGTTCATTGTTTGATGGGTGAAGTTGAAATTGTAGGCAGCAAAGAACTTTCTCTCTCCGCTGGCACATTTGTTGAGCGGATGTCTTTGAGTCTGTTACCGGACTCTGCGAGAGTGAAAATGTTTGTTAGGGCAGAGGATTTCGTGTTGCCCTTTGAGTGTGGTGCAAAAGTGTTTGCACACTTGGAGGGGGAAGATCAGCAAAGTCTTTTTTTCCTGGCACAGTTAATTTGAGAGCAGGGACGTTTCCAACTCGGCTCTGTCCTTTGGAGCTGGCCTCGGTGCGTTTCCTTCTTTTGTTTGTCGACACCGCCATCGTGTGGTTATTTTGATGAGCGCTGGCAGCCGGTGCCAGGGAAAAAGCCAAGCTGTTTGCGGCTCCGGCCTCATTGGTGTAGGAGCAGCGCAGGGAAGAGCTCCGCTGGGGGTCCTGGCTCTTAGAGACGGAGAGAATGTGATCCTGTATGTAGCACAGAAGGAAGTGGAATTGTTTCATTGTGGGCTGTGCAGTTTATAAGCTGCAAATGAAAAGGCAATTGCAGCGCAGCCTCTTCTTTTCTGTGTGATCAGCTGCTCAACATGTAACTCGCACACACTGAACTGCATCCACCTCCCTGGAGATATAAAATGTGTATATCACTTTCCTCAAGATCTATGTATTACCTTGCACTCTAGCAGATCCCAAACCGCTTCAAAACGTCCAGCAGCTACTCAAAAAGAAAAAGTCCAACAAAAAGCTAGTGCTGGCCTTTAGAGTGCCTTTGCAGTCCGTAAAATAGACGAAATGCACTACGGCTTTGAATGCTTCATCCCAACTATATAAATTCTCTCCAAGTGGAAAAGTCCATCATTACAGCAAAATTTTTCAGCTGCAGTTCTGACTGAGAGATGTGCCAGGACAGAAGGCATTTGCTGACCTACCCTTTTTCCCTGTGTAACTTGGTATTTGCAGTACAATTATTTTCAGTGTCGCTGTGTCCAAGCAGCTAGAGATTACACAGATAGAAGTGTCAAGAGAGATGCTGCTAAAGTACGCCCTTCTTATAGCAGCATTTAAATGGCACACGACGCCTTGCTGCTTTTTCTTTCCCAGAGAGACCTGCTGTCAATTTTTTCACTCTGGCTTCTTGATCAAAAATGTCCACCTGAAATGTCTTACAGAAATAGGCTCCAGGTGTAAAAACCAGTACGGGGCTACATTTTCTGCGTGCTCCACATAAGTCACATCAAACTCACTCATCAAACTTCACTCTCTCCTTCCATTCTCCACCACTGCCTCTACCATTGTGTTCTCTGGATCTCAGAGTCTAAAGGCAGGCGCAATAGTTTCCACTGAGGGGTTGGAAGAGGTGTACAAGCAGCACAAATAGCTTCTGCGCTGCGCAGGCCATTTCTCTGCATTTTAGAGTCTAAGGGAAAGCGCTAGTGTTCCTGCGGAGAGCTGCAACAGCTGCAGAATATGTGTTGTCTTGGCACATGTTTGCAATCCACCATGATGGATCCTTAGTGAAACCAAACTGTGGTTCTGCTTCAAACATCTCACCCTGCTTGGCCACAAAGCTTTCGCTGACATGTCCCATTGCCTTTTTATTGCTGCGTTTCATTTTCAGAGTTTGTACGGAATCATTGCACTTTGCTTCTAAGCTGAACGTCGATACTGCTGGAGTCTCATATGTCCATTTTCTTCTCACACAAAAAAACTGCTTCCTTTAAAACATGCTGATGCGACCTGCTTTCTTGCTCAGCTGTAATTTTAGGGGTGTTCTCTGTCCCGCTTACAGTCTGAATCTAAACTAAGAAGTTTATGGGACACAGATGTGCCAAGACAAATAGTTTGCTTGGACCTTGCCACGTGTATTCAAAAGCATCCTTTCACTCCACCATCAAGTCACTGCTTTCTTCTGCTTTACATCCTGCAAACTTCACACACACATACATACATACATACTGGAATGAGGCACTTTTTTCTCAGCTTCACTCACCTATCCCCCACGCTAACTTCTTTACGGCTTTTCTCTTGGCCTTGCTATGCATACTTTTCCTCTTAAGACACCCATTGTCTGGCCTACCCCTTCCCTACATTGCCTTGCCTTTCCTATCCAACCTTGCATTTCTTTGTCATTCCTGGCCATTGTTTTCCTCTTCCTTCCTGACCCATCCATGTCTTTCCCTTGCCCTTCCTACCAGTCCAGTGCCTTGCACCACCCATCCCCCTTGCCACTTTGTCCAGTTTCCCTTCCCCTTTGTCCAGCTCCAATCTTTCATTTCCTTCTCCTTCTAGGACTCTCATTGCCTTGCTTGCCTCTCCTTTGTCTTGCCTGGCAAAGCCACCACTTTTCTTGGCGTTACCTTTGAACCTCTCCTCTCCCTTGCCTTGCATTCCCTTGCTCACTCGTCCCCCACCTGGAATTCAATACCCCTCTTTTTGCGGAATTTCTTCATCTTGCCTTGCCCTGCCTGCTTCTCCTAGGACTCTCAAGGCTTTCACGTACCTCCAGCGTTTCAGGAGCATGTGAGAGGAAGCCCAAAAGAGGTCACGAGCAAGCACACCCATCTGTCCTGGCAGCTTGCTTCTGGCACCTATCCTTACATGTCTTGAATTTTGGACATAAAATTCACATTTCACCTTTGCGCTTCAGGACCAGAATGACAGTTCTTTTGTATACCAAGGAAAGCAGGTAATCCAAGTGTTTTAGGTGCAGATTAGAGATGGCCCATGTGAGATCAAGGCCAGCCAGAGAAGTGTGTCCTAGCCCCTTTTGTGTACCAGCAGTCTTTGAATGTACCTCTCATTTGTCTTGCCTTGGTGACCCAAAAGTTTCCTTGCCTTGCCCTGCCTTGCCTCCCTAGCCTTGCACTCCCTCCAGTGCTTATGCCCACACTTGACCTGCCTACTGCTTTCCTCCAGGGAAACCTAGCCTTGCCTAGGCCTTCCTGTTTCTGCCTGGCCTTCCTATGCCCATCCTTGCCTAGAAGTTCTGGGCCTTCTCTCACCTACCACTCCATTTGCTTGCCCCTCATGGCTCCAGCCTTGTCAGCTTCTCCCTTGACTTGCCTACAATTGCGCCTACACTTGGTTTGCATTGCAAAGAGCGGTAGGCAAGGCAAAGCAAAGCAAGGAAGGTCTTTCTAGGTCTTGCCAGGCAAGGCACACATAAGCAAGCAAGCAAAACAAGAGTAGACTAGCCACAGCATCAAAGGCAAGGCAAGGCCAAGTGACTCTGAGTGCCTTTCCTTGGCAAGTAAAAGATATAGTGACAATGTAATAGGGCAGGCGTTAAAGGAACCATGAAGAGGTATAGTCCAGCAAGATATTTATGTCGTAGACCCTTCTGTGCAGGAGCCATTGTTGGACATAGTACAGGACATGGCATACAGTTTGCCTTGGTAAGTTCCTGAAGGAGAATGGCAATGCTTTCTCATGGGAAGGAAAGCACGTAGCCCCAGAGTTGGAGGTGCAGATAAGAAGCTGTGTCGCGCAGCTCAAGGACGACAGCAGCTTCTTGTGCCGGCATATTTGGAAGCACTCCCTCAATTTGTACAGTCATTGAGTCAGTATCCATCTTTGGAAGGCTGTCTGCCTCTAGTAAGAGTGTTCTGACACCATTGTATGGGATCAGTCACTGGATGTTTTGGATTTTGGAGGAGGGGATGCCATTTCTCTTGAAATGAGCTTCTTGTTCTTCTCTTTGGCAAAGAAATTAAGTTTGGATGGGCACTTTGGGTGGTCTCAGTGAATTTAAAGGTTTTTCCCAAGAGGTTTCCCTGTGGGTTAGAGATGTTGAACTGACAGTGGGAATCTAGACAGCAAGTTGTTGAGCTTTTTGTCCTTGTAGCTTTAGTGTGTGAGTAGTCCCTGTTGCCATGCTGCTTGGATCTTGACTCTGAGACTGAAAGCGTAGGAGCGTAGAGCTGAAAAGAAAAGTGCCAATAGCAGGGTGTGTGTTCATTGTTTGATGGGTGAAGTTGAAATTGTAGGCAGCAAAGAACTTTCTCTCTCAGCTGGCACATTTGGTGAGCGGATGTCTTTGAGTTTGTTACTGGACTCTGCGAGAGTGAAAATGTTTGTTAGGGCAGAGGATTTCGTGTTGCCCTTTGAGTGTGGTGCAAAAGTGTTTGCACACTTGGAGGGGGAAGATCAGCAAAGTCTTTTTTTCCTGGCACAGTTAATTTGAGAGCAGGGACGTTTCCAACTCGGCTCTGTCCTTTGGAGCTGGCCTCGGTGCGTTTCCTTCTTTTGTTAGTCGACAGCGCCATCGTGTGGTTATTTTGATGAGCGCTGGCAGACGGTGCCAGGGAAAAAGCCAAGCTGTTTGCGGCTCCGGCCTCATTGGTGTAGGAGCAGCGCAGGGAAGAGCTCCGCTGGGGGTCCTGGCTCTTAGAGACTGAGAGAATGTGATCCTGTATGTAGCACAGAAGGAAGTGGAATTGTTTCATTGTGGGCTGTGCAGTTTATAAGCTGCAAATGAAAAGGCAATTGCAGCGCAGCCTCTTCTTTTCTGTGTGATCAGCTGCTCAACATGTAACTCGCACACACTGAACTGCATCCACCTCCCTGGAGATATAAAATGTGTATATCACTTTCCTCAAACTCTATGTATTACCTTGCACTCTAGCAGATCCCAAACCGCTTCAAAACGTCCAGCAGCTACTCAAAAAGAAAAAGTCCAACAAAAAGCTAGTGCTGGCCTTTAGAGTGCCCTTGCAGTCCGTAAAATAGACGAAATGCACTAGGGCTTTGAATGCTTCTTCCCAACTATATAAATTCTCTCCAAGTGGCAAAGTCCATCATTACAGCAAAATTTTTCAGCTGGAGTTCTGACTGAGAGATGTGCCAGGACAGAAGGCATTTGCTGACCTACCCTTTTTCCCTGTGTAACTTGGTATTTGCAGTACAATTATTTTCAGTGTCGCTGTGTCCAAGCAGCTAGAGATTACACAGATAGAAGTGTCAAGAGAGATGCTGCTAAAGTACGCCCTTCTTATAGCAGCATTTAAATGGCACACGACGCCTTGCTGCTTTTTCTTTCCCAGAGAGACCTGCTGTCAATTTTTTCACTCTGGCTTCTTGATCAAAAATGTCCACCTGAAATGTCTTACAGAAATAGGCTCCAGGTGTAAAAACCAGTACGGGGCTACATTTTCTGCGTGCTCCACATAAGTCACATCAAACTCACTCATCAAACTTCACTCTCTCCTTCCATTCTCCACCACTGCCTCTACCATTGTGTTCTCTGGATCTCAGAGTCTAAAGGCAGGCGCAATAGTTTCCACTGAGGGGTTGGAAGAGGTGTACAAGCAGCACAAATAGCTTCTGCGCTGCGCAGGCCATTTCTCTGCATTTTAGAGTCTAAGGGAAAGCGCTAGTGTTCCTGCGGAGAGCTGCAACAGCTGCAGAATATGTGTTGTCTTGGCACATGTTTGCAATCCACCATGATGGATCCTTAGTGAAACCAAACTGTGGTTCTGCTTCAAACATCTCACCCTGCTTGGCCACAAAGCTTTCGCTGACATGTCCCATTGCCTTTTTATTGCTGCGTTTCATTTTCAGAGTTTGTACGGAATCATTGCACTTTGCTTCTAAGCTGAACGTCGATACTGCTGGAGTCTCATATGTCCATTTTCTTCTCACACAAAAAAACTGCTTCCTTTAAAACATGCTGATGCGACCTGCTTTCTTGCTCAGCTGTAATTTTAGGGGTGTTCTCTGTCCCGCTTACAGTCTGAATCTAAACTAAGAAGTTTATGGGACACAGATGTGCCAAGACAAATAGTTTGCTTGGACCTTGCCACGTGTATTCAAAAGCATCCTTTCACTCCACCATCAAGTCACTGCTTTCTTCTGCTTTACATCCTGCAAACTTCACACACACATACATACATACATACTGGAATGAGGCACTTTTTTTCTCAGCTACACTCACCTATCCCCCACGCTAACTTCTTTACCGCTTTTCTCTTGGCCTTGCTATGCATACTTTTCCTCTTAAGACACCCATTGTCTGGCCTACCCCTTCCCTACATTGCCTTGCCTTTCCTTTCCTATCCAACCTTGCATTTCTTTGTCATTCCTGGCCATTGTTTTCCTCTTCCTCCCTGACCCATCCATGTCTTTCCCTTGCCCTTCCTACCAGTCCAGTGCCTTGCACCACCCATCCCCCTTGCCACTTTGTCCAGTTTCCCTTCCCCTTTGTCCAGCTCCAATCTTTCATTTCCTTCTCCTTCTAGGACTCTCATTGCCTTGCTTGCCTCTCTTTTGTCTTGCCTGGCAAAGCCACCACTTTTCTTGGCGTTACCTTTGAACCTCTCCTCTCCCTTGCCTTGCATTCCCTTGCTCACTCGTCCCCCACCTGGAATTCAATACCCCTCTTTTTGCGGAATTTCTTCATCTTGCCTTGCCCTGCCTGCTTCTCCTAGGACTCTCAAGGTTTTCACGTACCTCCAGCGTTTCAGGAACATGTGAGAGGAAGCCCAAAAGAGGTCACGTGCAAGCACACCCATCTGTCCTGGCAGCTTGCTTCTGGCACCTATCCTTACATGTCTTGAATTTTGGACATAAAATTCACATTTCACCTTTGCGCTTCAGGACCAGAATGACAGTTCTTTTGTATACCAAGGAAAGCAGGTAATCCAAGTGGTTTAGGTGCAGATTAGAGATGGCCCATGTGAGATCAAGGCCAGCCAGAGAAGTCTGTCCTAGCCCCTTTTGTGTACCAGCAGTCTTTGAATGTACCTCTCATTTGTCTTGCCTTGGTGACCCAAAAGTTTCCTTGCCTTGCCCTGCCTTGCCTCCCTAGCCTTGCACTCCCTCCAGTGCCTATGCCCACACTTGACCTGCCTACTGCTTTCCTCCAGGGAAACCTAGCCTTGCCTAGGCCTTCCTGTTTCTGCCTGGCCTTCCTATGCCCATCCTTGCCTAGAAGTTCTGGGCCTTCTCTCACCTACCACTCCATTTGCTTGCCCCTCATGGCTCCAGCCTTGTCAGCTTCTCCCTTGACTTGCCTACAATTGCGCCTACACTTGGTTTGCATTGCAAAGAGCGGTAGGCAAGGCAAAGGAAAGCAAGGAAGGTCTTTCTAGGTCTTGCCAGGCAAGGCACACATAAGCAAGCAAGCAAAACAAGAGTAGACTAGCCACAGCATCAAAGGCAAGGCCAAGTGACTCTGAGTGCCTTTCCTTGGCAAGTAAAAGATATAGTGACAATGTAATAGGGCAGGCGTTAAAGGTACCATGAGGAGGTATAGTCCAGCAAGATATTTATGTTGTAGACCCTTCTGTGCAGGAGCCATTGTTGGACATAGTACAGGACATGGCATACAGTTTGGCTTGGTAAGTTCCTGAAGGAGAATGGCAATGCTTTCTCATGGGAAGGAAAGCACGTAGCCCCAGAGTTGGAGGTGCAGATAAGAAGCTGTGTCGCGCAGCTCAAGGACGACAGCAGCTTCTTGTGCCGGCATATTTGGAAGCACTCCCTCAATTTGTACAGTCATTGAGTCAGTATCCATCTTTGGAAGGCTGTCTGCCTCTAGTAAGAGTGTTCTGACACCATTGTATGGGATCAGTCACAGGATGTTTTGGATTTTGGAGGAGGGGATGCCATTTCTCTTGTAATGAGCTTCTTGTTCTTGTCTTTGGCAAAGAAATTAAGTTTGGATGGGCACTTTGGGTGGTCTCAGTGAATTTAAAGGTTTTTCCCAAGAGGTTTCCCTGTGGGTTAGAGATGTTGAACTGACAGTGGGAATCTAGACAGCAAGTTGTTGAGCTTTTTGTCCTTGTAGCTTTAGTGTGTGAGTAGTCCCTGTTGCCATGCTGCTTGGATCTTGACTCTGAGACTGAAAGCTTAGGAGCGTAGAGCTGAAAAGAAAAGTGCCAATAGCAGGGTGTGTGTTCATTGTTTGATGGGTGAAGTTGAAATTGTAGGCAGCAAAGAACTTTCTCTCTCAGCTGGCACATTTGGTGAGCGGATGTCTTTGAGTTTGTTACTGGACTCTGCGAGAGTGAAAATGTTTGTTAGGGCAGAGGATTTCGTGTTGCCCTTTGAGTGTGGTGCAAAAGTGTTTGCACACTTGGAGGGGGAAGATCAGCAAAGTCTTTTTTTCCTGGCACAGTTAATTTGAGAGCAGGGACGTTTCCAACTCGGCTCTGTCCTTTGGAGCTGGCCTCGGTGCGTTTCCTTCTTTTGTTAGTCGACAGCGCCATCGTGTGGTTATTTTGATGAGCGCTGGCAGACGGTGCCAGGGAAAAAGCCAAGCTGTTTGCGGCTCCGGCCTCATTGGTGTAGGAGCAGCGCAGGGAAGAGCTCCGCTGGGGGTCCTGGCTCTTAGAGACTGAGAGAATGTGATCCTGTATGTAGCACAGAAGGAAGTGGAATTGTTTCATTGTGGGCTGTGCAGTTTATAAGCTGCAAATGAAAAGGCAATTGCAGCGCAGCCTCTTCTTTTCTGTGTGATCAGCTGCTCAACATGTAACTCGCACACACTGAACTGCATCCACCTCCCTGGAGATATAAAATGTGTATATCACTTTCCTCAAACTCTATGTATTACCTTGCACTCTAGCAGATCCCAAACCGCTTCAAAACGTCCAGCAGCTACTCAAAAAGAAAAAGTCCAACAAAAAGCTAGTGCTGGCCTTTAGAGTGCCTTTGCAGTCCGTAAAATAGACGAAATGCACTACGGCTTTGAATGCTTCTTCCCAACTATATAAATTCTCTCCAAGTGGCAAAGTCCATCATTACAGCAAAATTTTTCAGCTGGAGTTCTGACTGAGAGATGTGCCAGGACAGAAGGCATTTGCTGACCTACCTTTTTTCCCTGTGTAACTTGGTATTTGCAGTACAATTATTTTCAGTGTCGCTGTGTCCAAGCAGCTAGAGATTACACAGATAGAAGTGTCAAGAGAGATGCTGCTAAAGTACGCCCTTCTTATAGCAGCATTTAAATGGCACACGACGCCTTGCTGCTTTTTCTTTCCCAGAGAGACCTGCTGTCAATTTTTTCACTCTGGCTTCTTGATCAAAAATGTCCACCTGAAATGTCTTACAGAAATAGGCTCCAGGTGTAAAAACCAGTACAGGGCTACATTTTCTGCGTGCTCCACATAAGTCACATCAAACTCACTCATCAAACTTCACTCTCTCCTTCCATTCTCCACCACTGCCTCTACCATTGTGTTCTCTGGATCTCAGAGTCTAAAGGCAGGCGCAATAGTTTCCACTGAGGGGTTGGAAGAGGTGTACAAGCAGCACAAATAGCTTCTGCGCTGCGCAGGCCATTTCTCTGCATTTTAGAGTCTAAGGGAAAGCGCTAGTGTTCCTGCGGAGAGCTGCAACAGCTGCAGAATATGTGTTGTCTTGGCACATGTTTGCAATCCACCATGATGGATCCTTAGTGAAACCAAACTGTGGTTCTGCTTCAAACATCTCACCCTGCTTGGCCACAAAGCTTTCGCTGACATGTCCCATTGCCTTTTTATTGCTGCGTTTCATTTTCAGAGTTTGTACGGAATCATTGCACTTTGCTTCTAAGCTGAACGTCGATACTGCTGGAGTCTCATATGTCCATTTTCTTCTCACACAAAAAAACTGCTTCCTTTAAAACATGCTGATGCGACCTGCTTTCTTGCTCAGCTGTAATTTTAGGGGTGTTCTCTGTCCCGCTTACAGTCTGAATCTAAACTAAGAAGTTTATGGGACACAGATGTGCCAAGACAAATAGTTTGCTTGGACCTTGCCACGTGTATTCAAAAGCATCCTTTCACTCCACCATCAAGTCTCTGCTTTACATCCTGCAAACTTCACACACACATACATACATATATACTGGAATGAGGCACTTTCTTTCTTTCTTTCTTTCTCAGCTACACTCACCTATCCCCCACGCTAACTTCTTTACCGCTTTTCTCTTGGCCTTGCTATGCATACTTTTCCTCTTAAGACACCCATTGTCTGGCCTACCCCTTCCCTACATTGCCTTGCCTTTCCTTTCCTATCCAACCTTGCATTTCTTTGTCATTCCTGGCCATTGTTTTCCTCTTCCTTCCTGACCCATCCATGTCTTTCCCTTGCCCTTCCTACCAGTCCAGTGCCTTGCACCACCCATCCCCCTTGCCACTTTGTCCAGTTTCCCTTCCCCTTTGTCCAGCTCCAATCTTTCATTTCCTTCTCCTTCTAGGACTCTCATTGCCTTGCTTGCCTCTCCTTTGTCTTGCCTGGCAAAGCCACCACTTTTCTTGGCGTTACCTTTGAACCTCTCCTCTCCCTTGCCTTGCATTACCTTGCTCACTCGTCCCCCACCTGGAATTCAATACCCCTCTTTTTGCTGCATTTCTTCATCTTGCCTTGCCTTGCCTGCTTCTCCTAAGACTCTCAAGGCTTTCACGTACCTCCAGCGTTTCAGGAGCATGTGAGAGAAAGCCCAAAAGAGGTCACGTGCAAGCACACCCATCTGTCCTGGCAGCTTGCTTCTGGCACCTATCCTTACATGTCTTGAATTTTGGACATAAAATTCACATTTCACCTTTGCGCTTCAGGACCAGAATGACAGTTCTTTTGTATACCAAGGAAAGCAGGTAATCCAAGTGTTTTAGGTGCAGATTAGAGATGGCCCATGTGAGATCAAGGCCAGACAGAGAAGTCTGTCCTAGCCCCTTTTGTGTACCAGCAGTCTTTGAATGTACCTCTCATTTGTCTTGCCTTGGTGACCCAAAAGTTTCCTTGCCTTGCCCTGCCTTGCCTCCCTAGCCTTGCACTCCCTCCAGTGCCTACGCCCACACTTGACCTGCCTACTGCTTTCCTCCGGGGAAACCCAGCCTTGCCTAGGCCTTCCTGTTTCTGCCTGGCCTTCCTATGCCCATCCTTGCCTAGAAGTTCTGGGCCTTCTCTCACCTACCACTCCATTTGCTTGCCCCTCATGGCTCCAGCCTTGTCAGCTTCTCCCTTGACTTGCCTACAATTGCGCCTACACTTGGTTTGCATTGCAAAGAGCGGTAGGCAAGGCAAAGCAAAGCAAGGAAGGTCTTTCTAGGTCTTGCCAGGCAAGGCACACATAAGCAAGCAAGCAAAACAAGAGTAGACTAGCCACAGCATCAAAGGCAAGGCAAGGCCAAGTGACTCTGAGTGCCTTTCCTTGGCAAGTAAAAGATATAGTGACAATGTAATAGGGCAGGCGTTAAAGGTACCATGAGGAGGTATAGTCCAGAGAGATATTTATGTCGTAGACCCTTCTGTGCAGGAGCCATTGTTGGACATAGTACAGGACATGGCATACAGCTTGGCTTGGTAAGTTCCTGAAGGAGAATGGCAATGCTTTCTCATGGGAAGGAAAGCACGTAGCCCCAGAGTTGGAGGTGCAGATAAGAAGCTGTGTCGCGCAGCTCAAGGACGACAGCAGCTTCTTGTGCCGGCATATTTGGAAGCACTCCCTCAATTTGTACAGTCATTGAGTCAGTATCCATCTTTGGAAGGCTGTCTGCCTCTAGTAAGAGTGTTCTGACACCATTGTATGAGATCAGTCACTGGATGTTTTGGATTATGGAGGAGGGGATGCCATTTCTCTTGAAATGAGCTTCTTGTTCTTCTCTTTGGCAAAGAAATTAAGTTTGGATGGGCACTTTGGGTGGTCTCAGTGAATTTAAAGGTTTTTCCCAAGAGGTTTCCCTGTGGGTTAGAGATGTTGAACTGACAGTGGGAATCTAGACACCAAGTTGTTGAGCTTTTTGTCCTTGTAGCTTTAGTGTGTGAGTAGTCCCTGTTGCCATGCTGCTTGGATCTTGACTCTGAGACTGAAAGCTTAGGAGCGTAGAGCAGAAAAGAAAAGTGCTAATAGCAGGGTGTGTGTTCATTGTTTGATGGGTGAAGTTGAAATTGTAGGCAGCAAAGAACTTTCTCAGCTGGCACATTTGTTGAGCGGATGTCTTTGAGTTTGTTACCGGACTCTGCGAGAGTGAAAATGTTTGTTAGGGCAGAGGATTTTGTGTTGCCCTTTGAGTGTGGTGCAAAAGTGTTTGCACACTTGGAGGGGGAAGATCAGCAAAGTCTTTTTTTCCTGGCACAGTTAATTTGAGAGCAGGGACGTTTCCAACTCGGCTCTGTCCTTTGGAGCTGGCCTCGGTGCGTTTCCTTCTTTTGTTAGTCGACAGCGCCATCGTGTGGTTATTTTGATGAGCGCTGGCAGACGGTGCCAGGGAAAAAGCCAAGCTGTTTGCGGCTCCGGCCTCATTGGTGTAGGAGCAGCGCAGGGAAGAGCTCCGCTGGGGGTCCTGGCTCTTAGAGACTGAGAGAATGTGATCCTGTATGTAGCACAGAAGGAAGTGGAATTGTTTCATTGTGGGCTGTGCAGTTTATAAGCTGCAAATGAAAAGGCAATTGCAGCGCAGCCTCTTCTTTTCTGTGTGATCAGCTGCTCAACATGTAACTCGCACACACTGAACTGCATCCACCTCCCTGGAGATATAAAATGTGTATATCACTTTCCTCAAACTCTATGTATTACCTTGCACTCTAGCAGATCCCAAACCGCTTCAAAACGTCCAGCAGCTACTCAAAAAGAAAAAGTCCAACAAAAAGCTAGTGCTGGCCTTTAGAGTGCCCTTGCAGTCCGTAAAATAGACGAAATGCACTAGGGCTTTGAATGCTTCTTCCCAACTATATAAATTCTCTCCATGTGGCAAAGTCCATCATTACCGCAAAATTTTTCAGCTGGAGTTCTGACTGAGAGATGTGCCAGGACAGAAGGCATTTGCTGACCTACCCTTTTTCCCTGTGTAACTTGGTATTTGCAGTACAATTATTTTCAGTGTCGCTGTGTCCAAGCAGCTAGAGATTACACAGATAGAAGTGTCAAGAGAGATGCTGCTAAAGTACGCCCTTCTTATAGCAGCATTTAAATGGCACACGATGCCTTGCTGCTTTTTCTTTCCCAGAGAGACCTGCTGTCAATTTTTTCACTCTGGCTTCTTGATCAAAAATGTCCACCTGAAGTGTCTTACAGAAATAGGCTCCAGGTGTAAAAACCCGTACGGGGCTACATTTTCTGCGTGCTCCACATAAGTCACATCAAACTCACTCATCAAACTTCACTCTCTCCTTCCATTCTCCACTGCCTCTACCATTGTGTTCTCTGGATCTCAGAGTCTAAAGGCAGGCGTAATAGTTTCCACTGAGGGGTTGGAAGAGGTGTACAAGCAGCACAAATAGCTTCTGCGCTGCGCAGGCCATTTCTCTGCATTTTAGAGTCTAAGGGAAAGCGCTAGTGTTCCTGCGGAGAGCTGCAACAGCTGCAGAATATGTGTTGTCTTGGCACATGTTTGCAATCCACCATGATGGATCCTTAGTGAAACCAAACTGTGGTTCTGCTTCAAACATCTCACCCTGCTTGGCCACAAAGCTTTCGCTGACATGTCCCATTGCCTTTTTATTGCTGCGTTTCATTTTCAGAGTTTGTACGGAATCATTGCACTTTGCTTCTAAGCTGAACGTCGATACTGCTGGAGTCTCATATGTCCATTTTCTTCTCACACAAAAAAACTGCTTCCTTTAAAACATGCTGATGCGACCTGCTTTCTTGCTCAGCTGTAATTTTAGGGGTGTTCTCTGTCCCGCTTACAGTCTGAATCTAAACTAAGAAGTTTATGGGACACAGATGTGCCAAGACAAATAGTTTGCTTGGACCTTGCCACGTGTATTCAAAAGCATCCTTTCACTCCACCATCAAGTCTCTGCTTTACATCCTGCAAACTTCACACACACATACATACATACATACTGGAATGAGGCACTTTCTTTCTTTCTTTCTTTCTCAGCTACACTCACCTATCCCCCACGCTAACTTTTTTACCGCTTTTCTCTTGGCCTTGCTATGCATACTTTTCCTCTTAAGACACCCATTGGCTGGCCTACCCCTTCCCTACATTGCCTTGCCTTTCCTTTCCTATCCAACCTTGCATTTCTTTGTCATTCCTGGCCATTGTTTTCCTCTTCCTCCCCGACCCATCCATGTCTTTCCCTTGCCCTTCCTACCAGTCCAGTGCCTTGCACCACCCATCCCCCTTGCCACTTTGTCCAGTTTCCCTTCCCCTTTGTCCAGCTCCAATCTTTCATTTCCTTCTCCTTCTAGGACTCTCATTGCCTTGCTTGCCTCTCCTTTGTCTTGCCTGGCAAAGCCACCACTTTTCTTGGCGTTCCCTTTGAACCTCTCCTCTCCCTTGCCTTGCATTCCCTTGCTCACTCGTCCCCCACCTGGAATTCAATACCCCTCTTTTTGCTGCATTTCTTCATCTTGCCTTGCCCTGCCTGCCTCTCCTAGGACTCTCAAGGCTTTCACGTACCTCCAGCGTTTCAGGAGCATGTGAGAGGAAGCCCAAAAGAGGTCACGTGCAAGCACACCCATCTGTCCTGGCAGCTTGCTTCTGGCACCTATCCTTACATGTCTTGAATTTTGGACATAAAATTCACATTTCACCTTTGCGCTTCAGGACCAGAATGACAGTTCTTTTGTATACCAAGGAAAGCAGGTAATCCAAGTGTTTTAGGTGCAGATTAGAGATGGCCCATGTGAGATCAAGGCCAGCCAGAGAAGTCTGTCCTAGCCCCTTTTGTGTACCAGCAGTCTTTGAATGTACCTCTCATTTGTCTTGCCTTGGTGACCCCAAAGTTTCCTTGCCTTGCCCTGCCTTGCCTCCCTAGCCTTGCACTCCCTCCAGTGCCTACGCCCACACTTGACCTGCCTACTGCTTTCCTCCGGGGAAACCTAGCCTTGCCTAGCCCTTCCTGTTTCTGCCTGGCCTTCCTATGCCCATCCTTGCCTAGAAGTTCTGGGCCTTCTCTCACCTACCACTCCATTTGCTTGCCCCTCATGGCTCCAGCCTTGTCAGCTTCTCCCTTGACTTGCCTACAATTGCGCCTACACTTGGTTTGCATTGCAAAGAGCGGTAGGCAAGGCAAAGCAAAGCAAGGAAGGTCTTTCTAGGTCTTGCCAGGCAAGGCACACATAAGCAAGCAAGCAAAACAAGAGTAGACTAGCCACAGCATCAAAGGCAAGGCAAGGCCAAGTGACTCTGAGTGCCTTTCCTTGGCAAGTAAAAGATATAGTGACAATGTAATAGGGCAGGCGTTAAACGTACCATGAGGAGGTATAGTCCAGCAAGATATTTATGTCGTAGACCCTTCTGTGCAGGAGCCATTGTTGGACATAGTACAGGACATGGCATACAGCTTGGCTTGCTAAATTCCTGAAAGAGAATGGCAATGCTTTCTCATGGGAAGGAAAGCACGTAGCCCCAGAGTTGGAGGTGCAGATAAGAAGCTGTGTCGCGCAGCTCAAGGACGACAGCAGCTTCTTGTGCCGGCATATTTGGAAGCACTCCCTCAATTTGTACAGTCATTGAGTCAGTATCCATTTTTGGAAGGCTGTCTGCCTCTAGTAAGAGTGTTCTGACACCATTGTATGGGATCAGTCACAGGATGTTTTGGATTTTGGAGGAGGGGATGCCATTTCTCTTGTAATGAGCTTCTTGTTCTTGTCTTTGGCAAAGAAATTAAGTTTGGATGGGCACTTTGGGTGGTCTCAGTGAATTTAAAGGTTTTTCCCAAGAGGTTTCCCTGTGGGTTAGAGATGTTGAACTGACAGTGGGAATCTAGACAGCAAGTTGTTGAGCTTTTTGTCCTTGTAGCTTTAGTGTGTGAGTAGTCCCTGTTGCCATGCTGCTTGGATCTTGACTCTGAGACTGAAAGCTTAGGAGCGTAGAGCTGAAAAGAAAAGTGCCAATAGCAGGGTGTGTGTTCATTGTTTGATGGGTGAAGATGAAATTGTAGGCAGCAAAGAACTTTCTCTCTCCGCTGGCACATTTGTTGAGCGGATGTCTTTGAGTTTGTTACCGGACTCTGCGAGAGTGAAAATGTTTGTTAGGGCAGAGGATTTCGTGTTGCCCTTTGAGTGTGGTGCAAAAGTGTTTGCACACTTGGAGGGGGAAGATCAGCAAAGTCTTTTTTTCCTGGCACAGTTAATTTGAGAGCAGGGACGTTTCCAACTCGGCTCTGTCCTTTGGAGCTGGCCTCGGTGCGTTTCCTTCTTTTGTTAGTCGACAGCGCCATCGTGTGGTTATTTTGATGAGCGCTGGCAGACGGTGCCAGGGAAAAAGCCAAGCTGTTTGCGGCTCCGGCCTCATTGGTGTAGGAGCAGCGCAGGGAAGAGCTCCGCTGGGGGTCCTGGCTCTTAGAGACTGAGAGAATGTGATCCTGTATGTAGCACAGAAGGAAGTGGAATTGTTTCATTGTGGGCTGTGCAGTTTATAAGCTGCAAATGAAAAGGCAATTGCAGCACAGCCTCTTCTTTTCTGTGTGATCAGCTGCTCAACATGTAACTCGCACACACTGAACTGCATCCACCTCCCTGGAGATATAAAATGTGTATATCACTTTCCTCAAACTCTATGTATTACCTTGCACTCTAGCAGATCCCAAACCGCTTCAAAACGTCCAGCAGCTACTCAAAAAGAAAAAGTCCAACAAAAAGCTAGTGCTGGCCTTTAGAGTGCCTTTGCAGTCCGTAAAATAGACGAAATGCACTAGGGCTTTGAATGCTTCTTCCCAACTATATAAATTCTCTCCAAGTGGCAAAGTCCATCATTACAGCAAAATTTTTCAGCTGGAGTTCTGACTGAGAGATGTCCCAGGACAGAAGGCATTTGCTGACCTACCCTTTTTCCCTGTGTCACTTGGTATTTGCAGTACAATTATTTTCAGTGTCGCTGTGTCCAAGCAGCTAGAGATTACACAGATAGAAGTGTCAAGAGAGATGCTGCTAAAGTACGCCCTTCTTATAGCAGCATTTAAATGGCACACGACGCTTTGCTGCTTTTTCTTTCCCAGAGAGACCTGCTGTCAATTTTTTCACTCTGGCTTCTTGATCAAAGATGTCCACCAGAAATGTCTTACAGAAATAGGCTCCAGGTGTAAAAACCAGTACGGGGCTACATTTTCTGCGTGCTCCACATAAGTCACATCAAACTCACTCATCAAACTTCGCTCTCTCCTTCCATTCTCCACTGCCTCTACCACTATGTTCTCTGGATCTCAGTGTCTAAAGGCTGGCGTAATAGTTTCCACTGAGGGGTTGGAAGAGGTGTACAAGCAGCACAAATAGCTTCTGCGCTGCGCAGGCCATTTCTCTGCATTTTAGAGTCTAAGGGAAAGCGCTAGTGTTCCTGCGGAGAGCTGCAACAGCTGCAGAATATGTGTTGTCTTGGCACATGTTTGCAATCCACCATGATGGATCCTTAGTGAAACCAAACTGTGGTTCTGCTTCAAACATCTCACCCTGCTTGGCCACAAAGCTTTCGCTGACATGTCCCATTGCCTTTTTATTGCTGCGTTTCATTTTCAGAGTTTGTACGGAATCATTGCACTTTGCTTCTAAGCTGAACGTCGATACTGCTGGAGTCTCATATGTCCATTTTCTTCTCACACAAAAAACCTGCTTCCTTCAAAACATGCTGATGCGACCTGCTTTCTTGCTCAGCTGTAATTTTAGGGGTGTTCTCTGTCCCGCTTACAGTCTGAATCTAAACTAAGAAGTTTATGGGACACAGATGTGCCAAGACAAATAGTTTGCTTGGACCTTGCCACGTGTATTCAAAAGCATCCTTTCACTCCACCATCAAGTCTCTGCTTTACATCCTGCAAACTTCACACACACATACATACATACATACTGGAATGAGGCACTTTCTTTCTTTCTTTCTTTCTCAGCTACACTCACCTATCCCCCACGCTAACTTTTTTACCGCTTTTCTCTTGGCCTTGCTATGCATACTTTTCCTCTTAAGACACCCATTGGCTGGCCTACCCCTTCCCTACATTGCCTTGCCTTTCCTTTCCTATCCAACCTTGCATTTCTTTGTCATTCCTGGCCATTGTTTTCCTCTTCCTCCCCGACCCATCCATGTCTTTCCCTTGCCCTTCCTACCAGTCCAGTGCCTTGCACCACCCATCCCCCTTGCCACTTTGTCCAGTTTCCCTTCCCCTTTGTCCAGCTCCAATCTTTCATTTCCTTCTCCTTCTAGGACTCTCATTGCCTTGCTTGCCTCTCCTTTGTCTTGCCTGGCAAAGCCACCACTTTTCTTGGCGTTCCCTTTGAACCTCTCCTCTCCCTTGCCTTGCATTCCCTTGCTCACTCGTCCCCCACCTGGAATTCAATACCCCTCTTTTTGCTGCATTTCTTCATCTTGCCTTGCCCTGCCTGCCTCTCCTAGGACTCTCAAGGCTTTCACGTACCTCCAGCGTTTCAGGAGCATGTGAGAGAAAGCCCAAAAGAGGTCACGTGCAAGCACACCCATCTGTCCTGGCAGCTTGCTTCTGGCACCTATCCTTACATGTCTTGAATTTTGGACATAAAATTCACATTTCACCTTTGCGCTTCAGGACCAGAATGACAGTTCTTTTGTATACCAAGGAAAGCAGGTAATCCAAGTGTTTTAGGTACAGATTAGAGATGGCCCATGTGAGATCAAGGCCAGCCAGAGAAGTCTGTCCTAGCCCCTTTTGTGTACCAGCAGTCTTTGAATGTACCTCTCATTTGTCTTGCCTTGGTGACCCCAAAGTTTCCTTGCCTTGCCCTGCCTTGCCTCCCTAGCCTTGCACTCCCTCCAGTGCCTACGCCCACACTTGACCTGCCTACTGCTTTCCTTTGGGGAAGCCCAGCCTTGCCTAGGCCTTCCTGTTTCTGCCTGGCCTTCCTATGCCCATCCTTGCCTAGAAGTTCTGGGCCTTCTCTCACCTACCACTCCATTTGCTTGCACCTCATGGCTCCAGCCTTGCCAGCTTCTCCCTTGACTTGCCTACAATTGCGCCTACACTTGGTTTGCATTGCAAAGAGCGGTAGGCAAGGCAAAGCAAAGCAAGGAAGGTCTTTCTAGGTCTTGCCAGGCAAGGCACACATAAGCAAACAAGCAAAACAAGAGTAGACTAGCCACAGCATCAAAGGCAAGGCAAGGCCAAGTGACTCTGAGTGCCTTTCCTTGGCAAGTAAAAGATATAGTGACAATGTAATAGGGCAGGCGTTAAAGGTACCATGAGGAGGTATAGTCCAGCAAGATATTTATGTCGTAGACCCTTCTGTGCAGGAGCCATTGTTGGACATAGTACAGGACATGGCATACAGCTTGGCTTGCTAAGTTCCTGAAGGAGAATGGCAATGCTTTCTCATGGGAAGGAAAGCACGTAGCCCCAGAGTTGGAGGTGCAGATAAGAAGCTGTGTCGCGCAGCTCAAGGACGACAGCAGCTTCTTGTGCCGGCATATTTGGAAGCACTCCCTCAATTTGTACGGTCATTGAGTCAGTATCCATCTTTGGAAGGCTGTCTGCCTCTAGTAAGAGTGTTCTGACACCATTGTATGGGATCAGTCACTGGATGTTTTGGATTTTGGAGGAGGGGATGCCCTTTCTCTTGAAATGAGCTTCTTGTTCTTCTCTTTGGCAAAGAAATTAAGTTTGGATGGGCACTTTGGGTGGTCTCAGTGAATTTAAAGGTTTTTCCCAAGAGGTTTCGCTGTGGGTTAGAGCTGTTGAACTGACAGTGGGAATCTAGACAGCAAGTTGTTGAGCTTTTTGTCCTTGTAGCTTTAGTGTGTGAGTAGTCCCTGTTGCCGTGCTGCTTGGATCTTGACTCTGAGACTGAAAGCTTAGGAGCGCAGAGCTGAAAAGAAAAGTGCCAATAGCAGGGTGTGTGTTCTTTGTTTTTTGGGTGAAGCTGAAATTGTAGGCAGCAAAGAACTTTCTCTCTCCGCTGGCACATTTGTTGAGCGGATGTCTTTGAGTTTGTTACCGGACTCTGCGAGAGTGAAAATGTTTGTTAGGGCAGAAGATTTCGTGTTGCCCTTTGAGTGTGGTGCAAAAGTGTTTGCACACTTGGAGGGGGAAGATCAGCAAAGTCTTTTTTTCCTGGCACAGTTAATTTGAGAGCAGGGACGTTTCCAACTGGGCTCTGTCCTTTGGAGCTGGCCTCGGTGCGTTTCCTTCTTTTGTTAGTCGACAGTGCCATCGTGTGGTTATTTTGATGAGCGCTGGCAGATGGTGCCAGAGAAAAAGCCAAGCTGTTTGCGGCTCCGGCCTCATTGGTGTGGGAGCAGCGCAGGGAAGAGCTCCGCTGGGGGTCCTGGCTCTTAGAGACTGAGAGAATGTGACCCTGTATGTAGCACAGAAGGAAGTGGAATTGTTTCATTGTGGGCTGTGCAGTTTATAAGCTGCAAATGAAAAGGCAATTGCAGCGCAGCCTCTTCTTTTCTGTGTGATCAGCTGCTCAACATGTAACTCGCACACACTGAACTGCATCCACCTCCCTGGAGATATAAAATGTGTATATCACTTTCCTCAAACTCTATGTATTACCTTGCACTCTAGCAGATCCCAAACCGCTTCAAAACGTCCAGCAGCTACTCAAAAAGAAAAAGTCCAACAAAAAGCTAGTGCTGGCCTTTAGAGTGCCTTTGCAGTCCGTAAAATAGACGAAATGCACTAGGGCTTTGAATGCTTCTTCCCAACTATATAAATTCTCTCCAAGTGGCAAAGTCCATCATTACAGCAAAATTTTTCAGCTGGAGTTCTGACTGAGAGATGTGCCAGGACAGAAGGCATTTGCTGACCTACCCTTTTTCCCTGTGTAACTTGGTATTTGCAGTACAATTATTTTCAGTGTCGCTGTGTCCAAGCAGCTAGAGATTACACAGATAGAAGTGTCAAGAGAGATGTTGCTAAAGTACGCCCTTCTTATAGCAGCATTTAAATGGCACACGACGCCTTGCTGCTTTTTCTTTCCCAGAGAGACCTGCTGTCAATTTTTTCACTCTGGCTTCTTGATCAAAAATGTCCACCTGAAATGTCTTACAGAAATAGGCTCCAGGTGTAAAAACCAGTACGGGGCTACATTTTCTGCGTGCTCCACATAAGTCACATCAAACTCACTCATCAAACTTCACTCTCTCCTTCCATTCTCCACCACTGCCTCTACCATTGTGTTCTCTGGATCTCAGAGTCTAAAGGCAGGCGCAATAGTTTCCACTGAGGGGTTGGAAGAGGTGTACAAGCAGCACAAATAGCTTCTGTGCTGCGCAGGCCATTTCTCTGCATTTTAGAGTCTAAGGGAAAGCGCTAGTGTTCCTGCGGAGAGCTGCAACAGCTGCAGAATATGTGTTGTCTTGGCACATGTTTGCAATCCACCATGATGGATCCTTAGTGAAACCAAACTGTGGTTCTGCTTCAAACATCTCACCCTGCTTGGCCACAAAGCTTTCGCTGACATGTCCCATTGCCTTTTTATTGCTGCGTTTCATTTTCAGAGTTTGTACGGAATCATTGCACTTTGCTTCTAAGCTGAACGTCGATACTGCTGGAGTCTCATATGTCCATTTTCTTCTCACACAAAAAACCTGCTTCCTTTAAAACATGCTGATGCGACCTGCTTTCTTGCTCAGCTGTAATTTTAGGGGTGTTCTCTGTCCCGCTTACAGTCTGAATCTAAACTAAGAAGTTTATGGGACACAGATGTGCCAAGACAAATAGTTTGCTTGGACCTTGCCACGTGTATTCAAAAGCATCCTTTCACTCCACCATCAAGTCTCTGCTTTACATCCTGCAAACTTCACACACACATACATACATACATACTGGAATGAGGCACTTTCTTTCTTTCTTTCTTTCTTTCTCAGATACACTCACCTATCCCCCACGCTAACTTCTTTACCGCTTTTCTCTTGGCCTTGCTATGCATACTTTTCCTCTTAAGACACCCATTGTCTGGCCTACCCCTTCCCTACATTGCCTTGCCTTTCCTTTCCTATCCAACCTTGTATTTCTTTGTCATTCCTGGCCATTGTTTTCCTCTTCCTTCCTGACCCATCCATGTCTTTCCCTTGCCCTTCCTACCAGTCCAGTGCCTTGCACCACCCATCCCCCTTGCCACTTTGTCCGGTTTCCCTTCCCCTTTGTCCAGCTCCAATCTTTCATTTCCTTCTCCTTCTAGGACTCTCATTGCCTTGCTTGCCTCTCCTTTGTCTTGCCTGGCAAAGCCACCACTTTTCTTGGCGTTCCCTTTGAACCTCTCCTCTCCCTTGCCTTGCATTCCCTTGCTCACTCGTCCCCCACCTGGAATTCAATACCCCTCTTTTTGCGGAATTTCTTCATCTTGCCTTGCCCTGCCTGCTTCTCCTAGGACTCTCAAGGCTTTCACGTACCTCCAGCGTTTCAGGAGCATGTGAGAGGAAGCCCAAAAGAGGTCACGTGCAAGCACACCCATCTGTCCTGGCAGCTTGCTTCTGGCACCTATCCTTACATGTCTTGAATTTTGGACATAAAATTCACATTTCACCTTTGCGCTTCAGGACCAGAATGACAGTTCTTTTGTATACCAAGGAAAGCAGGTAATCCAAGTGTTTTAGGTGCAGATTAGAGATGGCCCATGTGAGATCAAGGCCAGCCAGAGAAGTCTGTCCTAGCCCCTTTTGTGTACCAGCAGTCTTTGAATGTACCTCTCATTTGTCTTGCCTTGGTGACCCCAAAGTTTCCTTGCCTTGCCCTGCCTTGCCTCCCTAGCCTTGCACTCCCTCCAGTGCCTACGCCCACACTTGACCTGCCTACTGCTTTCCTTTGGGGAAGCCCAGCCTTGCCTAGGCCTTCCTGTTTCTGCCTGGCCTTCCTATGCCCATCCTTGCCTAGAAGTTCTGGGCCTTCTCTCACCTACCACTCCATTTGCTTGCACCTCATGGCTCCAGCCTTGCCAGCTTCTCCCTTGACTTGCCTACAATTGCGCCTACACTTGGTTTGCATTGCAAAGAGCGGTAGGCAAGGCAAAGCAAAGCAAGGAAGGTCTTTCTAGGTCTTGCCAGGCAAGGCACACATAAGCAAACAAGCAAAACAAGAGTAGACTAGCCACAGCATCAAAGGCAAGGCAAGGCCAAGTGACTCTGAGTGCCTTTCCTTGGCAAGTAAAAGATATAGTGACAATGTAATAGGGCAGGCGTTAAAGGTACCATGAGGAGGTATAGTCCAGCAAGATATTTATGTCGTAGACCCTTCTGTGCAGGAGCCATTGTTGGACATAGTACAGGACATGGCATACAGCTTGGCTTGCTAAGTTCCTGAAGGAGAATGGCAATGCTTTCTCATGGGAAGGAAAGCACGTAGCCCCAGAGTTGGAGGTGCAGATAAGAAGCTGTGTCGCGCAGCTCAAGGACGACAGCAGCTTCTTGTGCCGGCATATTTGGAAGCACTCCCTCAATTTGTACGGTCATTGAGTCAGTATCCATCTTTGGAAGGCTGTCTGCCTCTAGTAAGAGTGTTCTGACACCATTGTATGGGATCAGTCACTGGATGTTTTGGATTTTGGAGGAGGGGATGCCCTTTCTCTTGAAATGAGCTTCTTGTTCTTCTCTTTGGCAAAGAAATTAAGTTTGGATGGGCACTTTGGGTGGTCTCAGTGAATTTAAAGGTTTTTCCCAAGAGGTTTCGCTGTGGGTTAGAGCTGTTGAACTGACAGTGGGAATCTAGACACCAAGTTGTTGAGCTTTTTGTCCTTGTAGCTTTAGTGTGTGAGTAGTCCCTGTTGCCGTGCTGCTTGGATCTTGACTCTGAGACTGAAAGCTTAGGAGCGCAGAGCTGAAAAGAAAAGTGCCAATAGCAGGGTGTGTGTTCTTTGTTTTTTGGGTGAAGCTGAAATTGTAGGCAGCAAAGAACTTTCTCTCTCCGCTGGCACATTTGTTGAGCGGATGTCTTTGAGTTTGTTACCGGACTCTGCGAGAGTGAAAATGTTTGTTAGGGCAGAGGATTTCGTGTTGCCCTTTGAGTGTGGTGCAAAAGTGTTTGCACACTTGGAGGGGGAAGATCAGCAAAGTCTTTTTTTCCTGGCACAGTTAATTTGAGAGCAGGGACGTTTCCAACTGGGCTCTGTCCTTTGGAGCTGGCCTCGGTGCGTTTCTTTCTTTTGTTAGTCGACAGCGCCATCGTGTGGTTATTTTGATGAGCGCTGGCAGACGGTGCCAGGGAAAAAGCCAAGCTGTTTGCGGCTCCGGCCTCATTGGTGTAGGAGCAGCGCAGGGAAGAGCTCCGCTGGGGGTCCTGGCTCTTAGAGACTGAGAGAATGGGATCCTGTATGTAGCACAGAAGGAAGTGGAATTGTTTCATTGTGGGCTGTGCAGTTTATAAGCTGCAAATGAAAAGGCAATTGCAGCGCAGCCTCTTCTTTTCTGTGTGATCAGCTGCTCAACATGTAACTCGCACACACTGAACTGCATCCACCTCCCTGGAGATATAAAATGTGTATATCACTTTCCTCAAACTCTATGTATTACCTTGCACTCTAGCAGATCCCAAACCGCTTCAAAACGTCCAGCAGCTACTCAAAAAGAAAAAGTCCAACAAAAAACTAGTGCTGGCCTTTATAGTGCCTTTGCAGTCCGTAAAATAGACGAAATGCACTAGGGCTTTGAATGCTTCTTCCCAACTATATAAATTCTCTCCAAGTGGCAAAGTCCATCATTACAGCAAAATTTTTCAGCTGGAGTTCTGACTGAGAGATGTGCCAGGACAGAAGGCATTTGCTGACCTACCCTTTTTCCCTGTGTAACTTTGTATTTGCAGTGCAATTATTTTCAGTGCCGCTGTGTCCAAGCAGCTAGAGATTACACAGATAGAAGTGTCAAGAGAGATGCTGCTAAAGTACGCCCTTCTTATAGCAGCATTTAAATGGCACACGACGCCTTGCTGCTTTTTCTTTCCCAGAGAGACCTGCTGTCAATTTTTTCACTCTGGCTTCTTGATCAAAAATGTCCACCTGAAGTGTCTTACAGAAATAGGCTCCAGGTGTAAAAACCAGTACGGGGCTACATTTTCTGCGTGCTCCACATAAGTCACATCAAACTCACTCATCAAACTTCACTCTCTCCTTCCATTCTCCACTGCCTCTACCATTGTGTTCTCTGGATCTCAGAGTCTAAAGGCAGGCGCAATAGTTTCCACTGAGGGGTTGGAAGAGGTGTACAAGCAGCACAAATAGCTTCTGCGCTGCGCAGGCCATTTCTCTGCATTTTAGAGTCTAAGGGAAAGCGCTAGTGTTCCTGCGGAGAGCTGCAACAGCTGCAGAATATGTGTTGTCTTGGCACATGTTTGCAATCCACCATGATGGATCCTTAGTGAAACCAAACTGTGGTTCTGCTTCAAACATCTCACCCTGCTTGGCCACAAAGCTTTCGCTGACATGTCCCATTGCCTTTTTATTGCTGCGTTTCATTTTCAGAGTTTGTACGGAATCATTGCACTTTGCTTCTAAGCTGAACGTCGATACTGCTGGAGTCTCATATGTCCATTTTCTTCTCACACAAAAAAACTGCTTCCTTTAAAACATGCTGATGCGACCTGCTTTCTTGCTCAGCTGTAATTTTAGGGGTGTTCTCTGTCCCGCTTACAGTCTGAATCTAAACTAAGAAGTTTATGGGACACAGATGTGCCAAGACAAATAGTTTGCTTGGACCTTGCCACGTGTATTCAAAAGCATCCTTTCACTCCACCATCAAGTCTCTGCTTTACATCCTGCAAACTTCACACACACATACATACATACATACTGGAATGAGGCACTTTCTTTCTTTCTTTCTTTCTTTCTCAGATACACTCACCTATCCCCCACGCTAACTTCTTTACCGCTTTTCTCTTGGCCTTGCTATGCATACTTTTCCTCTTAAGACACCCATTGTCTGGCCTACCCCTTCCCTACATTGCCTTGCCTTTCCTTTCCTATCCAACCTTGTATTTCTTTGTCATTCCTGGCCATTGTTTTCCTCTTCCTTCCTGACCCATCCATGTCTTTCCCTTGCCCTTCCTACCAGTCCAGTGCCTTGCACCACCCATCCCCCTTGCCACTTTGTCCGGTTTCCCTTCCCCTTTGTCCAGCTCCAATCTTTCATTTCCTTCTCCTTCTAGGACTCTCATTGCCTTGCTTGCCTCTCCTTTGTCTTGCCTGGCAAAGCCACCACTTTTCTTGGCGTTACCTTTGAACCTCTCCTCTCCCTTGCCTTGCATTCCCTTGCTCACTCGTCCCCCACCTGGAATTCAATACCCCTCTTTTTGCGGAATTTCTTCATCTTGCCTTGCCCTGCCTGCTTCTCCTAGGACTCTCAAGGCTTTCACGTACCTCCAGCGTTTCAGGAGCATGTGAGAGGAAGCCCAAAAGAGGTCACGTGCAAGCACATTCATCTGTCCTGGCAGCTTGCTTCTGGCACCTATCCTTACATGTCTTGAATTTTGGACATAAAATTCACATTTCACCTTTGCGCTTCAGGACCAGAATGACAGTTCTTTTGTATACCAAGGAAAGCAGGTAATCCAAGTGTTTTAGGTGCAGATTAGAGATGGCCCATGTGAGATCAAGGCCAGCCAGAGAAGTCTGTCCTAGCCCCTTTTGTGTACCAGCAGTCTTTGAATGTACCTCTCATTTGTCTTGCCTTGGTGACCCAAAAGTTTCCTTGCCTTGCCCTGCCTTGCCTCCCTAGCCTTGCACTCCCTCCAGTGCCTACGCCCACACTTGACCTGCCTACTGCTTTCCTCCGGGGAAACCTAGCCTTGCCTAGGCCTTCCTGTTTCTGCCTGGCCTTCCTGTGCCCATCCTTGCCTAGAAGTTCTGGGTCTTCTCTCACCTACAACTCCATTTGCTTGCTCCTCATGGCTCCAGCCTTGTCAGCTTCTCCCTTGACTTGCCTACAATTGCGCCTACACTTGGTTTGCATTGCAAAGAGCGATAGGCAAGACAAAGCAAAGCAAGGAAGGTCTTTCTAGGTCTTGCCAGGCAAGGCACACATAAGCAAGCAAGCAAAACAAGAGTAGACTAGCCACAGCATCAAAGGCAAGGCAAGGCCAAGTGACTCTGAGTGCCTTTCCTTGGCAAGTAAAAGATATAGTGACAATGTAATAGGGCAGGCGTTAAAGGTACCATGAGGAGGTATAGTCCAGCAAGATATTTATGTCGTAGACCCTTCTGTGCAGGAGCCATTGTTGGACATAGTACAGGACATGGCATACAGCTTGGCTTGGTAAGTTCCTGAAGGAGAATGGCAATGCTTTCTCATGGGAAGGAAAGCACGTAGCCCCAGAGTTGGAGGTGCAGGTAAGAAGCTGTGTCGCGCAGCTCAAGGACGACAGCAGCTTCTTGTGCCGGCATATTTGGAAGCACTCCCTCAATTTGTACAGTCATTGAGTCAGTATCCATCTTTGGAAGGCTGTCTGCCTCTAGTAAGAGTGTTCTGACACCATTGTATGGGATCAGTCACTGGATGTTTTGGATTTTGGAGGAGGGGATGCCCTTTCTCTTGAAATGAGCTTCTTGTTCTTCTCTTTGGCAAAGAAATTAAGTTTGGATGGGCACTTTGGGTGGTCTCAGTGAATTTAAAGGTTTTTCCCAAGAGGTTTCCCTGTGGGTTAGAGCTGTTGAACTGACAGTGGGAATCTAGACAGCAAGTTGTTGAGCTTTTTGTCCTTGTAGCTTTAGTGTGTGAGTAGTCCCTGTTGCCATGCTGCTTGGATCTTGACTCTGAGACTGAAAGCTTAGGAGCGTAGAGCTGAAAAGAAAAGTGCCAATAGCAGGGTGTGTGTTCATTGTTTGATGGGTGAAGCTGAAATTGTAGGCAGCAAAGAACTTTCTCTCTCCGCTGGCACATTTGTTGAGCGGATGTCTTTGAGTTTGTTACCGGACTCTGCGAGAGTGAAAATGTTTGTTAGGGCAGAGGATTTCGTGTTGCCCTTTGAGTGTGGTGCAAAAGTGTTTGCACACTTGGAGGGGGAAGATCAGCAAAGTCTTTTTTTCCTGGCACAGTTAATTTGAGAGCAGGGACGTTTCCAACTGGGCTCTGTCCTTTGGAGCTGGCCTCGGTGCGTTTCTTTCTTTTGTTAGTCGACAGCGCCATCGTGTGGTTATTTTGATGAGCGCTGGCAGACGGTGCCAGGGAAAAAGCCAAGCTGTTTGCGGCTCCGGCCTCATTGGTGTAGGAGCAGCGCAGGGAAGAGCTCCGCTGGGGGTCCTGGCTCTTAGAGACTGAGAGAATGGGATCCTGTATGTAGCACAGAAGGAAGTGGAATTGTTTCATTGTGGGCTGTGCAGTTTATAAGCTGCAAATGAAAAGGCAATTGCAGCGCAGCCTCTTCTTTTCTGTGTGATCAGCTGCTCAACATGTAACTCGCACACACTGAACTGCATCCACCTCCCTGGAGATATAAAATGTGTATATCACTTTCCTCAAACTCTATGTATTACCTTGCACTCTAGCAGATCCCAAACCGCTTCAAAACGTCCAGCAGCTACTCAAAAAGAAAAAGTCCAACAAAAAACTAGTGCTGGCCTTTATAGTGCCTTTGCAGTCCGTAAAATAGACGAAATGCACTAGGGCTTTGAATGCTTCTTCCCAACTATATAAATTCTCTCCAAGTGGCAAAGTCCATCATTACAGCAAAATTTTTCAGCTGGAGTTCTGACTGAGAGATGTGCCAGGACAGAAGGCATTTGCTGACCTACCCTTTTTCCCTGTGTAACTTTGTATTTGCAGTGCAATTATTTTCAGTGCCGCTGTGTCCAAGCAGCTAGAGATTACACAGATAGAAGTGTCAAGAGAGATGCTGCTAAAGTACGCCCTTCTTATAGCAGCATTTAAATGGCACACGACGCCGTGCTGCTTTTTCTTTCCCAGAGAGACCTGCTGTCAATTTTTTCACTCTGGCTTCTTGATCAAAAATGTCCACCTGAAGTGTCTTACAGAAATAGGCTCCAGGTGTAAAAACCAGTACGGGGCTACATTTTCTGCGTGCTCCACATAAGTCACATCAAACTCACTCATCAAACTTCACTCTCTCCTTCCATTCTCCACTGCCTCTACCATTGTGTTCTCTGGATCTCAGAGTCTAAAGGCAGGCGCAATAGTTTCCACTGAGGGGTTGGAAGAGGTGTACAAGCAGCACAAATAGCTTCTGCGCTGCGCAGGCCATTTCTCTGCATTTTAGAGTCTAAGGGAAAGCGCTAGTGTTCCTGCGGAGAGCTGCAACAGCTGCAGAATATGTGTTGTCTTGGCACATGTTTGCAATCCACCATGATGGATCCTTAGTGAAACCAAACTGTGGTTCTGCTTCAAACATCTCACCCTGCTTGGCCACAAAGCTTTCGCTGACATGTCCCATTGCCTTTTTATTGCTGCGTTTCATTTTCAGAGTTTGTACGGAATCATTGCACTTTGCTTCTAAGCTGAACGTCGATACTGCTGGAGTCTCATATGTCCATTTTCTTCTCACACAAAAAAACTGCTTCCTTTAAAACATGCTGATGCGACCTGCTTTCTTGCTCAGCTGTAATTTTAGGGGTGTTCTCTGTCCCGCTTACAGTCTGAATCTAAACTAAGAAGTTTATGGGACACAGATGTGCCAAGACAAATAGTTTGCTTGGACCTTGCCACGTGTATTCAAAAGCATCCTTTCACTCCACCATCAAGTCTCTGCTTTACATCCTGCAAACTTCACACACACATACATACATACATACTGGAATGAGACACTTTCTTTCTTTCTTTCCCAGCTACACTCACCTATCCCCCACGCTAACTTCTTTACCGCTTTTCTCTTGGCCTTGCTATGCATACTTTTCCTCTTAAGACACCCATTGTCTGGCCTACCCCTTCCCTACATTGCCTTGCCTTTCCTTTCCTATCCAACCTTGCATTTCTTTGTCATTCCTGGCCATTGTTTTCCTCTTCCTTCCTGACCCATCCATGTCTTTCCCTTGCCCTTCCTACCAGTCCAGTGCCTTGCACCACCCATCCCCCTTGCCACTTTGTCCAGTTTCCCTTCCCATTTGTCCAGCACCAATCTTTCATTTCCTTCTCCTTCTAGGACTCTCATTGCCTTGCTTGCCTCTCCTTTGTCTTGCCTGGCAAAGCCACCACTTTTCTTGGCGTTCCCTTTGAACCTCTCCTCTCCCTTGCCTTGCATTCCCTTGCTCACTCGTCCCCCACCTGGAATTCAATACCCCTCTTTTTGCGGCATTTCTTCATCTTGCCTTGCCCTGCCTGCTTCCCCTAGGACTCTCAAGGCTTTCACGTACCTCCAGCGTTTCAGGAGCATGTGAGAGGAAGCCCAAAAGAGGTCACGTGCAAGCACACCCATCTGTCCTGGCAGCTTGCTTCTGGCACCTATCCTTACATGTCTTGAATTTTGGACATAAAATTCACATTTCACCTTTGCGCTTCAGGACCAGAATGACAGTTCTTTTGTATACCAAGGAAAGCAGGTAATCCAAGTGTTTTAGGTGCAGATTAGAGATGGCCCATGTGAGATCAAGGCCAGCCAGAGAAGTCTGTCCTAGCCCCTTTTGTGTACCAGCAGTCTTTGAATGTACCTCTCATTTGTCTTGCCTTGGTGACCCAAAAGTTTCCTTGCCTTGCCCTGCCTTGCCTCCCTAGCCTTGCACTCCCTCCAGTGCCTACGCCCACACTTGACCTGCCTACTGCTTTCCTCCAGGGAAACCTAGCCTTGCCTAGGCCTTCCTGTTTCTGCTAGGCCTTCCTGTGCCCATCCTTGCCTAGAAGTTCTGGACCTTCTCTCACCCACCACTCCATTTGCTTGCCCCTCATGGCTCCAGCCTTGTCAACTTCTCCCTTGACTTGCCTACAATTGCGCCTACACTTGGTTTGCATTGCAAAGAGCGATAGGCAAGACAAAGCAAAGCAAGGAAGGTCTTTCTAGGTCTTGCCAGGCAAGGCACACATAAGCAAGCAAGCAAAACAAGAGTAGACTAGCCACAGCATCAAAGGCAAGGCAAGGCCAAGTGACTCTGAGTGCCTTTCCTTGGCAAGTAAAAGATATAGTGACAATGTAATAGGGCAGGCGTTAAAGGTACCATGAGGAGGTATAGTCCAGCAAGATATTTATGTCGTAGACCCTTCTGTGCAGGAGCCATTGTTGGACATAGTACAGGACATGGCATACAGCTTGGCTTGCTAAGTTCCTGAAGGAGAATGGCAATGCTTTCTCATGGGAAGGAAAGCATGTAGGCCCAGAGTTGGAGGTGCAGATATGAAGCCGTGTCGCGCAGCTCAAGGACGACAGCAGCTTCTTGTGCCGGCATATTTGGAAGCACTCCCTCAATTTGTACAGTCATTGAGTCAGTATCCATCTTTGGAAGGCTGTCTGCCTCTAGTAAGAGTGTTCTGACACCATTGTATGGGATCAGTCACTGGATGATTTGGATTTTGGAGGAGGGGATGCCATTTCTCTTGAAATGAGCTTCTTGTTCTTCTCTTTGGCAAAGAAATTAAGTTTGGATGGGCACTTTGGGTGGTCTCAGTGAATTTAAAGGTTTTTCCCAAGAGGTTTCCCTGTGGGTTAGAGCTGTTGAACTGACAGTGGGAATCTAGACAGCAAGTTGTTGAGCTTTTTGTCCTTGTAGCTTTAGTGTGTGAGTAGTCCCTGTTGCCATGCTGCTTGGATCTTGACTCTGAGACTGAAAGCTTAGGAGCGTAGAGCTGAAAAGAAAAGTGCCAATAGCAGGGTGTGTGTTCATTGTTTGATGGGTGAAGCTGAAATTGTAGGCAGCAAAGAACTTTCTCTCTCCGCTGGCACATTTGTTGAGCGGATGTCTTTGAGTTTGTTACCGGACTCTGCGAGAGTGAAAATGTTTGTTAGGGCAGAGGATTTCGTGTTGCCCTTTGAGTGTTGTGCAAAAGTGTTTGCACACTTGGAGGGGGAAGATCAGCAAAGTCTTTTTTTCCTGGCACAGTTAATTTGAGAGCAGGGACGTTTCCAACTCGGCTCTGTCCTTTGGAGCTGGCCTCGGTGCGTTTCCTTCTTTTGTTAGTGGACAGTGCCATCGTGTGGTTATTTTGATGAGCGCTGGCAGACGGTGCCAGGGAAAAAGCCAAGCTGTTTGCGGCTCCGGCCTCATTGGTGTAGGAGCAGCGCAGGGAAGAGCTCCGCTGGGGGTCCTGGCTCTTAGAGACTGAGAGAATGTGATCCTGTATGTAGCACAGAAGGAAGTGGAATTGTTTCATTGTGGGCTGTGCAGTTTATAAGCTGCAAATGAAAAGGCAATTGCAGCGCAGCCTCTTCTTTTCTGTGTGATCAGCTGCTCAACATGTAACTCGCACACACTGAACTGCATCCACCTCCCTGGAGATATAAAATGTGTATATCACTTTCCTCAAACTCTATGTATTACCTTGCACTCTAGCAGATCCCAAACCGCTTCAAAACGTCCAGCAGCTACTCAAAAAGAAAAAGTCCAACAAAAAGCTAGTGCTGGCCTTTAGAGTGCCTTTGCAGTCCGTAAAATAGACGAAATGCACTAGGGCTTTGAATGCTTCTTCCCAACTATATAAATTCTCTCCAAGTGGCAAAGTCCATCATTACAGCAAAATTTTTCAGCTGGAGTTCTGACTGAGAGATGTGCCAGGACAGAAGGCATTTGCTGACCTACCCTTTTTCCCTGTGTAACTTGGTATTTGCAGTGCAATTATTTTCAGTGCCGCTGTGTCCAAGCAGCTAGAGATTACACAGATAGAAGTGTCAAGAGAGATGCTGCTAAAGTACGCCCTTCTTATAGCAGCATTTAAATGGCACACGACGCCTTGCTGCTTTTTCTTTCCCAGAGAGACCTGCTGTCAATTTTTTCACTCTGGCTTCTTGATCAAAAATGTCCACCTGAAATGTCTTACAGAAATAGGCTCCAGGTGTAAAAACCAGTACGGGGCTACATTTTCTGCGTGCTCCACATAAGTCACATCAAACTCACTCATCAAACTTCACTCTCTCCTTCCATTCTCCACTGCCTCTACCATTGTGTTCTCTGGATCTCAGAGTCTAAAGGCAGGCGCAATAGTTTCCACTGAGGGGTTGGAAGAGGTGTACAAGCAGCACAAATAGCTTCTGCGCTGCGCAGGCCATTTCTCTGCATTTTAGAGTCTAAGGGAAAGCGCTAGTGTTCCTGCGGAGAGCTGCAACAGCTGCAGAATATGTGTTGTCTTGGCACATGTTTGCAATCCACCATGATGGATCCTTAGTGAAACCAAACTGTGGTTCTGCTTCAAACATCTCACCCTGCTTGGCCACAAAGCTTTCGCTGACATGTCCCATTGCCTTTTTATTGCTGCGTTTCATTTTCAGAGTTTGTACGGAATCATTGCACTTTGCTTCTAAGCTGAACGTCGATACTGCTGGAGTCTCATATGTCCATTTTCTTCTCACACAAAAAAACTGCTTCCTTTAAAACATGCTGATGCGACCTGCTTTCTTGCTCAGCTGTAATTTTAGGGGTGTTCTCTGTCCCGCTTACAGTCTGAATCTAAACTAAGAAGTTTATGGGACACAGATGTGCCAAGACAAATAGTTTGCTTGGACCTTGCAACGTGTATTCAAAAGCATCCTTTCACTCCACCATCAAGTCACTGCTTTCTTCTGCTTTACATCCTGCAAACTTCACACACACATACATACATACATACTGGAATGAGACACTTTCTTTCTTTCTTTCCCAGCTACACTCACCTATCCCCCACGCTAACTTCTTTACCGCTTTTCTCTTGGCCTTGCTATGCATACTTTTCCTCTTAAGACACCCATTGTCTGGCCTACCCCTTCCCTACATTGCCTTGCCTTTCCTTTCCTATCCAACCTTGCATTTCTTTGTCATTCCTGGCCATTGTTTTCCTCTTCCTTCCTGACCCATCCATGCCTTTCCCTTGCCCTTCCTACCAGTCCAGTGCCTTGCACCACCCATCCCCCTTGCCACTTTGTCCAGTTTCCCTTCCCCTTTGTCCAGCACCAATCTTTCATTTCCTTCTCCTTCTAGGACTCTCATTGCCTTGCTTGCCTCTCCTTTGTCTTGCCTGGCAAAGCCACCACTTTTCTTGGCGTTCCCTTTGAACCTCTCCTCTCCCTTGCCTTGCATTCCCTTGCTCACTCGTCCCCCACCTGGAATTCAATACCCCTCTTTTTGCGGAATTTCTTCATCTTGCCTTGCCCTGCCTGCTTCTCCTAGGACTCTCAAGGCTTTCACGTACCTCCAGCGTTTCAGGAGCATGTGAGAGGAAGCCCAAAAGAGGTCACGTGCAAGCACACCCATCTGTCCTGGCAGCTTGCTTCTGGCACCTATCCTTACATGTCTTGAATTTTGGACATAAAATTCACATTTCACCTTTGCGCTTCAGGACCAGAATGACAGTTCTTTTGTATACCAAGGAAAGCAGGTAATCCAAGTGTTTTAGGTGCAGATTAGAGATGGCCCATGTGAGATCAAGGCCAGCCAGAGAAGTCTGTCCTAGCCCCTTTTGTGTACCAGCAGTCTTTGAATTTACCTCTCATTTGTCTTGCCTTGGTGACCCAAAAGTTTCCTTGCCTTGCCCTGCCTTGCCTCCCTAGCCTTGCCTCCCTCCAGTGCCTACGCCCACCCTTGACCTGCCCACACTTGACTGCTTTCCTCCAGGGAAACCTAGCCTTGCCTAGGCCTTCCTGTTTCGGCCTGGCCTTCCTATGCCCATCCTTGCCTAGAAGTTCTGGGCCTTCTCTCACCTACCACTCCATTTGCTTGCCCCTCATGGCTCCAGCCTTGTCAACTTCTCCCTTGACTTGCCTACAATTGCGCCTACACTTGGTTTGCATTGCAAAGAGCGGTAGGCAAGGCAAAGCAAAGCAAGGAAGGTCTTTCTAGGTCTTGCCAGGCAAGGCACACATAAACAAGCAAACCAAACAAGAGTAGATTAGCCACAGCATCAAAGGCAAGGCAAGGCCAAGTGACTCTGAGTGCCTTTCCTTGGCAAGTAAAAGATATAGTGACAATGTAATAGGGCAGGCGTTAAAGGTACCATGAGGAGGTATAGTCCAGCAAGATATTTATGTCGTAGACCCTTCTGTGCAGGAGCCATTGTTGGACATAGTACAGGACATGGCATACAGCTTGGCTTGGTAAGTTCCTGAAGGAGAATGGCAATGCTTTCTCATGGGAAGGAAAGCACGTAGCCCCAGAGTTGGAGGTGCAGATAAGAAGCTGTGTCGCGCAGCTCAAGGACGACAGCAGCTTCTTGTGCCGGCATATTTGGAAGCACTCCCTCAATTTGTACAGTCATTGAGTCAGTATCCATCTTTGGAAGGCTGTCTGCCTCTAGTAAGAGTGTTCTGACACCATTGTATGGGATCAGTCACTGGATGTTTTGGATTTTGGAGGAGGGGATGCCATTTCTCTTGAAATGAGCTTCTTGTTCTTCTCTTTGGCAAAGAAATTAAGTTTGGATGGGCACTTTGGGTGGTCTCAGTGAATTTAAAGGTTTTTCCCAAGAGGTTTCCCTGTGGGTTAGAGCTGTTGAACTGACAGTGGGAATCTAGACAGCAAGTTGTTGAGCTTTTTGTCCTTGTAGCTTTAGTGTGTGAGTAGTCCCTGTTGCCATGCTGCTTGGATCTTGACTCTGAGACTGAAAGCTTAGGAGCGTAGAGCTGAAAAGAAAAGTGCCAATAGCAGGGTGTGTGTTCATTGTTTGATGGGTGAAGCTGAAATTGTAGGCAGCAAAGAACTTTCTCTCTCCGCTGGCACATTTGTTGAGCGGATGTCTTTGAGTTTGTTACCGGACTCTGCGAGAGTGAAAATGTTTGTTAGGGCAGAGGATTTTGTGTTGCCCTTTGAGTGTGGTGCAAAAGTGTTTGCACACTTGGAGGGGGAAGATCAGCAAAGTCTTTTTTTCCTGGCACAGTTAATTTGAGAGCAGGGACGTTTCCAACTGGGCTCTGTCCTTTGGAGCTGGCCTCAGTGCTTTTCCTTCTTTTGTTAGTCGACATCGTGTGGTTATTTTGATGAGCGCTGGCAGACGGTGCCAGGGAAAAAGCCAAGCTGTTTGCGGCTCCGGCCTCATTGGTGTAGGAGCAGCGCAGGGAAGAGCTCCGCTGGGGGTCCTGGCTCTTAGAGACTGAGAGAATGTGATCCTGTATGTAGCACAGAAGGAAGCGGAATTGTTTCATTGTGGGCTGTGCAGTTTATAAGCTGCAAATGAAAAGGCAATTGCAGCGCAGCCTCTTCTTTTCTGTGTGATCAGCTGCTCAACATGTAACTCGCACACACTGAACTGCATCCACCTCCCTGGAGATATAAAATGTGTATATCACTTTCCTCAAACTCTATGTATTACCTTGCACTCTAGCTGATCCCAAACCGCTTCAAAACGTCCAGCAGCTACTCAAAAAGAAAAAGTCCAACAAAAAGCTAGTGCTGGCCTTTAGAGTGCCTTTGCAGTCTGTAAAATAGACGAAATGCACTAGGGCTTGGAATGCTTCTTCCCAACTATATAAATTCTCTCCAAGTGGCAAAGTCCATCATTACAGCAAAATTTTTCAGCTGGAGTTCTGACTGAGAGATGTGCCAGGACAGAAGGCATTTGCTGACCTACCCTTTTTCCCTGTGTAACTTGGTATTTGCAGTACAATTATTTTCAGTGTCGCTGTGTCCAAGCAGCTAGAGATTACACAGATAGAAGTGTCAAGAGAGATGCTGCTAAAGTACGCCCTTCTTATAGCAGCATTTAAATGGCACACGACGCCTTGCTGCTTTTTCTTTCCCAGAGAGACCTGCTGTCAATTTTTTCACTCTGGCTTCTTGATCAAAAATGTCCACCTGAAATGTCTTACAGAAATAGGCTCCAGGTGTAAAAACCAGTACGGGGCTACATTTTCTGCGTGCTCCACATAAGTCACATCAAACTCACTCATCAAACTTCACTCTCTCCTTCCATTCTCCACTGCCTCTACCATTGTGTTCTCTGGATCTCAGAGTCTAAAGGCAGGCGCAATAGTTTCCACTGAGGGGTTGGAAGAGGTGTACAAGCAGCACAAATAGCTTCTGCGCTGCGCAGGCCATTTCTCTGCATTTTAGAGTCTAAGGGAAAGCGCTAGTGTTCCTGCGGAGAGCTGCAACAGCTGCAGAATATGTGTTGTCTTGGCACATGTTTGCAATCCACCATGATGGATCCTTAGTGAAACCAAACTGTGGTTCTGCTTCAAACATCTCACCCTGCTTGGCCACAAAGCTTTCGCTGACATGTCCCATTACCTTTTTATTGCTGCGTTTCATTTTCAGAGTTTGTACGGAATCATTGCACTTTGCTTCTAAGCTGAACGTCGATACTGCTGGAGTCTCATATGTCCATTTTCTTCTCACACAAAAAAACTGCTTCCTTTAAAACATGCTGATGCGACCTGCTTTCTTGCTCAGCTGTAATTTTAGGGGTGTTCTCTGTCCCGCTTACAGTCTGAATCTAAACTAAGAAGTTTATGGGACACAGATGTGCCAAGACAAATAGTTTGCTTGGACCTTGCCACGTGTATTCAAAAGCATCCTTTCACTCCACCATCAAGTCTCTGCTTTACATCCTGCAAACTTCACACACACATACATACATACATACTGGAATGAGGCACTTTCTTTCTTTCTTTCTCAGCTACACTCACCTATCCCCCACGCTAACTTCTTTACCGCTTTTCTCTTGGCCTTGCTATGCATACTTTTCCTCTTAAGACACCCATTGGCTGGCCTACCCCTTCCCTACATTGCCTTGCCTTTCCTTTCCTATCCAACCTTGCATTTCTTTGTCATTCCTGGCCATTGTTTTCCTCTTCCTTCCTGACCCATCCATGTCTTTCCCTTGCCCTTCCTACCAGTCCAGTGCCTTGCACCACCCATCCCCCTTGCCACTTTGTCCAGTTTCCCTTCCCCTTTGTCCAGCTCCAATCTTTCATTTCCTTCTCCTTCTAGGACTCTCATTGCCTTGCTTGCCTCTCCTTTGTCTTGCCTGGCAAAGCCACCACTTTTCTTGGCGTTCCCTTTGAACCTCTCCTCTCCCTTGCCTTGCATTCCCTTGCTCACTCGTCCCCCACCTGGAATTCAATACCCCTCTTTTTGCGGCATTTCTTCATCTTGCCTTGCCCTGCCTGCTTCTCCTAGGACTCTCAAGGCTTTCACGTACCTCCAGCGTTTCAGGAGCATGTGAGAGGAAGCCCAAAAGAGGTCACGTGCAAGCACACCCATCTGTCCTGGCAGCTTGCTTCTGGCACCTATCCTTACATGTCTTGAATTTTGGACATAAAATTCACATTTCACCTTTGCGCTTCAGGACCAGAATGACAGTTCTTTTGTATACCAAGGAAAGCAGGTAATCCAAGTGTTTTAGGTGCAGATTAGAGATGGCCCATGTGAGATCAAGGCCAGCCAGAGAAGTCTGTCTTAGCCCCTTTTGTGTACCAGCAGTCTTTGAATGTACCACTCATTGTCTTGCCTTGGTGACCCAAAAGTTTCCTTTCCTTGCCCTGCCTTGCCTCCCTAGCCTTGCACTCCCTCCAGTGCCTACGCCCACACTTGACCTGCCCACACTTGACTGCTTTCCTCCAGGGAAACCTAGCCTTGCCTAGGCCTTCCTGTGTCTGCCTGGCCTTCCTATGCCCATCCTTGCCTAGAAGTTCTGGGCCTTCTCTCACCTACCACTCCATTTGCTTGCCCCTCATGGCTCAAGCCTTGTCAGCTTCTCCCTTGACTTGCCTACAATTGCGCCTACACTTGGTTTGCATTGCAAAGAGCGGTAGGCAAGGCAAAGCAAAGCAAGGAAGGTCTTTCTAGGTCTTGCCAGGCAAGGCACACATAAACAAGCAAACCAAACAAGAGTAGATTAGCCACAGCATCAAAGGCAAGGCAAGGCCAAGTGACTCTGAGTGCCTTTCCTTGGCAAGTAAAAGATATAATGACAATGTAATAGGGCAGGCGTTAAAGGTACCATGAGGAGGTATAGTCCAGCAAGATATTTATGTCGTAGACCCTTCTAGGCAGGAGCCATTGTTGGACATAGTACAGGACATGGCATACAGCTTGGCTTGGTAAGTTCCTGAAGGAGAATGGCAATGCTTTCTCATGGGAAGGAAAGCACGTAGCCCCAGAGTTGGAGGTGCAGATAAGAAGCTGTGTCGCGCAGCTCAAGGACGACAGCAGCTTCTTGTGCCGGCATATTTGGAAGCACTCCCTCAATTTGTACAGTCATTGAGTCAGTATCCATCTTTGGAAGGCTGTCTGCCTCTAGTAAGAGTGTTCTGACACCATTGTATGGGATCAGTCACTGGATGTTTTGGATTTTGGAGGAGGGGATGCCCTTTCTCTTGAAATGAGCTTCTTGTTCTTCTCTTTGGCAAAGAAATTAAGTTTGGATGGGCACTTTGGGTGGTCTCAGTGAATTTAAAGGTTTTTCCCAAGAGGTTTCCCTGTGGGTTAGAGCTGTTGAACTGACAGTGGGAATCTAGACACCAAGTTGTTGAGCTTTTTGTCCTTGTAGCTTTACTGTGTGAGTAGTCCCTGTTGCCATGCTGCTTGGATCTTGACTCTGAGACTGAAAGCTTAGGAGCATAGAGCTGAAAAGAAAAGTGCCAATAGCAGGGTGTGTGTTCATTGTTTGATGGGTGAAGCTGAAATTGTAGGCAGCAAAGAACTTTCTCTCTCCGCTGGCACATTTGTTGAGCGGATGTCTTTGAGTTTGTTACCGGACTCTGCGAGAGTGAAAATGTTTGTTAGGGCAGAGGATTTTGTGTTGCCCTTTGAGTGTGGTGCAAAAGTGTTTGCACACTTGGAGGGGGAAGATCAGCAAAGTCTTTTTTTCCTGGCACAGTTAATTTGAGAGCAGGGACGTTTCCAACTCGGCTCTGTCCTTTGGAGCTGGCCTCGGTGCGTTTCCTTCTTTTGTTAGTGGACAGCGCCATCGTGTGGTTATTTTGATGAGCGCTGGCAGACGGTGCCAGGGAAAAAGCCAAGCTGTTTGCGGCTCCGGCCTCATTGGTGTAGGAGCAGCGCAGGGAAGAGCTCCGCTGGGGGTCCTGGCTCTTAGAGACTGAGAGAATGTGATCCTGTATGTAGCACAGAAGGAAGTGGAATTGTTTCATTGTGGGCTGTGCAGTTTATAAGCTGCAAATGAAAAGGCAATTGCAGCGCAGCCTCTTCTTTTCTGTGTGATCAGCTGCTCAACATGTAACTCGCACACACTGAACTGCATCCACCTCCCTGGAGATATAAAATGTGTATATCACTTTCCTCAAACTCTATGTATTACCTTGCACTCTAGCAGATCCCAAACCGCTTCAAAACGTCCAGCAGCTACTCAAAAAGAAAAAGTCCAACAAAAAGCTAGTGCTGGCCTTTATAGTGCCCTTGCAGTCCGTAAAATAGACGAAATGCACTAGGGCTTTGAATGCTTCTTCCCAACTATATAAATTTTCTCCAGGTGGCAAAGT
This sequence comes from Poecile atricapillus, assembly GCF_030490865.1. Lineage (NCBI taxonomy): Eukaryota > Metazoa > Chordata > Aves > Passeriformes > Paridae > Poecile > Poecile atricapillus. Next base: position 69,717,849 of record NC_081288.1, read on the forward strand.
CCATCATTACAGCAAAATTTTTCAGCTGGAGTTCTGACTGAGAGATGTGCCAGGACAGAAGGCATTTGCTGACCTAGCCTTTTTCCCTGTGTCACTTGGTATTTGCAGTACAATTATTTTCAGTGTCGCTGTGTCCAAGCAGCTAGAGATTACACAGATAGAAGTGTCAAGAGAGATGCTGCTAAAGTACGCCCTTCTTATAGCAGCATTTAAATGGCACACGACGCCTTGCTGCTTTTTCTTTCCCAGAGACACCTGCTGTCAATTTTTTCACTCTGACTTCTTGATCAAAAATGTCCACCTGAAATGTCTTACAGAAATAGGCTCCAGGTGTAAAAACCAGTACGGGGCTACATTTTCTGCGTGCTCCACATAAGTCACATCAAACTCACTCATCAAACTTCACTCTCTCCTTCCATTCTCCACTGCCTCTACCATTGTGTTCTCTGGATCTCAGAGTCTAAAGGCAGGCGCAATAGTTTCCACTGAGGGGTTGGAAGAGGTGTACAAGCAGCACAAATAGCTTCTGCGCTGCGCAGGCCATTTCTCTGCATTTTAGAGCCTAAGGGAAAGTGCTAGTGTTTCTGCGGAGAGCTGCAACAGCTGCAGAATATGTGTTGTCTTGGCACATGTTTGCAATCCACCATGATGGATCCTTAGTGAAACCAAACTGTGGTTCTGCTTCAAACATCTCACCCTGCTTGGCCACAAAGCATTCGCTGACATGTCCCATTGCCTTTTTATTGCTGCGTTTCATTTTCAGAGTTTGTACGGAATCATTGCACTTTGCTTCTAAGCTGAACGTCGATACTGCTGGAGTCTCATATGTCCATTTTCTTCTCACACAAAAAAACTGCTTCCTTTAAAACATGCTGATGCGACCAGCTTTCTTGCTCAGCTGTAATTTTAGGGGTGTTCTCTGTCCCGCTTACAGTCTGAATCTAAACTAAGAAGTTTATGGGACACAGATGTGCCAAGACAAATAGTTTGCTTGGACCTTGCCACGTGTATTCAAAAGCATCCTTTCACTCCACCATCAAGTCTCTGCTTTACATCCTGCAAACTTCACACACACATACATACATACAAACTGGAATGAGGCACTTTCTTTCTTTCTTTCTCAGCTACACTCACCTATCCCCCACGCTAACTTCTTTACCGCTTTTCTCTTGGCCTTGCTATGCATACTTTTCCTCTTAAGACACCCATTGTCTGGCCTACCCCTTCCCTACATTGCCTTGCCTTTCCTTTCCTATCCAACCTTGCATTTCTTTGTCATTCCTGGCCATTGTTTTCCTCTTCCTTCCTGACCCATCCATGTCTTTCCCTTGCCCTTCCTACCAGTCCAGTGCCTTGCACCACCCATCCCCCTTGCCACTTTGTCCAGTTTCCCTTCCCCTTTGTCCAGCTCCAATCTTTCATTTCCTTCTCCTTCTAAGACTCTCATTGTCTTGCTTGCCTCTCCTTTGTCTTGCCTGGCAAAGCCACCACTTTTCTTGGCGTTACCTTTGAACCTCTCCTCTCCCTTGCCTTGCATTCCCTTGCTCACTCGTCCCCCACCTGGAATTCAATACCCCTCTTTTTGCGGAATTTCTTCATCTTGCCTTGCCCTGCCTGCTTCTCCTAGGACTCTCAAGGCTTTCACGTACCTCCAGCGTTTCAGGAGCATGTGAGAGGAAGCCCAAAAGAGGTCACGTGCAAGCACATTCATCTGTCCTGGCAGCTTGCTTCTGGCACCTATCCTTACATGTCTTGAATTTTGGACATAAAATTCACATTTCACCTTTGCGCTTCAGGACCAGAATGACAGTTCTTTTGTATACCAAGGAAAGCAGGTAATCCAAGTGTTTTAGGTGCAGATTAGAGATGGCCCATGTGAGATCAAGGCCAGCCAGAGAAGTCTGTCCTAGCCCCTTTTGTGTACCAGCAGTCTTTGAATGTACCTCTCATTTGTCTTGCCTTGGTGACCCAAAAGTTTCCTTTCCTTGCCCTGCCTTGCCTCCCTAGCCTTGCACTCCCTCCAGTGCCTACGCCCACACTTGACCTGCCCACACTTGACTGCTTTCCTCCAGGGAAACCTAGCCTTGCCTAGGCCTTCCTGTTTCTGCCTGGCCTTCCTATGCCCATCCTTGCCTAGAAGTTCTGGGCCTTCTCTCACCTACCACTCCATTTGCTTGCCCCTCATGGCTCCAGCCTTGTCAGCTTCTCCCTTGACTTGCCTACAATTGCTCTTACACTTGGTTTGCATTGCAAAGAGCGGTAGGCAAGGCAAAGCAAAGCAAGGAAGGTCTTTCTAGGTCTTGCCAGGCAAGGCACACATGAGCAAGCAAGCAAAACAAGAGTAGACTAGCCACAGCATCAAAGGCAAGGCAAGGCCAAGTGACTCTGAGTGCCTTTCCTTGGCAAGTAAAAGATATAGTGACAATGTAATAGGGCAGACATTAAACGTACCATGAGGAGGTATAGTCCAGAGAGATATTTATGTCGTAGACCCTTCTGTGCAGGAGCCATTGTTGGACATAGTACAGGACATGGCATACAGTTTGGCTTGGTAAGTTCCTGAAGGAGAATGGCAATGCTTTCTCATGGGAAGGAAAGCACGTAGCCCCAGAGTTGGAGGTGCAGATAAGAAGCTGTGTCGCGCAGCTCAAAGACGACAGCAGCTTCTTGTGCCGGCATATTTGGAAGCACTCCCTCAATTTGTACAGTCATTGAGTCAGTATCCATCTTTGGAAGGCTGTCTGCCTCTAGTAAGAGTGTTCTGACACCATTGTATGGGATCAGTCACTGGATGTTTTGGATTTTGGAGGAGGGGATGCCCTTTCTCTTGAAATGAGCTTCTTGTTCTTCTCTTTGGCAAAGAAATTAAGTTTGGATGGGCACTTTGGGTGGTCTCAGTGAATTTAAAGGTTTTTCCCAAGAGGTTTCCCTGTGGGTTAGAGCTGTTGAACTGACAGTGGGAATCTAGACACCAAGTTGTTGAGCTTTTTGTCCTTGTAGCTTTAGTGTGTGAGTAGTCCCTGTTGCCATGCTGCTTGGATCTTGACTCTGAGACTGAAAGCTTAGGAGCATAGAGCTGAAAAGAAAAGTGCCAATAGCAGGGTGTGTGTTCATTGTTTGATGGGTGAAGCTGAAATTGTAGGCAGCAAAGAACTTTCTCTCTCCGCTGGCACATTTGTTGAGCGGATGTCTTTGAGTTTGTTACCGGACTCTGCGAGAGTGAAAATGTTTGTTAGGGCAGAGGATTTTGTGTTGCCCTTTGAGTGTGGTGCAAAAGTGTTTGCACACTTGGAGGGGGAAGATCAGCAAAGTCTTTTTTTCCTGGCACAGTTAATTTGAGAGCAGGGACGTTTCCAACTCGGCTCTGTCCTTTGGAGCTGGCCTCGGTGCGTTTCCTTCTTTTGTTAGTCGACAGCGCCATCGTGTGGTTATTTTGATGAGCGCTGGCAGACGGTGCCAGGGAAAAAGCCAAGCTGTTTGCGGCTCCGGCCTCATTGGTGTAGGAGCAGCGCAGGGAAGAGCTCCGCTGGGGGTCCTGGCTCTTAGAGACTGAGAGAATGGGATCCTGTATGTAGCACAGAAGGAAGTGGAATTGTTTCATTGTGGGCTGTGCAGTTTATAAGCTGCAAATGAAAAGGCAATTGCAGCGCAGCCTCTTCTTTTCTGTGTGATCAGCTGCTCAACATGTAACTCGCACACACTGAACTGCATCCACCTCCCTGGAGATATAAAATGTGTATATCACTTTCCTCAAGCTCTATGTATTACCTTGCACTCTAGCAGATCCCAAACCGCTTCAAAACGTCCAGCAGCTACTCAAAAAGAAAAAGTCCAACAAAAAGCTAGTGCTGGCCTTTATAGTGCCCTTGCAGTCCGTAAAATAGACGAAATGCACTAGGGCTTTGAATGCTTCTTCCCAACTATATAAATTTTCTCCAGGTGGCAAAGTCCATCATTACAGCAAAATTTTTCAGCTGGAGTTCTGACTGAGAGATGTGCCAGGACAGAAGGCATTTGCTGACCTACCCTTTTTCCCTGTGTAACTTGGTATTTGCAGTACAATTATTTTCAGTGTCGCTGTGTCCAAGCAGCTAGAGATTACACAGATAGAAGTGTCAAGAGAGATGCTGCTAAAGTACGCCCTTCTTATAGCAGCATTTAAATGGCACACGACGCCTTGCTGCTTTTTCTTTCCCAGAGACACCTGCTGTCAATTTTTTCACTCTGGCTTCTTGATCAAAAATGTCCACCTGAAATGTCTTACAGAAATAGGCTCCAGGTGTAAAAACCAGTACGGGGCTACATTTTCTGCGTGCTCCACATTAGTCACATCAAACTCACTCATCAAACTTCACTCTCTCCTTCCATTCTCCACTGCCTCTACCATTGTGTTCTCTGGATCTCAGAGTCTAAAGGCAGGCGCAATAGTTTCCACTGAGGGGTTGGAAGAGGTGTACAAGCAGCACAAATAGCTTCTGCGCTGCGCAGGCCATTTCTCTGCATTTTAGAGCCTAAGGGAAAGTGCTAGTGTTTCTGCGGAGAGCTGCAACAGCTGCAGAATATGTGTTGTCTTGGCACATGTTTGCAATCCACCATGATGGATCCTTAGTGAAACCAAACTGTGGTTCTGCTTCAAACATCTCACCCTGCTTGGCCACAAAGCATTCGCTGACATGTCCCATTGCCTTTTTATTGCTGCGTTTCATTTTCAGAGTTTGTACGGAATCATTGCACTTTGCTTCTAAGCTGAACGTCGATACTGCTGGAGTCTCATATGTCCATTTTCTTCTCACACAAAAAAACTGCTTCCTTTAAAACATGCTGATGCGACCTGCTTTCTTGCTCAGCTGTAATTTTAGGGGTGTTCTCTGTCCCGCTTACAGTCTGAATCTAAACTAAGAAGTTTATGGGACACAGATGTGCCAAGACAAATAGTTTGCTTGGACCTTGCCACGTGTATTCAAAAGCATCCTTTCACTCCACCATCAAGTCTCTGCTTTACATCCTGCAAACTTGACACACACATACATACATACAAACTGGAATGAGGCACTTTCTTTCTTTCTTTCTCAGCTACACTCACCTATCCCCCACGCTAACTTCTTTACCGCTTTTCTCTTGGCCTTGCTATGCATACTTTTCCTCTTAAGACACCCATTGTCTGGCCTACCCCTTCCCTACATTGCCTTGCCTTTCCTTTCCTATCCAACCTTGCATTTCTTTGTCATTCCTGGCCATTGTTTTCCTCTTCCTTCCTGACCCATCCATGTCTTTCCCTTGCCCTTCCTACCAGTCCAGTGCCTTGCACCACCCATCCCCCTTGCCACTTTGTCCAGTTTCCCTTCCCCTTTGTCCAGCTCCAATCTTTCATTTCCTTCTCCTTCTAGGACTCTCATTGTCTTGCTTGCCTCTCCTTTGTCTTGCCTGGCAAAGCCACCACTTTTCTTGGCGTTCCCTTTGAACCTCTCCTCTCCCTTGCCTTGCATTCCCTTGCTCACTCGTCCCCCACCTGGAATTCAATACCCCTCTTTTTGCGGAATTTCTTCATCTTGCCTTGCCCTGCCTGCTTCTCCTAGGACTCTCAAGGCTTTCACGTACCTCCAGCGTTTCAGGAGCATGTGAGAGGAAGCCCAAAAGAGGTCACGTGCAAGCACACCCATCTGTCCTGGCAGCTTGCTTCTGGCACCTATCCTTACATGTCTTGAATTTTGGACATAAAATTCACATTTCACCTTTGCGCTTCAGGACCAGAATGACAGTTCTTTTGTATACCAAGGAAAGCAGGTAATCCAAGTGTTTTAGGTGCAGATTAGAGATGGCCCATGTGAGATCAAGGCCAGCCAGAGAAGTCTGTCCTAGCCCCTTTTGTGTACCAGCAGTCTTTGAATGTACCTCTCATTTGTCTTGCCTTGGTGACCCAAAAGTTTCCTTGCCTTGCCCTGCCTTGCCTCCCTAGCCTTGCACTCCCTCCAGTGCCTACGCCCACACTTGACCTGCCCACACTTGACTGCTTTCCTCCAGGGAAACCTAGCCTTGCCTAGGCCTTCCTGTTTCTGCCTGGCCTTCCTATGCCCATCCTTGCCTAGAAGTTCTGGGCCTTCTCTCACCTACCACTCCATTTGCTTGCCCCTCATGGCTCCAGCCTTGTCAGCTTCTCCCTTGACTTGCCTACAATTGCTCTTACACTTGGTTTGCATTGCAAAGAGCGGTAGGCAAGGCAAAGCAAAGCAAGGAAGGTCTTTCTAGGTCTTGCCAGGCAAGGCACACATGAGCAAGCAAGCAAAACAAGAGTAGACTAGCCACAGCATCAAAGGCAAGGCAAGGCCAAGTGACTCTGAGTGCCTTTCCTTGGCAAGTAAAAGATATAGTGACAATGTAATAGGGCAGACATTAAACGTACCATGAGGAGGTATAGTCCAGAGAGATATTTATGTCGTAGACCCTTCTGTGCAGGAGCCATTGTTGGACATAGTACAGGACATGGCATACAGTTTGGCTTGGTAAGTTCCTGAAGGAGAATGGCAATGCTTTCTCATGGGAAGGAAAGCACGTAGCCCCAGAGTTGGAGGTGCAGATAAGAAGCTGTGTCGCGCAGCTCAAAGACGACAGCAGCTTCTTGTGCCGGCATATTTGGAAGCACTCCCTCAATTTGTACAGTCATTGAGTCAGTATCCATCTTTGGAAGGCTGTCTGCCTCTAGTAAGAGTGTTCTGACACCATTGTATGGGATCAGTCACTGGATGTTTTGGATTTTGGAGGAGGGGATGCCCTTTCTCTTGAAATGAGCTTCTTGTTCTTCTCTTTGGCAAAGAAATTAAGTTTGGATGGGCACTTTGGGTGGTCTCAGTGAATTTAAAGGTTTTTCCCAAGAGGTTTCCCTGTGGGTTAGAGCTGTTGAACTGACAGTGGGAATCTAGACACCAAGTTGTTGAGCTTTTTGTCCTTGTAGCTTTAGTGTGTGAGTAGTCCCTGTTGCCATGCTGCTTGGATCTTGACTCTGAGACTGAAAGCTTAGGAGCATAGAGCTGAAAAGAAAAGTGCCAATAGCAGGGTGTGTGTTCATTGTTTGATGGGTGAAGCTGAAATTGTAGGCAGCAAAGAACTTTCTCTCTCCGCTGGCACATTTGTTGAGCGGATGTCTTTGAGTTTGTTACCGGACTCTGCGAGAGTGAAAATGTTTGTTAGGGCAGAGGATTTTGTGTTGCCCTTTGAGTGTGGTGCAAAAGTGTTTGCACACTTGGAGGGGGAAGATCAGCAAAGTCTTTTTTTCCTGGCACAGTTAATTTGAGAGCAGGGACGTTTCCAACTCGGCTCTGTCCTTTGGAGCTGGCCTCGGTGCGTTTCCTTCTTTTGTTAGTCGACAGCGCCATCGTGTGGTTATTTTGATGAGCGCTGGCAGACGGTGCCAGGGAAAAAGCCAAGCTGTTTGCGGCTCCGGCCTCATTGGTGTAGGAGCAGCGCAGGGAAGAGCTCCGCTGGGGGTCCTGGCTCTTAGAGACTGAGAGAATGGGATCCTGTATGTAGCACAGAAGGAAGTGGAATTGTTTCATTGTGGGCTGTGCAGTTTATAAGCTGCAAATGAAAAGGCAATTGCAGCGCAGCCTCTTCTTTTCTGTGTGATCAGCTGCTCAACATGTAACTCGCACACACTGAACTGCATCCACCTCCCTGGAGATATAAAATGTGTATATCACTTTCCTCAAGCTCTATGTATTACCTTGCACTCTAGCAGATCCCAAACCGCTTCAAAACGTCCAGCAGCTACTCAAAAAGAAAAAGTCCAACAAAAAGCTAGTGCTGGCCTTTATAGTGCCCTTGCAGTCCGTAAAATAGACGAAATGCACTAGGGCTTTGAATGCTTCTTCCCAACTATATAAATTTTCTCCAGGTGGCAAAGTCCATCATTACAGCAAAATTTTTCAGCTGGAGTTCTGACTGAGAGATGTGCCAGGACAGAAGGCATTTGCTGACCTACCCTTTTTCCCTGTGTAACTTGGTATTTGCAGTACAATTATTTTCAGTGTCGCTGTGTCCAAGCAGCTAGAGATTACACAGATAGAAGTGTCAAGAGAGATGCTGCTAAAGTACGCCCTTCTTATAGCAGCATTTAAATGGCACACGACGCCTTGCTGCTTTTTCTTTCCCAGAGACACCTGCTGTCAATTTTTTCACTCTGGCTTCTTGATCAAAAATGTCCACCTGAAATGTCTTACAGAAATAGGCTCCAGGTGTAAAAACCAGTACGGGGCTACATTTTCTGCGTGCTCCACATTAGTCACATCAAACTCACTCATCAAACTTCACTCTCTCCTTCCATTCTCCACTGCCTCTACCATTGTGTTCTCTGGATCTCAGAGTCTAAAGGCAGGCGCAATAGTTTCCACTGAGGGGTTGGAAGAGGTGTACAAGCAGCACAAATAGCTTCTGCGCTGCGCAGGCCATTTCTCTGCATTTTAGAGCCTAAGGGAAAGTGCTAGTGTTTCTGCGGAGAGCTGCAACAGCTGCAGAATATGTGTTGTCTTGGCACATGTTTGCAATCCACCATGATGGATCCTTAGTGAAACCAAACTGTGGTTCTGCTTCAAACATCTCACCCTGCTTGGCCACAAAGCATTCGCTGACATGTCCCATTGCCTTTTTATTGCTGCGTTTCATTTTCAGAGTTTGTACGGAATCATTGCACTTTGCTTCTAAGCTGAACGTCGATACTGCTGGAGTCTCATATGTCCATTTTCTTCTCACACAAAAAAACTGCTTCCTTTAAAACATGCTGATGCGACCTGCTTTCTTGCTCAGCTGTAATTTTAGGGGTGTTCTCTGTCCCGCTTACAGTCTGAATCTAAACTAAGAAGTTTATGGGACACAGATGTGCCAAGACAAATAGTTTGCTTGGACCTTGCCACGTGTATTCAAAAGCATCCTTTCACTCCACCATCAAGTCTCTGCTTTACATCCTGCAAACTTCACACACACATACATACATACAAACTGGAATGAGGCACTTTCTTTCTTTCTTTCTCAGCTACACTCACCTATCCCCCACGCTAACTTCTTTACCGCTTTTCTCTTGGCCTTGCTATGCATACTTTTCCTCTTAAGACACCCATTGTCTGGCCTACCCCTTCCCTACATTGCCTTGCCTTTCCTTTCCTATCCAACCTTGCATTTCTTTGTCATTCCTGGCCATTGTTTTCCTCTTCCTTCCTGACCCATCCATGTCTTTCCCTTGCCCTTCCTACCAGTCCAGTGCCTTGCACCACCCATCCCCCTTGCCACTTTGTCCAGTTTCCCTTCCCCTTTGTCCAGCTCCAATCTTTCATTTCCTTCTCCTTCTAGGACTCTCATTGTCTTGCTTGCCTCTCCTTTGTCTTGCCTGGCAAAGCCACCACTTTTCTTGGCGTTCCCTTTGAACCTCTCCTCTCCCTTGCCTTGCATTCCCTTGCTCACTCGTCCCCCACCTGGAATTCAATACCCCTCTTTTTGCGGAATTTCTTCATCTTGCCTTGCCCTGCCTGCTTCTCCTAGGACTCTCAAGGCTTTCACGTACCTCCAGCGTTTCAGGAGCATGTGAGAGGAAGCCCAAAAGAGGTCACGTGCAAGCACACCCATCTGTCCTGGCAGCTTGCTTCTGGCACCTATCCTTACATGTCTTGAATTTTGGACATAAAATTCACATTTCACCTTTGCGCTTCAGGACCAGAATGACAGTTCTTTTGTATACCAAGGAAAGCAGGTAATCCAAGTGTTTTAGGTGCAGATTAGAGATGGCCCATGTGAGATCAAGGCCAGCCAGAGAAGTCTGTCCTAGCCCCTTTTGTGTACCAGCAGTCTTTGAATGTACCTCTCATTTGTCTTGCCTTGGTGACCCAAAAGTTTCCTTGCCTTGCCCTGCCTTGCCTCCCTAGCCTTGCACTCCCTCCAGTGCCTACGCCCACACTTGACCTGCCCACACTTGACTGCTTTCCTCCAGGGAAACCTAGCCTTGCCTAGGCCTTCCTGTTTCTGCCTGGCCTTCCTATGCCCATCCTTGCCTAGAAGTTCTGGGCCTTCTCTCACCTACCACTCCATTTGCTTGCCCCTCATGGCTCCAGCCTTGTCAGCTTCTCCCTTGACTTGCCTACAATTGCGCCTACACTTGGTTTGCATTGCAAAGAGCGGTAGGCAAGGCAAAGCAAAGCAAGGAAGGTCTTTCTAGGTCTTGCCAGGCAAGGCACACATGAGCAAGCAAGCAAAACAAGAGTAGACTAGCCACAGCATCAAAGGCAAGGCAAGGCCAAGTGACTCTGAGTGCCTTTCCTTGGCAAGTAAAAGATATAGTGACAATGTAATAGGGCAGGCGTTAAAGGTACCATGAGGAGGTATAGTCCAGAGAGATATTTATGTCGTAGACCCTTCTGTGCAGGAGCCATTGTTGGACATAGTACAGGACATGGTGTACAGTTTGGCTTGGTAAGTTCCTGAAGGAGAATGGCAATGCTTTCTCATGGGAAGGAAAGCACGTAGCCCCAGAGTTGGAGGTGCAGATAAGAAGCTGTGTCGCGCAGCTCAAGGACGACAGCAGCTTCTTGTGC